>NC_047659.1:11873994-12175934 GCF_011762505.2 Arvicanthis niloticus | reverse complement strand
ATGCTTGCAGTGTGTGGGCAGCTTCATGAGTTCCTAGGACCTCGTATCTTCATAAACCTCATTCAGCAAGCGATAGTTTCTGTAATCCTTATAATTTAAGGAAAAGACAGTCTGAAGGAGTCAAGTGTGTACACAGCAGCCTGTTTTCAGAACATGTTCTCTTGCTTTAACGGGATTCTTAATTGTACTTACTTTATTTTATTGGGTTTTTAATTTCTCCTTTTGGAAGATACTTAGTTTTAACAAACAAAAATGAGACCAATAGCTGGGCACAGTGTTGCAATCTTACAATCCCAGCACCTGAGAGGAAGAGGGAAGAGGAGTGTAAGTTCAAAGCTGGGCTGCAACACAAAGCCATGTCCAACAAAGAGGGAGAGATAAAACAGGACTTGATGTGTGCCCAGTACTTCATGGGCCCTATTGCATAAAATACGCTTACAGTCTGAAAAATTTAGAATGTTTTGGCAGAGTGTTTTTATGTAACCCTGGCTGGTCTGAAACTTACTATTTAGATCGAGCCTGAATTGCAGCAATCCTCCTGCCTCTGGCTCCAGAGTGTTAGTATTGTGCATATGTACCACCATTCCCAGCAAGGTACAGTAGTAAATTTTAGATGTTTTTGAAAATGTCATCCTTTCTTGTAATCTCTCTTGAACAATCTTATCTTTGCCCAGGACCTCCATCACTTCTAAGTAAATGGCTCTCTGACCAATGTCTCTAATGAACAACTCGAGACCTGACTTCTCTTCTGGCCGCAGATTCACATTTTTGAGTGTCTGGATACAAACAGCACCAGATACGATGCAACCCAAAGCCATTACTTCTTTTCTCAGACATACTTTCCGGTCCCTCACTGAACCCTCTGTCTTTCATTAAGTCAGAATCATCAGCTGGTTTTTGATACCCTTCCCTTTAGATTTGTGCCCAGCCTCAGCTCACAGGGCACCCAGGACTACACAGCAAGACCCTGCCTCAAAGTAAAACACAAAAACAGTAAAAAAAAAAAAAAAATATTATTAAAGTAAATAATAAAAAAGATATTAGTGAGAAAAGCCCCAAGGACAGGAAAATGTAAATATTATACTGATATTTTTGTTTGTTTGTTTGTTTTTGAGACAGGGTTTCTCTGTTAGTCCTGGCTGTCCTGGAACTCACCCTGTAGACCAGGCTGGCCTCAAACTCACAAATCCACCTGCCTCTGCCTCCCAAGGGCTGGGACTAAAGGCGTGCGCCACCACCGCCCGGCTTGATATTTCAATACAGTGGAACTGATAGGTGGACAAGAAGCTTCTAGACGTCCACTTGCCATTTGGAAGCACGCTAGTTTGTGTGCTAGCTAACAATGCAGCCGCCATGGATGAGCAGTTTGCATTTGCTGGCTGGCTCTTGGAAGCAGTAGATGCCTGTTGAGAGATGGAAGGGGACTCAGGGAGGAGAGAGTTTTCTTCTTGTTGTTGTTGTTTAATTATTCTTTTGTGCTTTGAGATTTTTGAAAAGTCTTGCTCCTGAAACTTTTTCTTTAAGGTGCATTTTTAAAATACAAGTTAAAACCATTTTTTTTTTTCAAGACGGGGTATCTCTATATAACCACTCCACTCTGGTTGTCCTGAAACTCGCTTTGTAGACCAGGCTGGCCTTGAACTCACAAGAGATCTGCCTGCCTCTGCCTTATGTACTGGATTAAAGGCATGCACCACCGCACCTGGCTAAAGCAAAGTTTTTAAATCAGGAGAAAGGACAGTCAAAAAAACCCAAAGGACATGAGAGGGCTTCCAAGAGTGGGGTCTTGGGCAACTAGAGAGGTCACGAATTCTGTCCTTGTGTTAGTTTGGTGTGGCTGTTGGTGGGCAGGAGTCACTTTCTGTTTAAGTAGGTGAGATTAGTAACACTTCTTGTCAGGTGGGGGTTCTGAGTCCACAGCAGAGCTTAACAGGAAGAGAGGTTGTGGAAAGCAGCCGGGTCTCAGATGCCAGCGATTTCCCTCTTGTGCATTTTGCTTTTATGGATCAGTACTTTGACTCAAGATTGTTTGCTTCCCCCTTCCCCCTGTAACCTTTAACTGTATGTAACATGGCTTCTTTTTAACCAGAAATCCATTTTCAGCTTGAGTGCTAGCTGACAGTGTCACAAGCTAAGCAAAGGTGTGCTGTTTATATTTGTTGACTAAATGTTTTGAAGATTTTTCAAATCTTCCCTTGTCACCTTGTAAAAAATGATCACTTACTCTAGAATTGTATGTCTGAATAAAGTCTTCAAATAAACTACTCTGTCACTGGAAAGCCGGGAGAGACTCGGTTATATAAACTTTGTGTGGTTTTGTCTTGAAGGCTGACAGCTTTTGCCCTGAGAGTGCTTGGACAGGTAGCAAAGTATGTGAAACAGGACGAAAACTCAATTTGTAACTCTATATTATGGTTGATTGAGAAGTGTCAGCTGCAAAACGGATCTTTCAAGGAAAATTCCCAATACCTGCCAATAAAATTACAGGTGAGGAAATCCGATATATAAATTAACATTAGTTTGATTTAAAGCCTCTCATTTTATTCCCATCTTATTATAGAAGGTTAAGGAAGGGGGGAGTATACAATTGTCTGTCCTAGCTTCACTGTGTCACTGTGATAAAATGCCCTGACAATAGCAAGTTCGGTGAGGAAGGGCTTACCTCAGCTCACAGGTGCAGGCTACAGTCCATTGTACCCAGGTAGTCATGGCAACAGGAACCAAGCTAGTCAGACCATGAAGAGAGGATGAATGCCTGCTCTGAGGTGCTCAGCTCACTGTAACCACTCTCCTATAGTCCAGCACCCCAACCTAGGGAATGATGCTGCCCACAGGGGGCTTATCTTCTCGACAACAATTACCCACAAAGATGCCCAAGGTCCAATCTGATCTAAACAATGCATTGTTGAGACTCTCTTTCCAGGATGACAATTAGAATATAAATCAGACATAAAGGCTTTTCAAGTATGTTATACTTGTTAGTGAAAGGAAAGCCCTTCAATGACAGCAGGGGATCAAGTCTACATTGTTGCACATGTGATACCTAGGAAATGTAGGAGGGGCAGAAACAGGCCCCTGAGTCAACCGCCTTTCTGAATCTTTCTTCAAAGTTAACTCATTTGTCCTTTTAACCAAAACAGCTCTTGCTTATGACATAAAACCTGTTTTAAAATGTGTGTGGTGTATGTGTGTCCCAGATCTTGCGATTATGAACAGTGCTGCAGTAGACTGAAATGTGTGTTCCCTCCCTGGGTATATACCCTTCTGGAGTAGAGCTGGTATACCAGTAGTTTTGTTTTTAACTTTTTGGAGACCTCAGTACCATGTTCTATAGTGGCTGTGCTAATTTCTCAGCAACTGGTGCAGTCCTCTTTCCTCCACACCCGTGGCAGCATTCACATTTTATCTTTCTGCCATACCCATGGCAAAAGCATGTGTTGGTGACTCCTTGTGCTTCTAGTTTGAGTTTCTCTGATTACTAGTAACGTGGAACACTTTCCATATATCTGTTATGCCTGGGAAGTTTAGTTCCAGAGTGGCGGAGAGGGGAGAAATGGAAAAAGAAAAGTGAAGGGAGAAAGGAGAAAGGAGAAAGGAGAAAGGAGAAAGGAGAAAGGAGAAAGGAGAAAGGAGAAAGGAGGGAGTGAAATTTATTATTCAAAGAACTACGGCCAAGAGTAGTAGACTGTGAGTGCATAAGGTAAGTCTGGAGAGGTAGAACAGTTCCGCTGGAAGTCTTGTAAGCCTGGCCTTGCATCACCCTGAAAGGCCTAGGTGGAGCCTCAGAGCAGATGCGGCATTTTAATAGGATCTTGAAGGAGAAGGAAGTTTGAATGTGGGGAAGAATCTTGAGATGGAGCTGACAGGTGAAGATGGGGAGTCGGACTAAGACAGGCATGACAGAACCCCAGGGTTCTTGGGCCACAGTAAGCATCCGGCTGCAATGCATGATGTAGAGACACGGAGACAGCCCCCAAAGAGTTTGAACAAGATCATTTACTTCTTTTAAAACTCCATTTGTTCTAGGGTACTTTGCCTGTTGAAGCCCAAGAGAACACTTTGTATCTTACAGCCTTTTCTGTGATTGGAATTAGAAAGGCTATGGACATATGCCCCCTGATGGTAAGTACTAGCTTGCTTTCCCTAGCCTGGCTTAGCCCATCACAAACTTGGGGCGTGTAGGGCTCACCAGAGTACACCTCATTTCCAACTGCTTTGCACATTACTGGAAATAACCTTAAGACCAGAATCAAAGGGTTTCCTATCTGGGATAGATTCTAGCACATAGTCTAACCTGTAGACTCATGATGAGTTGACAGAGCTGACACTGTAAGTAGGAGACCCCCAGTGGCTCATTGTTACTGATCACTGAATTGTAGAGCTGGGATAGTTACCTGGAACTGTGATGGGAGAATGATTCAGTGTGTCTAGCTCCCCTCTCTTTAAATTTTAAATTCTATCTTTGTGCGTGTGTGTGTGTGTGTGTGTGTGTGTGTGTGTGTGTGTGTGTGTGTATACACATGTGCTTGTCCACCTTAGAGGCCAGAAGAGGGCACCAGGTCCCCTGGAACTGGAGTTGTAGGTAGCTGTGAGCCACCTATTAATGCTAGGAACCCAACTCGAACTCAGGTCTCCCGCAGCAAGGGCAGCCAGTTCTCTAGCATGCTTAGCTGTCTCTCCAGCCCCTGGGTTCCCACTCTCATCTTTGATCTTGTCTCTGTTAAACCTTGCCGCTGCCTTCAGCAGTGCAGAGACTTTCTGACATCCAATTAGTTTTACTTTTGGGGGTCCATACTCTTTTGTTTGCTTGGAAGCTGGGGAAGTTAAGAGAAATCTGCCTTCTTCCACCATCATAGAAGCTTCCAGAGGTGGAAGATGGAAGATCAGTAAAGTGCTTGCCTTTAGGCATGAGGATCTGAGCTTAGATCCTCACCACACCTATATGCCAAGCCCTTGGAAGACAGAGACGGGAGGATCTCTGAGACTCGATGGGCAACTAGAATAGCCTATCAGGAAGCTCCAGGTCCCGTGGGAGTCCATGTTGTAAAGAACAAGGCTGTAAAAGCTTCTGAAGGTTATCATAGACAACAGCCATTTTCGGAAAGAGCTAGAGACCTGCATTGAGGTTAAGGACGCCTGCCTGCAAAGACAAAGTCAACCAGACATGTCCTGTAAATTAGGCTACACAACTGAGCTGAAACTTCAGTTCCCAGTGAGATCTGCTGAGTGAGAGCCACAAAAACAAAGGCATTCTGTTTGGGTCGATCCGTAAGCACCGGTGTTCACACTTACAAGGAAGTAATCAGCAGGAACCAGGTCCCAGCAGGTAGATGCTGGTTGACACTCATGCCCATAGGACACACAGGTTGATCTGGGAGAGGAACCAGGCAGGATGCTAGCAGGTTTTTACTGGCCCCTCATCCACAGTAGCTCTCTGGCAACCTCAGGACATGACAGGAGCTCTTCCTAGGCCATTTCCAGGGCTAGAGAGCTCCAGCAGTTCTGGTTCTGTTCTGTTTGTTTATAATCCCTTTGAGCACAAAACTGTCTCAGCTCTGCTGACACAGGAAGAAAATCCTGTCTGTCCTGGTGCTTCTCCCCAGGGACTGGGCCAGTGATGAATCCAAAATTCAAGGGACTTCTCAATAGAAATGGGAACTCAATGACAATGCATAGGCCAAACTGGACACCCCCGTGGTTTCTTCTGATAGTTTTTACACCTTCTCTCTAAAAGATTTGCTTTGTTGATTGTATTCAAAGGTCTCCAACACCTTCATACCCCCCCCACTTCCCCGCTCCCACCTCCCCACCTCCCCTACTCCCCCACCCAGCCATATGCCAGCAACCTTAGAGTTGCTCTCATCAGTTTACAGGCTGATGTTGGGAAAGGAAAGGTAATTATCTTCTGCTCTTGCTTCCAGAAAATCAGCACAGCACTAGATAAAGCTGACTCCTTCCTCCTGGAAAACACCCTGCCATCCAAGAGCACCTTCACATTGGCCATTGTAGCCTATGCTCTTTCCCTAGGAGACAGAACCCACCCGAAGTTTCGTTCAATTGTATCAGCCCTGAAGAGGGAAGCTTTGGTTAAAGGTAGGGCTTGCTGCACACAGGTGCTCAGCAGGCGCTGACTGAGCACCGGGGGTCTGCACTCCTGGGAAGTGGGTTGCAATGAAAGCAGAGGAAGATGCCATCCTTGCCCACATGGAACTATCCATCACGCCACAGGGTGATGAATCTTGTTACTCAAGTCATTATTCACTCAGGAAATGCTTATTCATTCATTCAACACAGAGGTATTAAGCATCCGATGGATTCTTCCTGAGTCTGGGCACTGTTCCACACTCAAGGGACAAATCAACAAATACAACCAGAGCTGAGTAAATCTAAGTTGGATGGATGTGGTAGTGCACTCCTGTAATCCCAGCATTTGAGAAACTGAGGCAGGGGGATCGAGAGTTTCAGACAAGACAAAACAAAAAGAAACAAAACATTCAGGGCCAACAAGATGGCTCAGTACGTAAAGGGGCTTGCTGCTGCCCAGCCTGACAACCTGAGTTCAATCACCAAGACTGGTGGGAGGGGAGAATGGGCTCCTGCAAGTGGTCCCCTGACTTCCACAAGCATGTCATACACAAGTGCACCCACTTACATACACATACAATAAAGTTTAAATCATGCAACTAAGTGTAAGTTGCCCCAGTCTGCGGGGCGGTGAACTGGGATGGGGGGACCACCTGAAAGAGAGAATGGGGGACAAAGGCACACAAAGAACCACAGCCTGTCTGGAAGTCTGATCAAGCTGTCAAATTTTAATTTTTCCTGGGGGGGGGGATTATATACACATAGAAGCAGGATATGGGGAGGGGGATGACATAGGGTCTTCTTTGTTTCTGGAAAGTACAGGTGTTCTCAGGAACAGGATATTGGCTGGGTGAAGAGTTTCCAGAAGAAGCAGGGAGGAACAGGTCACCATGTACCTGTCCATAAGATCTATCATTCATTTGTTCTGATCTAGGCTAATACTTTCCCACCAGGGCTACCTGTCTACAAGATCTATAGCTATCTGTTCTAGGGTTAGTAATTTCCCACAAAGGCCAAGACTTACTGTCAGTAAGCATGTATGGCTGACTTAGGCCTATGGCTGATTTAGGCATTAATGTATAAGCAAGGTTGTTCCCAACAGTAAGTCACAAGAACATGGTAGAGAGCAGAGAGTCACTCAGTGTATTCAGAGAAATGGTTTCCCATTCCATCACAGAGTATACTGACATGAATCTAAGTACTATAGTCATGGGGTAAATAACATCACATGTGGTATGACATTGGCCAAAATATCATTGTGCAGCATATAACTGTATTTGAATGTAAATATGAATGCGGAGGAAGCAAGGCCCAAGGCTATAGAGAAGACCATTTCTGGTAGAGAAATAGCATGTGCAAATGTCCTGTGGCCTTTGCATTCTTGGTGCTTCAGTAGCAGCACGGAGGCCAGTGGTGTACCGAGCAGTGAGAAGAAGAGCAGGAAGTAAGAGCCAGGAAGGAGAGGTGAGAGAGTGATGGAAGGCAGGGGAGGAAGGACATTAGGGGTCAGTACAGGGTCTCCAGGGTTATGCAAACAGTTGTGCAATGGTTAAAGCACCTGTCTTAGCACATGTTCTGTTGTTACAATGGAGTACCAGAAACAGGCAAAGGAAAGAGATCCCTTTTAACCAGTGGCTCTGGGAGTCTGAGCACACAGCCCAGCATCTGGTGAAGCCTTCATGATGGGAAGACAAGTAGACACATTGAGGAGACAGAAGAGAGGACTGAACTAGAGTAACTAACCTATACCCCCAGAAAAGCATCCACTTATCTATCCTTATGACCCAAGCTCTTTCTATCCAACACCGGTTCAGTGAGAACAAACCAGCATGAGCGACAGCCGTGTCCATGCAAGCAGATGAACTGCAGCTGGGATTGGCCTGTGCTGCCCCACTTCCCAAACCGTGTCCTCCAGGGCAGGGCTGCCTGTCTCAGGCACAGCAGGTTCTAACTTAAGCCACTGAGCCAAGGAGTGTGTGGCCTGACTTATGTGTCACTAGGAGGCAGTAGTAGCCATCGGCATGGCTGGCAGTTCTGAGCCTTGTCCCAGTCTGAGTTTTTTAAACATTAAACAAGTTTTATGTGAGGTTTATGACTGTCTACAAAATGTCACCTTTGTTATCATTTTAAACATGTCTAAGTTTTAACACCTCGAAACCACTTCTTTGATGCTTTGGAAATAGCACAAAAATGTCTTGGGGAATTGTAAGCTGCATTATAAAATCATACACTTTAAAAGCTAGGGAGGAACTGAATAATTCAAATAATATTTAAAACCTAAATAAACCTTTCATTTTAAGTATGGTAAATCTGAGTATGAGCAGGATAAAAAAAATATTTTGTTCAGAGTCATGTAAATCATGCAACGCTTAATTGTAAAAAGACACCCCAAAATTAGATTAACCTTCCAAAAAAATCTTACCTTACTATTAAAAAAAAGTATTCCAAGAAAGCTTTGCAGTGATTCCTTCATGTCACTGGAGAAGAAGCAAAGGTAAGTTAGGATCTATGTTATGGGAGATGCTACACATAGGAGCCGCTACACATAGGAAAATGTGGGTGTTTTCTGTCCGGAAAAGAGAAGGCATACTGACGATTTGGGTGTCACCTCACACACTCTAGGCTATGATATTTTTTCCTCCAAGGAAAAAGATATTATGTCAAGTTTGTTCTACCGATGTGAATAATGATAATCCTTCATCTGCAGATGGTGTTTGCTGGCCTATAAATCCTTTCCCCTGCGTATCTCTTGCGACTTTCACCAAATGGAAGTGAATGTTATCTATGTACAGTACGAAGAGACTGAGTTCCACAGAACTGATGAATTTCCCGAATTGATCAAATCAGTTAATAGGAGAGGACAGAGGATAGACCCAGATAGCTGGTCTGCTAAGTCCCAGCTGATCAGGCTTGCCGCTCCACTGTGAGACTGGATGTACTCCCTGGCATTTGTGGCCATTCTTCTACAATGGGGATGAAGGGCACTGTATTATGGGTTCTTGACTTTTCTTGGCTACCTTGATAAAGTTCTTACAAAGAAGAGAACCTTATGGAAGAGAGAGAGCAGTCACAATGTGCTAGGATTGCACTGAGTTCTCGCCTTTACTTGTACTGAGGAATGTCCTGTGTTGACCTCAGGTGATCCGCCCATTTACCGTTACTGGAGAGACACTCCCCAGCATCCAGACAGCTCTGTGCCCAACAGTGGCACGGCAGGTATGGTAGAAACCACAGCCTATGCTTTGCTCACCAGCCTGAACCTGAAGGAAATGAATTATGTCAACCCAATCATCAAGTGGCTATCTGAAGAGCAGAGATATGGAGGCGGCTTTTATTCCACCCAGGTAACATGTCCTTAGTGTGTCCTTGGCGTGTCTTTAGTGTGTCCTTAGCATGTTCTTAGCCTGATCCATGTTCTTGTTTCCCACATTACACCTTTCACACTCTTTCTGGCCTCCATGATTCTTTCTAACAAATGAGCTGCCGTAGATACAAATCAAGTCTAGAATCATAGGACCCTGGAGGTTATCTGCATTGGTAACTTCATTATTCAGAAGAGGGCATGGGCCTAAGGAGGCTTATTCAAGGATCTGCGTCAGCACCCGCGTCTCCTGAGTCTATACCCAGTGTGCGTCTTTCACTGTCTTTAAAGACCATGGAAGGCTGGTAGGTTATCAGTGATTGCATCACATCCTGTTTAGTGAGTAGTGGCTGCCATGGAAACAAAGATACTGATGATTCCTCTCCTGCATGACAAACACTATAGTTATCTACCTATCAAATACATTTTATGTTGTGACCACTGTTATGCAGTTGGATAATGCACAGTCATGCATTACGTAACAGTGACCACAAATATGATAACTCATAAAATTATAACAGAGCTAAAAACTTCCTATTGCTGACTGCTAGATCTGTGGCTATCTTTTTTTTTTTTTAAATAAAAAAAAATTGTATTTACTTAGAAGCATTCAGAATGTCAACAAAACAGCTGCAATTTTTTTTGTAATTACAGAGTGGTATTCAGTTAACAGAACAACAATTATCTTTGTATAAGCTGCATCAGAGACAACTGAAGATGGGGGGGGGGGACCAAAAATAAAACCAAAAGAAAAGAAAAACAAAAACCAAACTACTGTCCCCATATATAACTAATTTGTGCTGTGCACCAACAAAAACCTGCTTTAAATTTCCATGCCAATTTACAACCCCCAGACTGTACCAGGCAAGGTTAGTGGCTATTGAAAATACCACCAGGACAGGGCTATCTAAAGACACATTCGGTAGTGTGTTAACTATACAAAAAAAGACACTGTACAGTTTAAAAACAAATCTTACACAGCCTTACATTTCAATTTTTCTTTAAAAGGAGTGAGTTGTGTACAGGGGGGGTAAACGCTTTATAGACAAGAAAAAAAACTGCGCTAGAACCAACTTATTCATCATCTTCTTCTTCATCATCTTTGTCTTCCTCCTCTTCCTCCTCTTCCTCATCCTCTTTATCCTCCTCCTTATTTTCCTCTTCCTTCTTTTTCTTGCTCTTTTCAGCCTTGACCATCCCCCTTTTTGCTGCATCAGGTTTTCCTTCACCTCTGTAGGCAGCGATATCCTTCTCACACTTCTCCTTCAGCTCGGCAGCCTTCTTCTCTCAGGGCTCCTTGTCATCTGCGGCGGTGTTGTTTCACATCTCTCCTAGCTTCTTTGCAACATCACCCATGGATGAGCCAGGATGCTCGCCTTTGATTTTTGGGCAGTACTCAGAACAGAACAGGAAGAAGGCCTAAGGAAGCCTCTTGGGTACATTGGGGTCCTTGAACTTTTTGATCTCCTCTTTGGGAGGGATGTAGGTTTTCATTTCTCTTTTATACCGAGCCTTGTCAGCCTTTGCAATATCTTCAAATTTCCCCTTTTCTTTAGCAGACATGGTCTTCCACCTCTCTGAGCACTTCTTGGAGAACTCTGAGAAGTTGACAGAAGCATCCGTTGCTTCTTCTTGTGCTCCTCCTGGCAGGTTTGCACAAAGAATGCATGTGAGGACATTTTGCCTCTCGGCTTCTTAGGATCTCCTTTGCCCATGTTTAGTTGGTTTTCCTCCAAGAGGCACAGAGTCGCCCAGCGCCCGTCCGGCTCTCGCTTGCCCCGGCGCTGTCTCTATGGAGCTCAATGTACTGCCTGTGGCTATCTTGATGATGTATATAACACATTACATGTTTGTACTGGTGCTGATGTGAGCAAACTTACTGCCCTACCAATCCCATACACATGTGACACCTAAAACTACATACAGATGCTTGGTTAAGAATGACAGTCAACTACATTACGAGCTTGTGTGCTTATTTGGGGTTTCTTTGGATTGAACACAGGAGCTCTCAGCTACTAAGGACATGTTCTACTTCCAAATGCATCCCCATCCCTACACCATAACTTGTCCTTATTGGGAATACATTCACTCTGCTTCTAAAAGGGAACCACATTAATACATGCATGTTTCACAAGCGACACACTCAGGCACCACGGTCACTGTGTCTCTTGTTGGTGATTGACTTGTACTACCCAGGTTTGTGTGAACACACTCAGTGATGCTTACACAATTGTGAAACTGCCCAGCAATCCATTTTCAGAGCATGTTCTGTCTTGAAGTGGTTCATGACTGTGCATCTGTATTTCAAGTGGAGCTCTGATGTTGGCGTCTGTGCCCTCTAGATGTTTAGATAATGAGTGTGTGTCTGTGTCAGAAGTACAGGGGTTTCTCTAGATTAATTTAGTGATTGTGTAATGAATCTTAATGTGGAGACAGCCAGGCTTACATGTGCTCGCTGATCAGCATTGCCGCTGTAGACACGGGATTGTCCAGACATTTAATATCTAGTCACAGTTACTCATATTATAGAAGAGGATGAGGAAGATCCAGAATGATACAGCTTGTTCAAGTATTCCTTTCTCAGATACTGTTTGAAGAGCAACCATGTGTTCTTACTCAATATAATGGACACGGTCTCAGTCATGGTTGTAGTGAAATAACACAGCTGAGTAATTTTTTTATATCCAAATAGATACCTGATTTTTTTATTAAGTAAGAAATACACAAGGGAGAGAAACATGGTATCTTAAACAAATGATAATGGTAAAATTTAATGTCCTCATACAGAAGAATACAGATAGAGCCATACTTATCACACTACACAAAACTCAACTCCAAATAGATCAAAGGCCTCAAAATAAGACCAGATGCACTGAACATGACAGATGATAAGTGTTGGAGTAGGTTTTAACTCATTTTTTAAAGTTTTTTTTCATTTTCTTTTTTTATTGGATGTTTTATTTACATTTCAGATGCCATCCCTTTTCCCCATTTCTCCTCCCTAGAAAACCCCTATCCCATGCTCCCTTCTCCCTTTTGCTTTTATGCAATTTTTTAAATGTTAATCAAAGGCTTTATAAGTTTGGTAATGCTCAATTACAAGATGCCCATATAATCAGAAGTGTAACCCAATACCCAACCTAGATATATCAACTACCTTTGACTGGTGGAGACACATGAATATCCACCTCCATGTTCCCGCTGAGTAATTTATAATTAATAGAAATGTATTAGCTCATGTTTCTCAAGGGTGGAGAGACCAAGATTGAGGGGCCATAACTGACAAAACCATCTTTGCTGTGTCATCCCAGGAAGGATAAGGAGAAGAAGAAAGAGGAGAAAGAAGAACAGAGAGAAAGGAGAGAGAGGGGAAGGAAGAGGAGAGAGGAGGGACAGATTCATTCTTTTATAACGATGATGACATTTACCTACTTGTGAGGGTGCCACTAGGACCCTCACTCCTCCTGTTAGATACCATCCACCCCCCAACATTGCCACATTGGACATTAAGTTTCCAACACGTGAACTTTGAAGGACACAGTCAACTACCGCACACACCAAGGAAGCTGTGGGCACCTGTGTGCTCTCAAGGAACTGTAAATGACAGTATTCTAAATTGAGGGGCAGGAAATGAACATTAAAACTATCAGGAAGAGATAGTTTTGAGCCTCGCTGTGGGGTGATTAAGATGAAACGACAGTGTGAGAAAGAGATAATCTAACAAAATCAGAGGCAATTTTCAGAGTGACTCTCCTGGGGATATGTGTACTGAGTACATAGTGAACCCAGACCTGAGGTCATACTTTCTTCCTGTTCCTGCTAAAAACAATGTCCTTCCTGTGAAGGAGAGTGACCTTCCTTATCCCTCCCCAATTGCCCCTCAATCTGCTTCACCTGGTCAGCTAGGGTTTCATCTCCAGACAGTGCTGCCTACCATCTCCCAGGAAGAGATGGTTACAGAGCTGGGTGCACATAAGCGTTTGGGAGGCTGAGGTAAAAGCATTTCAAGTTCAAGTCATTGTATCAGAATCCCATTCTCAAAGGGAGGATGGGTCTATTTGTAAGTGAGCATGAATACATAAACCAAATGTGCTTTCGTGCCTTGTGAATTATTGCTAGGATACGACTAATGCCATCGAGGGCCTGACAGAATATTCACTCCTGGTTAAACAACTTCACTTGGATATGGATATCAATGTCTCCTACAAACACAAGGGTGATTTCTACCAGTATAAGGTGACAGAGAAGAATTTCCTCGGGAGGCCAGTGGAGGTAAGTGAAGACATTTTCATAATATTTTGCTAACAGATGAGACTGTTTAAGTCATCCCTGCCATCGTTACAGTACGTGGGCCTTTATTCACTGTTTAAACAAGTGTTAAGTCCCTCCTGACTCCCAATCAGGGATCCTATTAGATCGTCATCACTGGTGATTCAAGAGTAAATTACAAAGAACTCCGGAGGGACACTCATCTAAATAACCAAGAGTTCTGAAACCCCTCTGTGGAGGTGCAGAGGGGGCCTCCTGATCCTGGCTGACATGTTCTGTGTAGGGGAGGGGTTGCTATGTCCATGTGTATAGGCTATATCTGGAAGAATAAGAAAGGGGTAGGGTAGCCAGGTAAAGAACTATCATCATACGTAACAGCACACACAAAAGTACCACTGCAGAGACATGAAGCACATGTTCAGGCACCCGCTGCTGGTCCCTTTCACCCTTGGTCTGGCACTCAGACTGCAGCTAGCGTGGACTGCAGCTAGTTCCGGATCTCTAGACTCCTTGCTCCATGTCTTTTTCCAAAGCTAGGTTATTTTTTAAAGGGAAAACTCTAATGGGTTATGAAGGTTTCCCAAAGAAAAAGATACATTAGGCAAAATATATTCTATATTATTGTTGTTGTTGTTACTGACAGTCTACAGCCAACAATCTAATGCACACTTTTCTAGTTATTGTGTGTGAATTTAGTGCATTTACTATATAAGCAAATGGGAATAGTCCTCACTGACCGCGTGCCCTACAGATCCATGCTTGTCAAAGTAGATATGAGAAATAAAACTTAAGCCAAAATCATAAACCAGTGGCTCGTAGCAAAATAATAATATAATAATATTATAACAATAGTAAGGACATGGCCATAGACAAAAATCTATGCCAATGACTAATGATCCAACATTTTAAGTACAGATCTGATTTCTAACTTCTTTTGAAATAAATCAGTTCTGACAACAGGGCTCTAGACATCAAGCATGGCCTTTTCTTTTAAATAATTTATTTGTTATTATTTAATGTGCAAATGGTGCTTTGTCTGCATGTATAGTTGTGTGAAGATATCAGACCCTCTGAAACTGGAGTTACAGGCAGTTATGAGCTGCCACGTGGGTCCTGGGAATTGAACCCATGTCCTCTGGAAGAGCAGCCAGTGCTCTTGACCACTGAGCCATCTCTCAAGTCTAGGGCATGGCTTTTCCAATCTGTACCAGTCATATTCTCTCTCTCTCTCTCTCTCTCTCTCTCTCTCTCTCTCTCTCTCTCTCTCTCTCTCTCTCTCTCTCTGTGGCATGCTGTGGCCTCTAGTTGGGAATATGTCTCATGTCCAAGGGAACATTTAGAAATCACCAGAGACATATCTTATGAATCTAAGCTCTAATGGGAAGCTCTAAGTCTGAGCAGCATAGTAGGGCTACATTCTATTTTCGTGTCCGGTGCTGTGATAAAATACCCAACAAAAACAACATATGAGAAAAGAGGTTTAACTCACAGTTCTGGGATACTGCCCATCATTGCGGAGGTTTGGGGGGTGGAAATCAAGGAGGCTGGAGCTCTAAGCAGCTACTCGTGTCCACAGTCCAGCGAGTGTGGGAATGGTACGCTTGCTCTAGTTTTCTCAGGCCAGCATCCACAGAATGGTGCTGCCTACAGTGGGCGGGTCTTCCTGTATTAATTAACCTAATTAAGGCTCTGCTCTACAGACATTGGCCAACCCAATATAGGCCAATGTAGTCTCTCACTGAGATGCTCTTTCTGGGTGATACGAGTGATGTCATGCTGGCAATTAAAGGAGCTATCACATCCTCCTTCGAGTAGGCGGAATTACTTCTCTCTTCAGGAATAATGATGTGAGGGGCATTTTGCCATCTTAAAATAGCACAACCTCCATGTAGACGCTTTCATGTGAAACCTGGACTGCTGTTGTCTAGCTTGGAATTCACTGCCAAGGCTTTTCCTAAAATGTGCCACATGAAGCAATGTGTTAGGTAGTTAAATAATAGACATGGGCACTCTAGTCGAAATGCAGTCTGGTCTCTAATGTTTGTTTCTAAGCACAGTGACTGTGAGATGGAGGGGGGCAGAGATGGGGTACAATGCACAGCATTTCCTAGACTCACTTCAAGCTTTTCTCATTAGGCTTCTGGAAGCACTCATTCCCCGTGTAAACGCTGCTGTGTCCTGTCAGGGAGAATAGGGAAGGTGATCTGTTTCCCTGGGTTTAATAAAATTTGAAGGAATGACTGGCTAACTTGAGTGTGCACCTAGCCCCTTTGCACCAATGTGCCAGGCAAAGAGAAGTGGACAAAGCAAGTGTGGAGGGAATGGGGACTGAGTCAGCCTTGATCAAAGTCATCCCTTCTGCAATGTCCCTGAACTACTGAACATGTGGGTGGTGGAGCACCTCTAGGGAGGACGGCTGTTTAGCTGAATCTGTGTCTTCACTTTTCTCTCAGGCAGGGGGAAGAAGAACAGCAAACACAGATTTCAGTAGAATTAAGTGGGGTGGCCAGAGGCTTGGGGTAGAGTTCCAGGGGCTTGGGGTGGGGCATCTGGGTGGGGTTTAAGTAAGCACAAGCCAGTCAGAATCAGGGAAGATGTACCATCAAGAAGTGGGAGAGAGGCCTGGAGAGATGGCTCAGTGATTAAGAGCACTGACTGTTCTTTCTGAGTTCAATTCCCAGCAACCACATGATGGCTCATAACCATTTGTAATGGGATCCGATGCCCTCTTCTGGTGTGCCTGGGGAGAGTTATGGTGCACTCACATACTAAGATAAAATAAAATAAAATAAAATAAAATAAAATAAAATAAAATAAAATGGAAGAAGGTGCAAACAGGAGATAGCAGAGGACCAGGCACACACTGTGGCCACTTCAGAGCCTTGCATGTTGCATCTCAGCGCTTGTGAAAAGAGTCTCCACTGACACATGAGATGCTGAGTCTTGCACTAGACTCCAAAAGAAATTTTTTCACTTTGAAAGGGAAATAAATATCTAGTCTCACAATGAATATGTGTGTGTGTGTGTGTGTGTGTGTCTGTAAAATTAATGAACATCTAGTTAAAGCAGGGGTAGGAGGTCATGGCATCTCTTAAAGCCTGCTGTGTGCAGATCTTCAATGTCAGCCATTTAATTTCACAAGAACCAAGAGAGGAGGCTGGCAGGCCCCTGCCACCCCAACTCTTTTCTTCGCTCTATCAAATGAAGAATGAAAGCATGGTTTCTCTATCCATCCCTCCAGGTACCCCTCAATGACGACCTCATCGTCACCACAGGCTACAGCAGTGGCTTGGCCACAGTACATGTGAGTATTTGACTGGTGTCGAGGAAAGCTGTGTGTCTAAGTAACATGAAAAAAAAATACTTTGCTGTATTCAAAGTCACAGAACTATGTCTTGGATCACCATGACTAAAGTAGGATTCATTTGTCTAATTTTTTGATGTCTTAAGATTTCTCATAGTTTATTTTAGATAATAACTGGTGGTCCTTGTATGCATACCTTCCATAATTTGTGGGAATTTTTATATTTTGCTTATATCACACCCGGCACTGTGACATTTCTGCCAACAAATAGCTACCTATGTTACAGTCACGGAAAACTACAACAGCTAGTGAGGCCATACTATTGTAGTTTGTATAACTATATTCTATGATGTTTGCACAATGAAAAAGTTGCCTAACAAAGATGTATATACACATAAAGCATTTTAGAAAATATAGACATTGTTACACAGTATGAGATCTGTAAATTTTACGGATGTGTGTGTGCATTTATGAGGCACATGGCACGTGTGTTGTATGGTTTATCACATAATTGTCTCATTTACTTACTCGGTGTCTTTGGGGGTTGATGTTCTATGTTCTTTGTGTGTCCACACAGCTTAGAGTTACACACTCTGAGCAGAAATCACGTTGACGCTTCTGGTTATGTTTCCACCTTTCTCATCTATGAGCTGGCTCGGAGGAACGTGGCTTGTCTGGTTTTCCTCCATTCTGGCTGCTGTCAGGGTATCTATTTCTGATGGTACCCTGCTCATCCAAACGTTTACAGGGACTTCTTTGCCTTGAAAGTGTGTAGAGGTGTCAGCTCTTCGTAGGCTAGCTGAGACTAGAGTAAGAAGTGACTCTGCAGGCCTGGGGAGCTAGCCTGCATAGTGAGGTGTGAGGTGTGTTAGCTCAGGGAGCTAACCTGTGGAGTAGGGTGTTATAGCCTGAGGAGCTAGCCTGTGCTTGGCCAAGAGTCATCATTTGGGTTTTTGTGGTTCTTTGTGTTTGTTTGAAATGTGGAGTCACTGACCCACACACATACGCTGTTTGTGCTAGGCACCAAAGCCCCCGGCCCTCCCGTCTCAGCCAGAGTCCTATCCACGGCCTTTCCATTTTCCCATTTTACATGGACTCTTCTTGTTTCTGTGTCCCCACACAGGTAAAAACTGTGGTTCACAAAACTAGTGTCACTGAGGAATTTTGCAACTTTTACTTGAAAATTGATACCCAAGATGTTGACGGTAAGACAGCTTAACGTGTACAGTGTTTTAGCTACACATTAAAAATGTCAAGTAGAGAGTATCCCTAATTAGGAAATTTGGTGAAAAAAAAAAAAAAACCCCACAAAGTTTCATCTAGTTATTAAGTAGGCTAGCATCCAAGTAAACATTACAGCCATTTTATTACAATAGATGTAATGCTTTTACATACCATTTAAATTACCATTACAAACGAATATCAAATGATGAAGCAGCTAAACTGAATGCATTTGGTACTGCTATTTTGTAATTGGTGCTTTTAAAGAATGTAGCAGGTTGCACAGAATGTAACAGGTTGTCCGGCTCAGGGTTGCTTTTACTTTGGCTTGCTCTTACATTGTGTAAGGATTCTATTTCAAGAAAGCTCCTTCTCCCCCAGGTTTCTTTATAACCTCATTCATCTCCCACTCACTTTGTCCTCGCTGTTTCTCTAGTACTTATGGTTGTTTTTAAAATGTGCTCTCCCCACCTTTCCTTAAGCATACAGCCTTCCCATGCTTCCGCTAATCGGTTGCACTTCCATGTCCAAAGCCGAGTTCACCTGCACACTCCTGCCCTCCTCCTCTGACCTCTGCTCCAATGCCCCCTGATACCTTCCTCATCAGTAACTCCGGCCTGCTCCTTTGGGAAACGTCTATACTAGCAGATGCAACTCTCTCCTCCATCCTCTTTGCAGATTCCTCAAAAACATTGCCCACACTTCCTTACCTCCTCAGGGGGTGAGATATTTGAGAGAAGAGCACTCCTCCAGCAATGGAGACATCCTGCCATGGTCTGTAGCTTTAAAATGTCCACAAATGCCAACTTTCAGATCACAAATCATGTTTAAGTGTGTTTAGAGACTTTCTCATTAACAATTCTATCAGAGCATGCTCTAAAACAACTAGAAAGAAAGAAAGAAAGAAAGAAAGAAAGAAAGAAAGAAAGAAAGAAAGAAAGATTGATTTACTTCCTACCTTGTAATGAGTTTGTGTGTTTCTCTGTCTGCCAGCATCCAGATACGGTGACTCTGGACAGAAGCGCATAGTAGCGTGTGCCAGGTGAGCCCAGTTCCAGAACATGGAGTAGGTGGAGGTTCTGAGGTCTTGCTTTTGCTGCAGTACCTTCAATTTGAGCCTTTGGACATATCCAAGAGTATCCAATTGTTCATTTTTGTTGGTGGTGGCGGTGGTTGGTTTGGGGGGGTGTTGTTTTGTTTTGTTTTGTTGGTTTTTTTAAAGACAGGGTTTCTCTGTGTAGCCCTGGTTGTCCTGGAACTCACTCTAGACCAGGCTGGCCTCGAACTCAGATATCCACCTGCCTCTGCCTCCTGAGTGCTGGGATTAAAGTTGTGTGCCACCACCACCTGGCCAGTTGTTTGTCTTTAAGTGTAGAATACAGCAGGAATTCTTAAATAGCTGCTTACTCTAGAAGGCAGTTCCAGTGTTGCTCCTAAGTCATCTTTCCTGTTGTTTGTTTGTTTGTTTTTTGTTTTTGTCTTCTTCTGATTCAAGTAGTATAATAACCTTTGATGATCTTTCAGAATGGTAGATATCTGATATAATCATTAGGAAAAAAAATAAAGAAGGTTTCTCACACAAGGATCATGTCCTCAGGGGGGAAAATATCTCATTCACCAGCAAAACCGTGGTCCTTAACAGCGGACTGCTCTCAGCTCAGGTTGCACACTCAGGTCAGAAATCACAGAAACACCCAAAGCTCAGGCCCCACCTGATGCTGCTAGCATTGAACTGTTGATGTCAAACTATCTGCTGGCTAAATGCAAACCCCTAAACTGGTTACTCTGTTAGTTGCCTACTGCTGCTAGGCGGCATCTTGGCTCACTCTGAATTAGATCCTTGTCATCCTTACGCCATCTCTGCTCTCCTTCATTTTCCCTTTATAAAGTGTCTTGTGAGTCCAGTGAATGCCTCCAAATAACACACAACACACACACACACACACACACACACACACACACACACACACACACACACACGGGAGTGCATACACACACACATACACTCACACATACACAGAGCATACACCACAGACACACACACACACACTGCACATCATACACACACACAAAGCACACATATACATGCATACCACACACACACACCACAGACACACAAAGTGCACACACACACAGAGCAACACACACATCAATCCTGAATCAAGTCACATGTATAAAGCCCTGCACAGCATCATCACAGGTCAAGAGATTAGGTAGGATGTGAGCATCTTGGGAGTCAGTAAGTCTGCTTGCCATGGCCTCCTTCCTAGTGTGTCTGTAAAGTGTGCCCTGGTTTTAAAACACACACTCTTCTGGGCTTAGTGAGTAAACTGTTGGCAGCGAAGCCAGGGCTAGAACACATGTTTCATGTTTCCATTGCCTTCCAGAGCCACCTGCCATGTCCTGTCTCCCCGAGTCTTCATATTATCAGTAACAGGCAAAACCCAAATCATAGTTCGTTGGTTTACATACCCATAATCATATATGGTGCCAAAATGCCTAATGTGGACCTTGAAATTGGTACAAAACTCGTACTAGATTCTAAGTGGAGGGACTTTGATGATGATGTAGGAATTCCTTTGTTTTAGAAATAAAAGAGCTGACAGCCGAGGAGGTGATGTGACCTGCCACAGTCTCCATTAGAGGCAGAGGCAAGGCCTCTGGTGCCCATTCCATTCAGTATCTAATCCACCTCTCTCAGTCCTTGTACTGTAAGACTATTAGTCCCAAGAAATATTCTCAGCCATGTCTCTGGCCCCAGCCTCTCTCACTTGTCTGCCTTTTGCTACCACCTAGGCTTCATTGCCTGGCAGGAAGCCCTCCTTCCCTCCTTAATGCCTTCTTCCTCCCTCCCACCCTCTCTCCCTCCCTCCTTCTTAACCTCCTTCCACCCTCCCTTTCTTCTTCCTCCCCCTCCCTATTCCTTCTTAACTTCTTTCCTTCCTCCTTCCTTCCCTTCCCCCTCCTCCCTCCCAGCCTTCCTCCTTCCTTCTCTCCTAACTTCCTCCTTCCCTTTCTTCTTTCCAGCTTCTTTACTTCTGCCCTTGGCAGTTTTACCTTTTGTTTCTTCTCAAACCTTTCTCACCCCAATGTCCCTTCCCCAAGGTCACCTCCCAGCAGCTTTCTTCTAGCTAACTGCCATTCCTCCTCTCAGGTGCCAGAGACAGGGAATGCCATGGCTCTCTTTGAAATGGGGGTAGGTGGGGGCACATCCTCATAGAAGCAGGAGAAGGGAGGATGGGATAGGAGGTTCATGGGTCATGGGAGGAATGCGGATGAGGTAAGGGGATAAAATCTGAAATGTAAATATAATATCCAATTTTTAAAAAAAGAAACCTATAACATGAGTCACAATGTAGTCTGAACAAGCATCTGGGGAAAGCTAGAATCAGTACACAAGACCTGACAAGAAGACATCTGGGGCTGGCTGGAGAAGCACTCTGGGATAAGGGGTGGTACACTTGAGGGTAGCCCCCAGTGGGGGAAACCACTCAAATAATCCTCAGCAGAGCAGAGCAATTCGTTCTCCGGACCTTTCCTATAAAGCATGTTGGACTGTCTGACTTCTGAGTTTCTGCCAGTTTTGATTGTCCCCAACCCTGTTGTAAACAAAAAGGTGCTTTCAAAAGTCATTCCTGTGACATTCTTGACAAGACACCTAATGCCACAACACAAGAAAGGAGACTATGTGGCATGTCTTTTGGGGTTTGCCTTGGTTTTGGGGTTTTGCTTTATTATTTATTTATTTATTTATTTATCTATTTATTATTTTATGGATTAGGGACAAAAAAGGCAGGTAGAAGTTGCTTTTGGCTCTGTAACACTGGAGTTAGGTTGGGTAGATTCCAAAGTAACTAAGCAGCCCTTATTCATTAAAGACATTCTTTGCCTTCAAATATTCTCTCCTGATTAAAAAATTGCCAGAACAGCCCCATGTTCAGAGGTCTCTTTCGTGTAGCTTGCTTGCTTTCTTTCTTTCTTTTTCTTTCTTTTCTTTCCTTTCTTTTCTTTCTTTCTTTCTTTCTTTCTTTCTTTCTTTCTTTCTTTCTTTCTCTCTTTCTTTTCAACCTCTTGTTAGACTCAAGAAAAGCAGAGGGGGCTGGAAGGATTTCATTTCTACAACAAAATGCCTCTGGGGAAGATTGCTGAATTTGGCAGCAGGCAAAGGGCTTCTTGAAGGAAGGATTTCTGTTCCATGATTGAAACAGTCCCCATGGCAACCAGTCATCAAGCTCCACTGACCTTTTCACAGATACTCTCCACCCTCAAGTCCTCTTGCATCCTGCAGAAGTAGTATTTGCATCTGTGAGCCAGAAACCCCTGCTTCCCTCTTCCCAGTTAAGGGAATGCTGAGACATCCCTTCTAAATGGCTCCTTTGGTAGGGATGGAGTTAGATTTTTATGAATCAGGGATTTTTTTAGTGACTTTACTTATTGTGGTAAATGAGACTTTTAAAATTCCTAACAAGCGCTGTTTTATGTGCTCTGCATGGGGAGGCTGAGGAAAAGATACATCTTCACACTTCTGCTCCCTAATCACCGGCTTCCCAAGATGGTTCCTTAGGGCTAAATCAATTGTGAACTACCTCTTCATCCTGCTCTCCTGCAGTGAGGCTGGGACCCAGGATCACCTTGTGTCACTGGCTCTCTCCCTCCTCCACCCCAGTCCCCTTTCTCCTCAGTTCTCTGGCTCAGCCTGCTGGTAGCACTGAACATTTGCCCCCCAAGCCCAAGAGTCATACAGATGGTTTAAAACACTTGTTCATACTTCTCAAAAATAAGAAAATGATTTGTGGAAATTGCACAGTGAGACTGTACATGACCCAGATTGACTGATCCTCTTCCTGGGCAGGGGTGGGGGTGGAGAGAACATGAGTGAATATGAATTTCTATTTTACCCACTTTGCTTCTTCTTAACCTCAAACTAGCCAAATTCCTAGACAAAGGTCTTTAGAGCCTTATATTTTTTTTCCTATGGGGTACCCATGCCCAAGAACTTAAAAAACAGACAAGAGTAAAGGAAAGACAAAATATAACCAAGCACAATCTGACATATGCAGGAAGGAACTGCTGACATGGTGGTGATGTGTTTTGTTCTGATCTATTCCTGGGATTAGGGCTAGTGTTAGGGTTTCTTGTCTCTTTCTGATATACAACTAATATTTTGCCTTGGAAGTAGTCTGTTAGAAAAACTAGAATAAGGCCGGGCAGTGGTGGCGCACGCCTTTAATCTCAGCACTTGGGGGACAGAGGCAGGCGGATTTCTGAGTTCGAAGCTAGCCTGGTGTACAGAGTGAGCTCCAAGACAGCCAGGGCTACACAGAGAAACCCTATCTCAAAAACCCACCAAAAAAAAAAAAAAACCAAACAAACAAAAAAACAAAACAAAACAAAACAAAAAAACCTAGAATAAAACTCAAGAAACCTGGATTCATACACTGCTCTTCATGAACCAACTGTATAACCCCGACTGAGTGCCGAACTCTGGCTCCAGTTTCTTCATCTGTTGTCGTGGAGCGGATGATTTCTCTGCTCCAGATGGGCAGTGTGCTGGGATTGCCCCGCAAGGAAAGCATTAGGATAGAAAGCGCCAAGATCTTCTGCAGCTCGAAAGCTCTCAGGATCTGACCCATATGCCTAAATACAGAGAACCAAATGTAAATGCTAAAAGCCGATAATAGGTGTAGTGGCGCACGCCTTTAATCCCAGCACTTAGGGAGGCAGAGGCAGGGAGAGCTCGGTGAGTTGGAGGCCAGCCTGGTCTACATAGGTAGGTAGCTTCAGGACAGCCAATGGCTACATAATGAGACCTTGTCTCAAAAAAAAAAAAAAAAAATATATATATATATATATATATATATATATATATATATATATATATATGTAAAGAAAGGCTGCTAAGTAACAGGGCCTTTTCTTAAAGAATCTTATTATTTATTTAATCACCTCTGGATTATTAATCAGTCTCTGATTTATTTTAGCTACAAGCCCAGCAAGGAGGAGTCAGCCTCCGGGTCCTCCCATGCAGTAATGGATATATCGCTGCCTACAGGAATCGGAGCAAACCAAGAAGACTTACGTGCTGCAAGTGCTCTCTTTGAGATGTTGTGACTGCTTGGGTTTCTTTCCTATGTTGTTTTATGGGCAAACTTCTAGTCTTTTACTTCACTATCTCACTGTCATACAACCACCCAAAATATTCTTTCTAAAACAAATATGTAACTGTAATTTGATTCATGAAAATGAAGCAGGAGCATGTGCAGTGACGCGCTCCGGCCAGAAAGGAATCGTCCTTCCGCTCAGAGTAGTGGGCTATGGTGTGACTTAATATTCTGTCAACAAGGAAGTGTAATTAAACACAAAGATTTGAAAAGTAAATTCAAACTTCCCTCCCCTTTCTTCCTCAGCTTGTGGAAGGAGTGGATCAACTCCTAACTGATTACCAGATCAAAGATGGCCATGTTATTCTGCAACTGAATTCGGTAAGCTCCACCTCCTGGCACCTTGCACTGTGTCTACACAGGCCGAAGCATTGCGAATACCTCTTCCCCACACCTCCCTTAAAACCTTGGCTTTGTCAAACAGATTCCCTCCAGAGATTTCCTTTGTGTCCGGTTCCGGATATTTGAACTTTTCCGAGTTGGGTTTCTGAATCCTGCTACCTTCACGGTGTATGAGTATCACAGACCAGGTAACTGGCTCCGATCTACTCTACAGTTCCCCAGAAGACCCTGCTGCCATCTTCCTATAACTTAGAAATGCAAGGAAGCCAATGGTCTTACAGACTGCATTTCTTAGTGCGTAATTCAGAAAGGCCAACCTATACACTCATTTTTAAGCTCTGTGTTCAAGCAACTTTGTAATGGAGCCAGTCAGTTCACATTTGAGCTTCTTCCTTTTTACATAACCGGACTATGTCACCCTCAACGTTAAAATGCTTTGTCTCAAGTTCCTTTGTGGTAGTCACTGCCTGTGTCCCTTGACTCTCTCCTCTCTAGAGGAGCCTGATTAACTGTTCCTATTTTTTTCATCCTCCCAGAAAGACCCACCCTTTCTGTATTCTCACAGTTGGCACAAATCAACAGTTGCCAGCATGCACTGAAATTACATGGTTTTATGACATTTCCACCAGCCCTGAAATGTGTTCATGTTCATGACCCTGTTATGTAGTGTAGCATCTACATGTAAACTCAGTTCAGCTCCTTCTGAGATGGTGAGGGATCACACACAGCTTTCTATCCACTCTGGGCAGTTCTGCTTGTTAGAAAATCCTTAAATGCAGCAAATGCTGACCCTAGTTTTATCCTCTGAAATCACATAAAACACAGCTAATCCCTCTTCATATACATACATACATACATACATACATACATACATACATACGTGTGTGTGTGTGTGTATCTATCACACATGTCTTTCACGTGTGTATGCCAGAGAGAGAGAGAGAGCTCATCAAGCCTGAATAATTGCAATTCCTTCTAAGACCCTGGAGTGATATACTTTAATTATTCTCATTCTTTGGAGCATAAAATACTTTCATTCTAAGAAATGACTATGGAACAGTAAAATTTTGAGCACAGAGCAAAATAACAAAGTATGTGTGTGGGGGAGGGGGGTCTTCTTTAGAAACTTAATTCATAATTTAACCTCTTTGGGCCTGGAGCCCTTTTAAAAAACAGAGATTGACCATCTCTGAGGCCCCTTGTAAGAGACTCAATGGCCAATAAATACTGTGTTTCAACTCAGCCACTTCCTGTAACCATATCTGCATCCTCACAGATAAGCAGTGCACCATGTTTTATAGCACTTCTGACACCAGGCTTCAGAGAGTCTGCGAAGGAGCTGCTTGCAAATGTGTGGAAGGTAAGCGCCTGATCAGTCTGCCTTTGCCTGTCTGAAGGTCTTCTGTTTGGTCAAACAGTCCTTTCTCTCAAGTCGATGCATAATTGAAGCTGACCGAAAAGTAACAATTCCTTACAGCTCCCAAACACCCGGGACACTGTTCAAGAACCGTGGAAGACCACTCAGACACGTTTGTGGGGGGTTCAGGGGACACAATGTGCTTCCTTTTTACTTTTTTCTACTTTTTTTTTTTTTTTTTTTTTTTTTTGGCAAAGAACAATAGCCAAAGAGAACAGAGGCGGGGCTTGGCCACCAAGTCTTTTCCTCTCTCTTTTAATTCTGGGGAATCATTTTATGTTCCATTAGACTCCGAAAACGGAAAGTTACTCCCCACTCCCTTCCTTTAAGGGAAGGCTATGCATTTCTGAAGTGCTGGCTGTGGAACAAACGTAATCATAAGTCCATGTTCAAGACTTTGGTCAGCTGGTTTCACTTTTGTTTTACAATGTTTCATTTCATCTAAGAGAAGAAAAGGGACAGGTCTTAAGAGTATGACGTTTGTATGAATGATCCCAGATTGTCTTGGGGCTCACTCCCACAGAGAATGCCTGCATCAGTAGACTAAGCTAACTCTCACCCTTCTCCACATGATCTAGCTGACTGTGGGCAACTGCAGGCAGAACTGGACCTGGACATCTCTGCAGACACCAGGAAAGAAACAGCCTGTAAACCAGAGATTGCATATGGTGAGTGTAGATGTTCACCAGAGCCCTTTTAAATACGATGTCATCAGTGCATGTTCAGTTAGAGAGATGAGACACTGTACACTGTGGCACTATGTGAGTATCACGTCTGTGGCACTATGTGAGTATCACGTTCCTTCGGGTCCCTTGTTTGAATAAAGGTACTACACTTATTCCAAGAAAGCTTTTGAAAAACCACAGAAATTGGGACTTAAGGGATGGCTCAGTGGTTACTCATGTGTAATGTTCTTCTATAGGAGCTCAGTTTTCTAACCTCTGGTTTTCCACGAACACCTTAGTTCCCGAATAACAACTTGGAGGTTTATTTATTTGTGAATAAATGCCTAGACCATAAGCTTTGGCTCATTCCCTGACTAGCTGGTAACTTCTGTAACCTATTTAAACTAGCCTGTCTTCTACATGACTAGTTAACCTCTCCTCCATTTCATTAGTCCAATTTCCTCAGCGCCTGGGATAAATCACCCACCTCTGACTATCTCCCAGAGTTCCAATCTCTCTACAGGAACTCCCAACTTCTACCTCCTGCCTTTTGCTCTAAGCCATCAGATTTTTATTGACAAGTGATGTTTCCACATAGTACACAAGAGATCGTCCCTACAGAGTTCAGTTCCCAGCACCCATGTCAAGCAGCTCACAACTGCCTGTAATTCCATCTCCACAGATCCAGCCTCTGGCCTCCATGTGCATTCCCTTCGTGTGCACAAACTATTGGAGTCTGAGAATCACTGCACAAAGCACACAAACACCAATCTCAGTCAAATAAGGATGGATTATTGACCACCACATTCCAAGACTGACTGATTGATCAGGGCCATGTTCCAGGCTCAGGAGCTGAACCATGACCTTAAGTCAAGCTCCTAGATGGCTTTTTAAGCCTTAACTCTACAAACATCTGTGCCAAGTTATCCCACCAATCACTATTTAGGGATAGGAACTTCCTTAGGAACAGGTCTTTGTTGTACACATATCCTGCTCCCATTGGTTGGGGTATTCAGCTGTGTCAGGGGTCTTGCCTTGTTTAAGATTCATGTCTGGTCCACCAGGATGGGACTAGTCTAACACTGCTTTCTTAACTTGTCAATCAGGATGTCTGTCACCCACATACGTGTCTCTTTCTGCCAAGTAGGATCTCAGTTTCTAGGGAAGTCTTGAGAACTTAAACTTGACTTGACCCCTACTCAGTATAGAAGTCTTATTCTAAATAAATGCAGGAGTCTCTCCTATGTTGGGGTCCATCCCAGGAGAAGGTTATAAAAGCAAATACTGCCGGGCAGTGGTGGCACACGCCTTTAATCCCAGCACTTGGGAGGCAGAGGCAGGCGGATTTCTGAGTTCGAGGCTAGCCTGGTGTACAGAGTGAGTTCCAAGACAGCCAGGGCTACACAGAGAAATCCTGTCTTGAAAAACAAAACAAACAAACAAACAAACAAACAAACAAGCAAATACCATAAAAGCCTGCACACAGATGCAGGGAGTGCTACTATATGGTTGGTTCAGATCCAGGCTTATTGTGGGTAACTCTGCAAAGCAGTTTTACTGACTTCTATCGTGATTGGTTTTAGAGGACATGGAACATAACAGGATGTATAATTAACTTTGTCGTGAGAAAGTCTCCTCATAACAACAGAAACAGCATATGAGAAAGTTTCTTTATAATAGCAGTAACAGCCGGAAACAGCAGGCCAGCCAGGTAACCTAGGCCTTAACATTCCATCTAGGTCTCTTTTTAAAAAAGATTTGTTTATTTTATTTATATGAGTACACTGTAGCTGTCAGACACACCAGAAGAGGGCATCAGATCCCATTACAGATGGTTGTGAGCCACCATGTGGTTGCTGGGAATTGAACTCAGGACCTCTGGGAAGAGCAGTCAGTGCTCTTAACTGCTGAGCCATCTCTTCACACACACACACACACCCCATCTAGGTCTTAATATTTTACCTAGACCCTAACACAAACCCAGCACAGACACACAGATAATTTAAAAATATAATTTAAAATAATTTAAAAGTTTTAGATAAAATAAAAAATTTTAAATTTAAAATACACATAATTTAAAAATAAATAAAGAGATAGACAGAGAGAGACAGGGAGAGAGAAGCCACAGAGTGTTAAGATTTCAGCCGAGTGTTCTTACAGTGGGGAGAGCAGAGGCAGCAGAGCAGGGGAGGAGAAACAAGGTCACTACTTTAGATTTCTTCTGAAAGCACAGAAGACAACTGACTGATTTTGTGGCTGTCTGTAGAGTTGCTCTCTGTGCTTGAGGCTCTTCTTACTTCTCATTGTCCGGAGCTCAGATCTACGTTTCCATGTGCAGCGGTGGGCTGTCTCAAGGTCCTGAGAGAGTTAAGTCCTTGTGTGATCTTGAATGAGACCAGACTCCATAGGCTCAAATACTTGATCCGCTGTTGGTAGACCTGTTTGAGATGGAGATATGTCACTGGGGATCTCAAAAGTCCAAGCTATTCTCATTCTCTCTCTCTCTCTCTCTCTCTCTCTCTCTCTCTCTCTCTCTCTCTCTGTCTCTCTCTCTCCCTCCCCTCCCCTCCCCCCACCTCCTTGCTCTGTCTGCCTCCACCTGGAGGGTCAAGATATAAGCTGTCAGCAGTTCTGCCATCTTGAGCTGTGTCATGAGCCCTAACTCTCTGAAGCCATAGGCTGTTCTTTCTGCTGAGTTGCCTTGGTCAATGTATCTAATCACATCAAGGACATTAAATGTTTGCTCAAGGCCATGAGGTACATAAGGAACAGGAAGATATTTATTAAATAACTTAAGTGACCCTGGTCCTGGTGTTGGTATCATTGCTCTCTACAGCATCTTCTCAGTACAATTACTGATGTCAGAACGGACTTTGGATTCTTTTATTTCTTTCCTTTGAATTTGTCATCATTTTTTTTAATCTATCGATTTGGCTGAGGAATGAATGAGAGCTACTTCAGGGCACCCTTGACAGCTGCCATGCTCGTTCCTCACCCGATGGCAAGCCCCGCTTCTACTGGGGGTGGCATTGGTTGTGTTTGTTTCATCCTGGTTTGTTTTCACCAGCTTATAAGGTCAAGATCACATCAGCCACTGAAGAAAACATTTTTGTCAAGTACACTGCGACTCTTCTGGATATTTACAAAACAGGTGAGAGCTTCTCCTTCTCTTCAACACTTAGTGCACCCTATGAACCAGGCGTTGTATCAGACACAAAGGAGATGACTACAGGAGCAGAGGTCTCACCTTCGTGAAGCCTCCATCTCTCATTGAATCCTCTTATCACAGACTTCATCCAATGCTCTGCATGTTAGCAAAAGCCATAACCACCTTTCGCTTTCAGCATTTCGCTTTAAGTTACTTAAAGTAACCTTTTAAATCACATTTATTCGTGTGTGCATATGCAATTATCTATGGTATGCATGGGGGAGGTCAGAGGGCAACTTGCAGAAGTTGGCTTTCTCCTTCTGCCATTCGGCACCTGGGCATTGAGCTCAGGTCATTCTGCTTGGAGGAACCAAGTACCTTCCCCTGATGAGCCATCTTGCTGGCCCTTAAAACACATTTAAAATGGAGTAAGTGATTTATTAAATAACTTAAGCTTATTGCCCCATTGATATCTTTCAAACAACCAATCTCTCATTTCAGTGACTATGAATTCTCCAATAGATGGGATTGTAAGTCTGAATCATAATGCGTTTTTATTGATATCCATCTTCTTTCAAGTCAGAATTTCAAGTCAGAAAACACTTTGTTCTTGGAGAGAGCCAGAGGGGGAAAGGAGAAGGGAGGGGAGAGAGGGGGACATTAGATTGATATATAAAGGTATAAAAGGAGTCAGGGGTGGATAGATCTCAGTGCTAGAATGCTTACCTAACCTGTTGAAGACCCCAGATTCAGTCTCTGTTACTATTACAATGGAAGTGAACAAGGAGGGCTTAGCTGATACTCTGAGACATGAAGGTAGGCTTAAACACATGTGAAACCCAACAGGCTTCATGGGGAAGACTGCATTCTGGGCAGAAGTATCAAGTCATGACTATTTCTGAGCCTCTTAGGAATCCCAAAGGTATCTTCCCTTAAGTTTGCGATCCCTTCGCACCATGTGCCTTTCTAGAAAGCTGACAACTGCCAGCTACAAAGACTTCGTTAATTAGGTACGTAACACATAGAGATGGGCAATGCACCGTCATTGAACAGTGGCCCTGGCTCTTACTTTGCTCTCGGCACTTTTCCTGTGGTATAGCCCATTCAGCCTCCCTAGAAGTTCTGCTTTAACACCGAGTCAGTGTTCAGATGACAGGCCAAGGCCTTACCTCAGGGAGTGTAAATCAGTGCCCAGAGCCACACAGTGGGAACCAGCACTGCTGGGCTTTAACCCAGACAGTCTGGCTCCCGAGTCTCAGTCAACCACAGGACTAGAACATCTTCAAGCAATATTCACCTCTCTGAGGATCAGAGCAGCTCGAGAGAGGTCATGACTAAGACTAATGTGACTCTGATAAGCTGCCTTGTTTGTGTCTCAGGGGAAGCCGCTGCTGAGAGAGACTCTGAGGTCACCTTCATTAAAAAGATGAGCTGTACCAACGCCAACCTGTTGAAAGGGAAGCAGTATTTAATCATGGGTAAAGAGGCTCTGCAGATCAAACACAATTTCAGTTTCAAGTAAGTCACCAGCGTTGATCTCCTCTCTGGGTTGACTGTCCTTTAACACATTTGCGCTCCACTGGTACCTTAATTTCAACCAATAAATAAATCATTAGGAGTATTGTTGGCCACCATCACTGTACCTAAAGCCTTGACTGAGGGATCAACCACCCAAGAGCCTGATGGGGAATTGAGAATACATGTCCATATCCTCTGGCTGCCAGCCTGCTCCTTCATATGCAAAAAGTTCTAATTGTAAATATGTTTAAATATGCACCTTATTATCTGTAAAGAGCTGGCCTCGTGAGCTGAGATGACAGCTTCGTCAGTAAAGTGCTTGTTCTGCATGCGTGAAGAACTGATGTCACTGACCAGAACCTACAGCAAAGCAAAAAACAAAAGCAGGCACGTGGGTCTGGAAAATGGTTTTGTGATTGAAAGCACAGGCTGTTCTTCCAGAGGCTCCAGGTTCAAATCCCAGTGCCCATATGGTGCCTTACAATAACCTGGAACTCCAATTCCAGGGGATTGTATGCTCTCTTCTGGGCTCCACAGGCACCAGGCATCCTGTGTGGTACACAAACATACGGGCAGACAAAAGAGCCACACACATTAAACAAATAATAAATAATTAGTCTTTAAAAACAAACAAACAGGATTAGTGGTGCATACTTGTAATCTCAGCACTGGAGAGACAGACAGGTGGATCCCTGGGGCTTGCACGTCAGGCGGCCTCACCTGCTGGCAAGTTCTAGGCCAGTAAGAGGCTTTGTCTCAAAGAAAAATAAAATAAAATTGTCGATAGTGCATGAGAAAAAGCACCCAAGGTTGACCTCTGGCTTCTGTGTGTGTGTGTGTGCGTGCGCACGCACACACATACACACACACACACACACACACACACACACACACACACACACACATTATCATTAAGTATGGAACACTTCTGCACCATTACCAATACCAACACTGTTTCCATTTTGTCTTGCTAGGTATATATACCCTCTGGATTCCTCTACCTGGATTGAATATTGGCCCACAGATACAACGTGTGCATCCTGCCAAGCATTTGTAGCTAATTTGGACCAGTTTGCTGAAGACATCTTTTTAAACGGCTGTGAAAATGCCTGAGGAAGTTCTACTGCATAGCTAGCCTTCCCGAGTACTGCTGTCTGTGGCATTTCTCCTTCTCCTAGGAGCCAGGCTCACTTGGTTGGAAACCTATCCTAGAATCTGATACACTTTCTTTATAGTAAAACACAAGCGAAGAATTACAACTTTGTGAAATGCTATAGCCTTGTGGGGAGATGAAGACAGGTCCCCCAAGGCTATTGGACATCAGCACCAATAAACTGGAACAAGTCTGTAAAAGGTAGCAGTCAGGGGTGTTTGTTGGGGCCGGAAGAAGAGACCCACTGAAATGTAGCACCTTATTAAAACAAAAAACAAACAAACAAAAAAAAAACATGGCCTTGCTTGAAAGAAAAATACCAAGGACAGAAAAGGCCATAAAAGCTTGACTTTGCACTTAACTATATTGGAAATGGTGTTATTTTATGCTGGCACAGCTTCAGGCACACCTGAGGGCTGAGAGGGATGTGTCAGTATAGAACCTTGACCTTGGAAGGTCACCCCCAGTGCCCTGGCCTCCTGAGCAGGCCGGGGAGTTGCTTCCCTCTCCTCCTTTCTCTGTGCCCCTGACAGGAAAGCCTTCTGCTCTCCAGCTGCCTCTCCCTCTCCTGTCCATTTCCCCTGGAACTTACTCTTGCCAGTAATTACTCTACCAGAAGGCAGACCCCAGGGCAAAAGCCCAGTGAAAGGAAACCAAGACTCAGGAGACTGTCATTCTGGCCCGGACCTAGCCTCTCTTGGATCCTCAGTCTGTACAAATGATTTATACAGAGGTTAGATTTCAAGTGACATTGTGTGTCACACTTCAGGTCTCAGGAGTTCGAATAGATATCCTCACCCAGAGGCTCCAGAGTCTCTCAAAATGAGATGCTCGTAATCACCATTTTAGAGTTGCCAAAATGGAGGCTCTAAAGCATGAAGCAAAACCCCAGGGTGTCCCAGGTCCACACTCCCACACAGCCCACTGCTTGCGTGGCTTGATTTTCTAAGATGAAAGCAAATGTAACCAGAGTTTTTAAAGTATAGGCTAACTAATCCCACATAAGAACATAAGAACCTAAGAAACATAAGAAATAGGTCAGCTGACTGGGGAACAAGGACAAAAGGAATCTGCCTTTCACCACCACACATGTGAAACTGTCAAGACTTCACAGCATGTCCCATTATTGGCCGAGACTTTTCTACTTCCAGGAACTTTTAGTGTCACAGCCCACACTGCACAGCATGTGACCACGATGCCAAGCAAGAGTGGAAGGGCTCCAGCCAAGCGCGCCGGTGTGTGGCTCCTGCCTCTCCTTGTTGAACAAAGGATAGAGGGGCCCTGCTTCCATGGCACAGGCCTTCAGGCTGTTAGGCTTCTGTCCCCAAGTGTGGTGGCAAATAGGCCAGACCACAGTCACCAGATGAAGCCATAAATGCAGCTGAACCGTTGAGAGCGTGTGTCCGCTCCTCCTCTACCCCCACACCTAGCACACTTCCTTTAGTCACGTTTTGTGACACTCCAGCCTAAGCCAAATCCTGACTCACTCTGCACTCCTCCCCCAAGGCTCCTGCGCACCTGCCGTGATGTAATCATATAGAGTTGTGTGGCATGTGCCACCCTGAATCCGTTATGAGCTCCTTCATGGGCAAGTGGGCCGGTTTAGCTGGTACAAAGTCGAACAGTCCTCTGAAGGAGGAGTGAGGATGATTATAGGAAAGATGGAAAAGAAGACTTAAGGACAGAGGTTAGACATCAGGAGGGCTGTCCAGTCAGTGCTGCGGCAGTATCCAGTTTAATTCTCTTAGGCTTTCTATACTTTACAGCATTGTGGGAAACAAAGCTACAAGCTAACAGAAACCATTTGCTTAAACATATACAAGGTACTTGTTCCCATCCCAAAGGCATCTGCTTTTTTTCCACCAAGGTTAACAGAATCTTCAGCCCCTAGCCTTGCACCTCAGGTGCACCCCTCTTATCAGTCCATGCCTCAGCAGACCGGGAAATCTGCCAACACGCCCCGATCTGCCTTCTTGACTCTGCCTGGCAAGCAGATTCTTATTCTCTCTCTCTCTCTCTTTCTCTCTCTCTCTCCCTCCCTCCCTCCCTTCCTCCTTCTCTTCTTCCTCCTCCTCCTCCTCCTCCTCCTCCTCCTCCTCCTCCTCCTCCTCCTCCTCCTTCTTCTTCTTCTTCTTTTCTCTCTCTCTCTCTCTCTCTCTCTCTCTCTCTCTCTCTCTCTCTCTCTCTCTCTGCTTCAGGGAAGCAGCAAAATGGCCTCCCAACAGGCAAGATCTGAGAGCACTCTCTTCACTTTATCTTCCAGTGTCTGGCATAATGCCAAGAACTTGACAGGGCTCCAGGAAGCTCTTGTGAGCTATCCAACTGACAGATGCTGAAGAATGGAAAGATCCAAGTTTTAGTCTCAGCTTTGCCCCTAACTGGTAGAGTAAACTCCCTTAATCTCTCTGAGAGTCTAAAAAAACCAAGGGGCCTGGATGTTTCTCTCTAGAGTGCTAAAAGTATCTAATAATCTTATGGTGAGAAACAGGAAACAAAACCAAAGGCATGAATGCATGCAGCAGTGGGGTATGTATTTCCATCCATAAATGTAGAGAGAGCTGAAGGTGTTGTCCATAGCGTCTGAGAAAAGGATGTAGGGACCTAGAGCGGTGAGGAGGCACGAGGGTCCTCAAAGCAGAGGGGAGACACATAAGCAAATTATCCCAGGGGTTAGCCAGACTAGCAACAGTTTCCATAGAAGAGTTCTATGATATTGTATGCTGGGAAACACAGAAGCAGTTCGTCCAAGTCCTGGTTTAAAATCTTCTTTTACTATAAGTGTATCCAAAAGTAACTCTGAGGAAAAGTGTTAAGTAAAAGCCTAGATTTTTTCTTAAGGGAAAGCCAACTTGACACATAAATAGTTGAGATTTAAGAAGTTCATCTTAGGTTGGACAGATGGCAGAGTCAGGAAAACCTAATTCCCAGACTCTATAAAGAGCTGGGAGTGGTGGCGTACACTTGTAACCCCGGGGCTGGGCAGGTGGGGACAGGTGGGTTCAAAGAGCTCCCTGACCAACCATCCTTGGTTTGGTGAGTCTCAGACCATGTCAAAGAAGAAAGTAGAGGAGGAAGAGGAATGGAAGAGTTGGTTTTAATACGCATATTGCTTGATCATCTTTGTCCTGGGCTGGACTCAAGCTTCTGTAAACATGTCAGGTGACCTAGGTCATGTGGTCTCTGTAGCAGCTGCTCTGCAACCTTGTAGTGCAAACACAGCTGGGGACAACACATAGGGAGCACGGCAGATTTGACCCTTGGGCAGCAGCATATTCCTCCTTGACCATGGCCATCACAGGAGGCAGAGGATGTGAAGCAGAAGTGAATCGGTGAGCAAGTGTGCTGAGGACGCTCATGTCTCAGAAACCAGCAGAAAGGCCATGAAGACTCAGAATGAAAAAAGCCAACTGAGGCACCCAAGGAATGCAATTGTCTAGAAAGAGAGAAAATGAGCAGACTACAGGTGTATAAGGTACTGGTCCTCAGTAAGAAGAGTTTCTCAACATAATTTAAAGAGAGACTGGTCAGCCTGGATTCTGGGATGTTTCAAGCCACTTTCAGAACCATGCAGTCAGTTCAACCAGGAACAGTTGTAATTGGATAGAATCTGTTGACACACTGTGGGGAGGGTATTAGCAAAGACTTATGGGATTTGGGCTGTGATGGGGGATGATTCAAGGGAGCAGACCTCCTCTCTAGGCTGAATACAGGACCAATTCTATAATGGGCATCTTGACTCTAGTCTAGTTGAAAAAAAAAGGGTGGGGGGATGCCTTTGGCTCTCAGATTAGCCACAAGAGGGAGATGTGGTCATTTTGTGGTTTAGACAATGTTCTTGTCTTTTATTCTCTGCTCAAACATGATTATAGAGGTACTCTTTTTTTTTTTTCTTCTTGATGCGTTTTGTCTGGCCTTGGCATTCTGTGACACAATACACAAAGAATACTATAGCCTAACCTCACACACCAGGCCAGCTCCTACAGACACCAAGGCCAATGTCTATGTCAAGGGCCGTTCCCCTTTCCTCACACAGAGTCAGTTTCAGAGGTGCTCCTGAAAGGCTATGCAGAGACCTCTCGGAAGTGAAAACCCCGTCTCGAGAGCCGACTATTTAGCAGCCAAATCTGAAGGTTTCTGGAGACACAAGACAAATCTGTGGACTTTTCCTACACCTGAGACTGGTTCAATAGAGTTAGTGTGACGAGAATATATTGCCCGTGACATGATCTTTAACTTTGATTGGGAGATCGAGCTATATCTTTACAGGGCTTAGTTCAACTGATAATATTCTTGGCTTGCAAGCATGAGAACCTGAGTTTGATCCTCTAAATATACATTAAACAAAGCAAAACACGCTAGCTAGTGTGGTGTGTTTTATAAAAAGACCAGGCTATATGGTGAGGTAGGACGGGTGCCTCAGTGGGCTCATGCTGAGACATCTCTCCCCACTGAGGTACCAGCCATAGGACTATGGGTCTAATGTAGAATAGAGTTTATTTAGATTTAGGCCAAAGGAGTTGAGAAGGGAGGGGGAAGAGGGGGGGGGAGAGGAGGAGGAGGAAGAGGAGGAGGAGGAAGAGGAGGAAGAGGAAGAGGAGGAAGAGAAGAGGAGGAGGAGGAGAGAAGAGGCTAGGCCAGGAACATTAGGAGAGAGAGGGGAAAGGGGAAAGAAGAGAGGTAAAAAAGTTTGGGAGAGAAAACAGTCAGAGAGGCAGAGAAGGGGCAGAGAGAGAGGGAGGAGGGGCCAAACAGCCTCTTTTATAGCAAGCCATGCCTGCCTGGCTGTTGCCAGGTAACTGTTGGGTGGAGCCTAGAAGGAATGCTAGCATAGTGCATGCTTATAATCACCATGGTGTCCAAACGGGTAGACTATGGAGGGCTTGAAGTGTAGTCATCAGCCTAGGCAATTTGGTGAGTTTCAGGCCAGTGAGAAACCGTGTCTTGTGGCCTCCACACACAGGCGCTCACTTGTACCTTTGCAACTGCATGTGTGTACACACACACAATTAAATAAATGAATAAAATATTCACTGGGCCAGGACACAAGTCCAAGACCTCTGACTGGACCCACTGTTCTTTCTACCACAAAGATAAGCAGAAGGTATGGAGAAATCAATCCTCCCTGGGGAAAAGCAAATCCTTCTGGCCAGCACTGTTCAAAGATAACACAGAACTCTGTAGGAAGAACTGAGCTCTGAGCACTGGAAATAGCCAAGCAAAGTCCAGATACCAGAGGACTATTGCAGGAGTATTGCATGGGCAGGAGGAAGCAGGCTGCGGTGATGGCCCAGCGCCCTTGTACCTGTGAAACGTAACAACAATGAAGAGCATTTTACCTCCCTAGGTCTCAAGTCTCACATCTGACAACCAGAAGTGCTAATAATTCCAAGTCAGAGGATCTCTGTAAGACTTGAATGAGAACACAGGAAACCTATAAAAGGACAGACACAGTTCGAGTCAGGGTTAGTGTGGCTTGGCAACTCAGTAGACATCTGGAATCACCTACACAACCCTGAACATGCCTTGAGGGATCTCCTTTATTGGCTTCACTGAGGAGGGAAGACTCACCCTAAACGTAGGTGGGAGCATCCCATAGGACAGGGTCCTGAACTGAATAAAAAGGGAAAGATGAGCTAAGCACCCATCTATCTGTGTGCTGACACTGTGATTCTAACTGACTCTGTTGTGGAACCCTGGGCTCCTTGTTCTACCTGCGAATCGAAGAGGTCCTGATCATGTGACTTCCTGATCATGTGAGGCAGGCTACCAGCTGCCTCAGCTCCAGCTGTGTCTCCTTCACTGCCACAGGCTGTGAGTCGTGCTACATCCCTCCATCATGTGACTTTTGTCCTGTAGGTTTTCACAGCATTGAAAAGGTAACTGGTGCACGAATGACTCACTAGTAAGACGTTTTCTGGCATAATATTAATATCTGATCATAATATTAATATCTGGAAATGTTAATTTTAAAAATAAAAAACTAAAACCTTCCTAGTGAACATACTACTTAAAATTAGAAACTGTTAACATTCCAGAGTTCTCCTGGAAGTCACATGATCAGGACCTCTTTGCTTCACAGGTAGAACAAGGAGCCCAGGGTTCCACAACAGTCAGTTAGAATCACATCGTCAGGCTCTACAGGCCTCTGTCGGTGGCCTGAGCCACTCCCACCAGCTCCAGGACAGAAATGGCACCAGAGAAGGGAGGTGTTACCCTGTGGAAATAGTAAGAAGAAGTGAGATACTGAACCATGAGTCAGAAGAGCTGTCCCCAAAAGCCAAGTACAACAGAAACCCAGTTTTACTCCTGTGTAACTTCTGCTTATATGTGGGGAACTGCCCAGACCTGGGAACCTGGGAAAGTTCTAGAACCTCACCCATAAAGTGAAAGTGACATTCTTGGCCCTGAGGGCTGCAAAGATTAGATACTGCTATGTGCTAGCCAGGTAGCAATGGCCGTCACTGGCTGCGGGACTCCCCTCCTCTCTGTGCGTCCCTTCTCTCCAGGCACAGCTTACAGATGTGCTGCAAGAATGAAGCACATCAAAGAGATGGCTCAGCAAGTAGGAGAACTGGCTGCTCTTGCAAAGGACCTTTGTTTGATTCCAGCACCTACATGGTGGCTCACAACCATCTGTAATTCCAGTTCCAAGGGACCTGACACCCTCTTCTAGTCTCCATGGGCAACAGCTATGCACATAGAACACACACATACATGCTGACAAAACACTTATACACATAGAATAAATACATCATTTTTTAAAAAGAAAGAGTGAAAGCATTTCAACTACAGAACAAAAGCGGGATGTCTTACACTCTTAGTTTCTTTGCACATCGCTACAGCAAAATAATCTGATCAAAGCAACCTAACAGAAGAGGCATATCCTGGTTTACAGTTCCAATGGGGTACAGTCCATCACTGTGGAGAAAGCAGGAGTGTGGGGTGCCTTGGTCACACTGTGTGTGCAGTAAGGAAGTGGAGAGAGAACAGGAAGTGGGACTGAGCTAGCAAACCTCAAGGCCCGCCCCCGGTCATATACATCTTCCTGTAAGACTCCACTTCTTAGAGATTCCAAAAATTTCCCAAACAGCACTGCCTGGGGACCACAAATACACAGAGACCTGAGCCTATGGGGGACACTTCACATTCAAACCACAGTGGGCAGTACTAACACCCGCTGTATCTTTGTGCTGAGATATCACAGAGACTTTGTACTATGCTTTTAAACCATTATAGGGCTAGAGAGATAGCATGTGTTAGGGTTTTTAATTGCTGTGAAGAGACACCACAACCACAGCAATTCTTACGAAGGGAAGTATTTAATTGGGACCGACTTACAGTTCAGAGGTTTATCATGATGGTGGGAAACATGGCAGCATGCAGGCAGACAAGGTACTAGAGGGGTAGATGAGAGTTCTATACCCAGATCCTCGGGCAGCCGGAGGCGGGGGGGGGAGAGAGAGAGAGAGAGAGAGAGAGAGAGAGAGAGAGAGAGAGAGAGAGAGCTGGCTTGAGCATTTGGAACCTCAAAGCCCATCCGTGACACCCTGACACCCTTCTCCAGCAAGACCACACCTCCTAATGGTGCCACTCCCTATGAGCTTATGGGGGCCATTTTCATTCAAACCACCACAGATGGCGCAGTGGCTAAAGCACTTGCCACACAACCTTAAGAACCTGGATTTAGATCACAACTAAAACCACATAAAAGGCAGGCAGACATGGTGGCCACTTATAATTATAGCACTTGGTAGACAGGGACTTTCCAGGGTAAGCTAGTTAACTAGACTTGTTAGGAAGTGAAGTTTAAGTGCAGTTGAGAGACCCTGCCTCAATAAATAAAATGGAAAACCGTAGAGAACGACATCCAATGTCAACTTTAGGCCTCCACAATCAGATACGCACATGAGTGTTATCTATCCACAGTATACTTGCATGTATACTACACACAAAATAATCATTGGGGAAATGCCACTGTTTTAAAAATAATTTCCCAACAACCAGCTATCCTGTTAGCAGCTGTGTTCTTGGCTCGGTGGCCCTCAAAAACATATCCTTTGTCTGGCAGCATCCAGGTCACTGAAGAGCCTCTTAGAAGTAGAGTCTCAGTCGCTACCATACAGTCACTGGAAACCTGTATTTCAGGAAGTTTCCAGGAATATTATAGGGGAATTAAAGTGTATGGAGTATTGTTGGTTCTGATTCTGTGGGGCCTGACTGGGCCACAACTCTTACAACTACATAGTAACAAAGGTGCAGCATGGAACATGCAAGACACTGGGCTATTGTGTCTGTTAGTTTTAATTGTCAACTTGATACAATCTAGAATCACCTGGGAAGACAGCTTCAATTGAGGAATTATCTAGATCAGGTTGGTCTGTAGGCATGTCTGGGTCAGGAGAATCCTCCTGGTCCTTCACTGATATAGGAAGATCCAGCCCATTGTGGGTGGCGCCATTCCCTAGGCAGAGTCCCAGAACAATGTCGGAGTGATGGAAACCAGCTGAGCACAAACAGAAACAAGCAGACATTCGTTTGCCTTGGCTCTTGGCTGTGCATGTGAGGCTTCAACTTTCTGCCTTGATCCTTGCAATTAAGGCTGTAACCTGGAACTGTCAGCTAAACAAGCACTTCGTCCCCTAAGTTACTTGTTCTCAAGGTATCATATCAAAGCCACAAAAATGAAAGTCAATAGCTTTCAGACAGCAATAGGCACTGAGGACACAGAGGATACAATTAAGTAATTCTTAGCAGCCATAGTAGAGGGGAACTGCATGGTGTCCTATACAGAAGTCCATACCAGGGAGAGAGTGCACACGCTATGTGGACTCACACAGGGACTACAGAGACACTCACCTAGAATACACCAGTGCAGAGAGTGGGTGCCTCTTGTGGTTCCTCCTTGGCTTGAGGCCCTGAGCAAATTGTTCTAAGAATGGCTATCAGGAGGGAGAGGGACCATGTTCTAAAAACCTGGGAAAGAAGATCCAGGAAACATTGAAAAAAAATGCCAGAGAAAGACTTGGGTGAGAGGCAGGCCTGGGTTACCATGGACAGCTGGTGCGGCAGATCTGTTTGTGCTCAAGAGTTCGGAGTTTTCAGGGAGTGCCCCACCCAAGATAGATGGAGGCAGGAATCTCATTGTTGTTTAGATCCAAACACACCACATCATAATTAAGCCCACCTCTGCAGTTATCTATCCACCCGCAAGGTTCTTAAACTCCTGCATCTTACAGAGGACACTGAATAAAATATTTAGTCATAGTAATTGCTGTCTAGTTAGCATGCTTGCCCAGAATGTGCAGAGCATGCTCACATCAGTCACTTGGTGAAAAGAGAGGCATCACTATCTGGGTAAGAACTTGAAGGAACTGAGACTCACAGAGTTCTCTCCACCTGACCCATGGGCATGAGCCTAGAGAACATCACAGGAGGCTCTGGTCCAGCTCTTCCCTGTACATCTTCCTGGAAAACCCCATAGGGATTGCCTGCTGATTTACAGACGATGAGAGAAGCCCCGGGGGAGAGAAGATAACTTGCCCAATGCCACACTCAGGGCTGAAACCCAGGCCTTTTTAACTCCGTATCCCGCTGGCCACAGATGGTCTTAAAAGAAGAACATGGAGGTGGGTACTCCAGATGAGACCCAGCACCCTAGTAATATGGCCCGTGAAGAGGTAGAAAAGGAATGGCAAGCCCTAAAGTACATACAGCCTTTGGTTATTCATCCTGGAGTCAGCTTCTCAGGGGCCTGGCTAGCCTGGTTCTAGCCAAGGCCCTTGTGAGTACCTGCATGGAAGACTACTGACCACTTGTCTGAGTTTGCCTTCTATGGCTGTAATTAAGCACCGTAAGCAAAAAGCTACGGGGGGCTGGGGGTGGGGGGACAGGAATGGGGTTTATTTGGCTTACACTCTCCATCATAGTTGGAGCAGGAACCCAAGCAGAAGCAGAAGAAGCAGGAATCATGGAGGGGTGCTGCTTACTGGTTTGTTCCCTGTGGCTTGCTCAACTTGCTTTCTTATACAACCCAAGACCACCTCCACTCCCCACAGTGGACTGGGCCCTCCAATATTAATCGTTAATAAAGAAATGGCCCCACAGGCCAATCTGATGGAGGCAATTGAGGTTCCCTCTTCCCAAGTGATTCTAGTTTGTGTCAAGTTGACATGACATAAACTAACCAGTGTATCACGCATGGCCACTCCATTGTGGCCACAATATGTGCACCTCTTACCTGCATTTCTACCTGGTACCCGAGTTCAGAATTTTTACTTCACTTTAGGAAGTTTGTCCTGCCCCTGTAGTTTGTCATTCCCTGTAAGCCTCTTCGAATAGGGTCTTTCTCTGTCCTCTCTGTCCTAAGCACAGGATCTGGAGCAGGGCAGATATGAATTATAGTCTGTGCTGCTTAGCAGAGCATCAGGTCAGAAGTTGGTTGTCTTAGAGCTTCCAACCCAAGCATGTGGATAAGAGGGAGTCCCTCCACCTGAGGACAGCGGGGTCCCCAGAAGGAGGAAGCTGGAAGCCAGATGCACACAGCTGAGTTTTGTGCTGACAGTTAAGTGGCTCTGACTGAGGCAAGCACACACTCTTAGCCACAAGATAGAAGCAAACACTCCCAACTAGAAGAACTAACTAGAAGAGATTCATTTCACAGTATAACCAATGAAGTCCCTACATCCAGCAAACAAAACTCATTGCATACACTCAGGAATCCACATTCTCTCCTTACCACCTTGTAAGAGCATATTCAGGAGGAAAGAAGAGGGGGTCCTGTCTGCCTCCCTTTGAAGCCTTCAACACCTTATGACAATCTTGGTCAGCCTTGGAAAGTAGAAGGTTCTAGGGCCATATCGCCAGCAAATAACATTCAGTATTCTGTCCCATACAAAAGGAAGATTCCAAACTTGATTTACCCATCCTGGCAGGGCCCGCCACAGATGGGTTCCTGTACCTGGAGGTTTCATTGCAGTGGCTGATTTTGCTCTCAAGACCCCCCTTCTCTGTTTTCTAGCTGTGGCATCTTTCCTGACAATTATGGTAATAAATCCTAAATGTATGATGTGCGATTTATTAACTCAGTGTCTGCTGACTGAGCCCCAGTGGCACCAAGTGTATTCACATTCTTCGGCTGCCCTGCCTGGGCAGAGGGATGGGTAGGGAGGAGACATGGAGGCATGCAACAGAACACTTACCTGACCAAAGCTTTGCAAGATGGCTCTCGAGGGCTTTGGTTCTGTGTGCGCTTGTCCGTGGGGATTTAGACATCTCCTTATAGCCATTTATACAACCCCTTGTCCTCATTTGAATGCTGCCCATTAGTGCCTTGCTAACTTCTGCAGCCCTCTTAATCCAGCAGGACCTGCTATCTGATCCTTCCCCATTCTGGGATTTGTCCCCTCCATAGCACATGAGACAGGCCTAAGAGGACTTCACATCTCCTTTGTATATGATCATCATTTTGTACACAAGAACAGGGAGAGCTCGGGCTGATGAGAACAGAGCCATTTCCCCTCTGTCTTGCTTGTCTACGTGGGTGCCTACCTCCCAGGCTCTCCATTCTATGAGACAGTGTCCACCCCGTCTCTGCTCCTCAAACTACTATGCCATGGACTAACTGAGGAAACTCTAGAATAAAGCACATTCATCTCAAGCTTTCTTTAGCAAAACTCCCATTTAACCTCAGTCTTTTAATGGCAGAGCTGATAGTCTCAGGGCTCCTGCTGGGACAGACTACAAATGCCATATTAAAGTTCATGCATCACGTGCACACTGTGATGCCTGTACGGGATGATCTAAGACAAACCTGCTAGCTTCTCGGATATCCCACCCACTGCAGGGCCTGGAAGAGAAGAGCGAGGCAGGGTAGTTCTTGCTGGAGTCTGGAGAGAAGACTCCACAGAGGTGACCTCTGAGAGGGGTTTTAAAGAATGGCCAGGATTGAGCTGGGGAAATGGCTCTGTTGGTAAAATGCTTGTCATGTAAGCATAAGGAACTGAGTCCAATCTCTAGCACCCTTGTTACAGAGCTGGGTGTGGCGCGGTGTGTTTGTAATCCCAGCTCTAGGAAGGCAGAGGTAGGAGGCTGGATCCCTGGAGCTAGCTGGTCAGCTAACCTAGTCTCAAAACACAAGATGCACAGCTGCTGAACAGCACTGCCCAAGGTTCACCTCTGACCTGAACATGCACGAAGGAAGCAATCAATTAGTCAGTCCATTAAAAATAATAGCCGGGATTTGTATTTCAGACAGGAGTCATAAAAAGGAGTTGAGGACAGGCAGTCTTGTGCGTAAATGAGACAAGGGGAAAAGAAAGCCAGGTGGGACCAAATGCCAAGAGTCTCGCGCTGAAATATGTTCTGCATTTCCTTGCACCATTAACCAGGACCTTTTAAAATGAAAAGTAAACCCAGTGTCTTCCAGGACTTGCTTTCTTTTCAGGACAGCTGCAAAGCAGAAACCGAGTATCTAGAGAGGCACCTCGTCCTGAATTCACTGCTCTGGCTCTAGGACCCTGAGCTAAGCACGGCTCCAGCAGCTGATGTGCGGGAGCCCCATTAGGGCTGAGTACAGCTCCCTAGGAAGAGGCACAGGCAAGGGGCTTTCGTCTCTGAGCTGGAACATTGTGCTGTGTCTTCTCTTTGCTCTGGGCCAAATGCGGAAATCCAAGAGTCTCAGAAGACAAGAGGACGGCGGGTTGGGTTCAAATCCCAGGACCGTTCTCCTTGTTCTTCCTCATGTGAGACCTCTGTCTTAATCTTTAAATCAAGAGCAAAACTACGCGCCTCAAGAGGCGTAGGTAGACAACGGAGATTTTGCAAGTTTAAGCAGCCGTGGGCAGGTACTCAGAAACAACCCTTCCGCCCCTCTCTAAACCCCTCCCTGTGTCCCCGTTTCCCACCTGTTAAATGTAATGGACATTGAAGAGGCTGAGTTAAGTAATGTCCCCAAACTTCTGCCACTGGTTCCACTCAAGGGCCCTAAGTAGAGTCCACGACCTTTAGTTAGAACTCAGAATTATTTTTTCTTTTCTTTTTGATAATGAACACACACACACACACACACACATCCATCCACTGGTAGCACACACATTAGCGCATACCTAGGATGAGCACACACATCGCAACATCACCCTCTCTTAGCCACCCTTGGTTTCCCCATTTGGCGACATATGAAGAGAGGCCAACCACTCCCTCCTCTGCAAGTGCCCACTAGGTTGGGAGGACAATGCCCAGCAGGGGGCGCTCCAAGTGTAACCTCCTGGCCAAGGTCCTGGAGAAAGGCAATAGGCCAAGGAAATTTCTAGTGGAAAAATCAAAGAAGGATTCCAGGTTTACGAAACCCAGACTTTGAAAAACAGAACTGCAGATTTGTCTCCTGAGTTGGCGGGTAGGGGGAAACGCCACAACCACAGTCAGATTTCCAGGAAACTCTTGGTGAAGACTGGGTGAGGCTGGCACAGGGCAGGCAGAGGGAACTTGGGGTGGCCCAGCATAGACTCAGATACCCTCGGAAGTGAGAGATGAGGGCAGTGCATGCCGGAGCCTGGGTATGCATATGCTCTTTGGCGTGATGGGTTATGTATGTTTATGTGGTACTATATCTGGATGCAAATTTGTGTGACACTAACTGCGAGTACAGTCCCTCGACTTATTTATTGCGTGATTTCTATGTTCTTTTTGCAACAGTGATTTTAAAAGGTACCATCGCTAGACTCATGGGGCTTAGCAGACTAACAGTCAATTTAAGTTTGGGTGTCTGAGAGGCAGCTTGAGTTATATCAACAGACACTGGATTTGTCATCAGACAACCTGGTGTTCCTCCAATCCAGCCACCCATTGGCTGCATGACACTTGGCAACTTCCTCCATGTTCGCTCTTCTTAGATGAGAAATGTAAGTATTAAGCCCATGTCCTGGGGGAGAGCATGCATGTGTTGATTTTCAGTGGTGGTCATCATCATAAACCCACATCTGGATAAACACTTAGAATGTGTGTAACCTGGGTGAGTGGCATCTCATCATGCCCACACCTTCACTCATGGTGTGTTTATGGAATGCCAGGTTCAGCCAGAGGTCTCACACAGTGGTCCACAGACAGGAAGTGTGGACAGTCTCATGTGGCTCGAGGGGCTTTGTTGGTGGTGGTTGGTTGGTTGGTTTTGACTTTCGTTCATGGTGTGTTCTTAAAAATCACGATATCATAGAAAAAAATCTAGATTTCCGGTTTCCATTGGAGGCTTCTGCAGCCATGAGCGTGTCTGTGCCTGCATGCTACAACTACTACTTCTCAATAGACGTGTCCTTCCCAGGGGCACCCTACCCTCTCTTGCCTGGTTGGTTTCCGGGGCAGTGATTGGAGGGGATCCATGGCAGCTTAGGGGTGCTTTTGTGCAGACATGTTCTCTGGGAAGGAGCAGGACAGGGCCAGTATCTGATGCTGAAGAGCTGGTCTCCCCTATCCACTCTGGTCTCAAAGGAGGACAGAGAGTGCCTGTCTGCCCTCCATGGAAACCTGTGGCTGTGAGCCAGACACTAGTTACAGGAAATAGTTGGCAAAATGCTTGCCCTGGTAGCCTAAGGACTTGGGTTTGGATCCCTAGAACCTACATAATGAGCTGGGCACAGCAGCAGGCACCTGTAATGCTGGCACTAGGGAGATCCCTGGGGCATACTGGCCGTGAAGCCAAATCAGTGAGCTCCAGGTTCAGTGAAAGACCTTGTCTCAAAATAAATGAGGCAGAGGGTGATGATGGCCTCACCCCAAAACCAGCCTCAGGCCTGCACAGGCTCTGCACCCCCACACACATTTGCACAAGTATGCATGCACATACACAAAATATTGGAAGAATAGGTCTGAATCATGGGAGACAATGGCTGCCCCAGAAAGTATTTAGACATCTTTTAAACAAACAAACAAAAAAATGAGTTTGCCTGAGCAGTGGTGGCGCACGCCTTTAATCCTAGCATTTGGGAGGCAGAGGCAGGTAGATTTCTGAGTTTGAGGCCAACCTGGTCTACACAGTGAGATCCAGGACAGCCAGGGCTACACAGAGAAACCCTGTCTCGAAAAACAAAATGAGAGAGAGAGAGAGAGAGAGAGAGAGAGAGAGAGAGAGAGAGAGAGAGAGCTTGTTAAATACATTTTGGAAGCCCACAGATGTGAAGTCCAGGAATAACTCACTGGGTCCTCTTAGGATGACAAATCTAGTCTAATATTAACTGTGCTCCCACTGCATGCAAGAGGTAGGCTGGGGTGTACACGGGCCTTCAGAGACATCTCTGTCCTGCCTCCTTGGCTCTCAGGGTCCTATCTTGAAGAGAGGTCACCATCTGAGCAGAGATGAACGCAGCACCAAAAATAGATGGTATTACTGAGACATTCTAGAACAAAAGGCAAGGAGACAGAAGATGTGTCTGACCCTTAGACAGACTATGCAAGCTGGGATCTCTCTCTTTCTGGGCTCCCCATTCCCTGTGTAAGGAAAAGAGGTCAGAAGTGATGAGCAAGCTTTGCCTGCCTGGCCCCCAGTTTTGGATTCTTTGAGGAGCAAAGGCCACTGCCCTGATTCTCAGTCTTATACTCCCACCCTGCATTTCTGGTCCAAGTCTTGGCTTGTGCTGGGAATTTGTCTAGCTTGAGCTGTAAGAGGAATCCATTGTAGGAGTGATTACACATAGCTTCCCTCAAAAAAAAAAAAAAAAAAAAAAAAAAAAAAAAAAAAAGTTCATAGTTCAAAAAGGCTAGGCCTTTTAGTAGAACCTTCCAGCATTTTCTTACCATGCTTCCTGGTACTATTCTAAGCCCAAATATGGAAAGCAACCCCTAAACTGATGCTTCCACAGCATCAGGGTTTGAATAATAAAGGACACAATGAGAAACTTCTCCCACTCTTTAGGGGGACATGTGGTACAAGGATGAAGAGCGTCTCCCTCATTGCTGCAGGGGAGCAGAAGCAGGTGCCCAGTTTCTAAGAACAGCCCACCTCACACTTTGTGTGATGGCTATTCTTGATTGTCAAGTAGACAACATCTAGACTTAGCTGAAACCGTAAGCTGGCAGGCACACACGTGAGGGAATTTTACAGGATCATTTGAGGCTGAAAGAATCCCCTTAAATCCATATATTCTGAGGTTAGAAAACACACCTTTAGTCTGTACCACACCTTCTAAGTCTCTCTCTCTCTCTCTCTCTCTCCCCCTCTCTCTCTCTCCCTCCCCCCCCCCATGTGTGTGTGTGTGTGTGTGTGTGTGTGTGTGTCTGCTCATTCTCCCCCTTGCTGGTAAGTCCATTCCTTTGCTGGCATTAGATTCTACTTCTTTGGCATTCTGGTGTATACTAAAGACCAGCTGAGACGTCCAGGCTCGTGGACTGTACACTACTGGATTCTTGGACTTTCCACTGGTGGACTAGCTGGTCCACAGCCCATAAGCCACCCTAATAAATCCCCTTTCTCTGTACATAGATTTATTCTATGAGGTCTCTTCCTCTGGAGGAGTGGTTCTCAACCTTCCTAATGCTGTGACCCTTTGATACAGTTCCTCATGTTTTGGTGACCCCGACCATAAAATTATTTTCATTGTTATTTCATAACTACAATTTTGTTGCTGTTATGAATTGTAATATAAATATCTGTGTTTTCTGAAGGTCTTAGACAACCCCAATAAAAGGGTTGCTCAACCCCAAGGTGGTGGCAACCCACAGGTTGAGCACCCTGGCCGATACACTTTATTTTTCTCCCTGAGACTGAGTCTTCAGGATGATGTGCCAAAGGACCATCAGACTGCATCCTGCTTCCACCAGATGCCAACTGCCGATGACTTAGAACACAGGCCCCATGCTTCTGCACTAGCCAGTAGCCAGCAAAACCGTGACTCACTCAGTGTGGAGTAGTAATTTGGAGACCCCTGCCGATGTTCTCACCGTTTGGAGAAAGCCCATGAAAGAAGGAAGAAACAGTCACAGAACATGGTGCATGGGTCGCCAGAGAAGGCAAAGAAAAGTGAGTTGGGTTAAGGCCATCCCCAGTGTGGACATCTTGGGGTTGTTTTTATTAGTCAAGCTCTTTCCCTGGACCTTGCCACCTGCTGTAACCTCTGGCTTTGCCACCAATGGACCAGGTTTCCCAAAGTAAAGACTCTGAGGCTGAATTTTTTTTTTTTTTGAGACTGAAATTTTTTAATTGTTTTATTTATTTATTTTATGTATGTAAATACATTGTATCTGTCTTCAGACACACCAGAAGGGAGTATTGGATCCCATTACAGATGGTTGGAAGCCTCAGTGGTTGCTGGGAATTGAACTCAGGACCTCTGGAAAGAGGAGTCAGTGCTCTTAACCACTAAGCCATCTCTCCAGCCCTGAGGCTGAATTCTTTATAAATAAGTGCCTAGGCCAATAGCTTTCGCTCTATTCCTCAATTAGCTCCTATGTCAGTTATCCCATTACCAGTCCTTCAGTTTCATGTCTCTCTCCATCTGTGTTTCGGTGAATTTCCCATGCCTCCCACTCTCCCAGAATCCTCTATGTACTGGAACTTCCACCTCCCTATTTCCTGCCTAAGCTAATAGGCCAACAACATTTTATTGACAAGTGAAGCTTCCATACATTGTACAAAAGATTCCCTTTACAACCTGCTCCTGAGGGTGGTGTCCTTTCCATGCCATCTGCGTCACCTGCAAAGTGCCCAGTCAACAGCTAACTGAGAAAACCCCCAGGGAGCCAGTGCTTAGAATGCAGAGAACTTCTGCAGGGCTTGGGCATTTTTAATTTAGAATCTGGATCTATTGAGATAGGAACAAACACCAGACATAAATAGTCTCTACCTTCAACAAACCCATGCTTCTTTTCTTTTTTAATGTTTTATTAGCATACTAGTTCTAATTTTAACAACACTTAAAGGATAATGTCAAAGACAAATTTAATATTTTCTGATGATTACATCATCCTTAACTATTTTTTCCTAAAGTAAAACATTTATGTACTTGTGTCTGTGCACACACACACACATGTACACACACACACCACAGCAGTGAACATGTGAAGGCCAGGGAACATTCTGTTCAAACTTGCTCTCTTCTTCCATTATGGAGATCCTGGGATCTAACTCAGTTTGTCAGGCTTGGTGGCAAGCACCTTTGCCCACAAAGCCATCTCACTGGCCCTAAAGTAAACTTTCTACAGACAGTCTTGTCAGGTCTCACTGACAGAAGAGAAGCACACAGGCACCTAAAGCCTGAGCAAACTAGGAAACAACACAGAAGCAATGGCCGCTTCCCTGCCAGGCCACCATGTATCCATAGCCTCTTTTCTTATCATTTGATATGCCCTTAGACTCTGCTGAAACAGAAAGGGGGGAAATATTGGAAAATGGGATTTTTTTAAATGTCTAGTTATGTAGAGCAAGAATGCCTTTAACTGTCACTTAAGCAAGCACACCACAGTAAGCTCTGGCTTTTCTAGTTTTTCTGAGCTCATTGAGTGTTTTTCTGATCTGCCGTGAGCAGCAGTTGTGTAAACTCCTGCGACGCTGTCCCCCTGCATTGCAGAACCCAGCACTTGTTCTTCTGATTGGCTGTTGCTGGTGGCCCCGCAGTCATCTGTTTAACCAAAAGTCCTGGCTCTTGAGTCAGACTTCAGCAGAGGCTAAGCTGGTAGTGACTGGAAGGCCCCCTGTATGTGTCTTTTCTGACTTGAGCCTTGTCGGTGAGAAGAAAGAGGAGGAAGGTGGGGTGGGGGTGGGGTCTTTGATTCTGCTCAGTACAAGCAATCAAGGCCACTCTGGCTCTGCATTTCAAGAAGGGTAAGCAAGCAGGACCATGTCAGATGGCTACTTTGGGCTGTGTGGATTCATTCACTTCTTCCTGCACGTTGTCCTGTTCTGGGAGACAGCCACCAGGGCACCAGGACTTTGGCTGTGTGGCCTTTACCACTCACCGCCATCCCTCTGACTTAATGGAGCTGTGTCTTTCCGGGGCTGGGCTCTCAAAAGCACCCTCTAAAATGGAAATGTGGATCAAGGTGATTCAGGGTCAAGAGTTAAGGAAATGTCAAGAGTTAAGAAACTGAAGAACAGGCTTGCGTGTTAGACAGGGATACGGAGTCAGCTGTCCCACAGTTCCCAACTGTCCCCCTAATGATGTCAGCATGCAAAGTGTCGTAGGAAGCATAATTTCCATTCTGTAACTTTGTCACTGAACAAGGAAGGAAACTGAGGGCCATAGTAGGAGAACAATGTCAGGTTTGATTTCGGCTTTGTCTGGGCTCACAGTAGAAAAACAATGTATCTAGAGGTGAATGCCTACCCTTCCTAAGGCTGCCAATCACTGGCCGTTTGACTTGAGCCTAATTAAGTACCTCAAGGTGTCAGTTTTCTAAAGACCTGAGCAAGATTCGTTCAGAGCCATGACTGACATCAAATTAAAGGGAGCCACTTATTCTCGTTGTTATACTTTTACCATGACCACAGATCTCAGTGTTCCAGGCTGGAGCGGAAGGCTGGTGACCCAGGCCAGTGTAAAGTCTTCCTTCTGTAGCAACTCAGTGTGAAGTACAGGAAGTGAAGGTGAACATGTTGGGTGGGGGTGGGGGTGGGGGAGGGAGAATGGCAGGGACTGCAGAGGCAGGCCAGCCACAGAGAGAATCCCCTTCCCACATCTGGGACCTGAGAACATCTAATTCAATGCATTATTTGCAGATTTTTGTTTCAATGGGAGGCCTAGAGCCCAAGATCCAGGTGGCGGCAGAGGGAGCAGCCTGTGTACAGACTCCCGGCTGCCTATTCTGCTTACATTCTCTCTCCTCCCATCTGCTTGTGTATTTGGGCTCTTTTTGTTGAGAGTATATGAAAATAAGATCTTGTAAACAGACAAGGTTTGAAAAATCCAGTGTGTTTTATGATCATTAAGGTCATGGCCTTAAAAAAATCAAAAAACAAACAAACAAAAACACCTAACCCAGCAGAGGTGGTACATGCCTACAATCCTAGCCCTGGGAAGGCAGAGGCAGGTGGATCTCTGAATTCAAGTCCACCCTGGTCTACAGAGTAAGTTCAGGACAGCCAGGACTACACAGAGAAACCCTGTCTCGAAAAACCGAACAAAAACAAAAATAAAACAAGTCTCTATAAACTGGATTGGGAAAGGTAGTTCATTCAGTAAAGCACTCTCCACACCGAGCTGAGTACCTAAGGCCACACCCCGGAACCACACAAAAACAATAGTCAGCACCTTCCTGGGCACTTGTAGTGCTGGAGACAGGAATCTGCTGACCTCTGGAGCCTGCTCACCAGCCTGCCTGGGTTCATCTTCGAGCCCCAGGTCCCAGTAAGCAATCCTGTCTCTATAAAACAAGATGGATAGCTCTGGGATGGGGTTGAGGGGATGACACGCAAGGCTGACCTCTGACCTCCATCCACACATGCACCTGAACACAAAACGCAGAGGAAGAGAGAGACCAAAAATATCTATTAACTATTATGTCTTGCATTTTCTACTTAAGCATTCATTTACAGCCCCCTTCTCAGAAAACAACTATTTGAGTGACTGAGAAATATAAACCAAAACAGAAGCCTCCTTATCTCCCAGCTCAGTGCTCATTCTGGAGTCTCTGTATTTGGGGTGGGGGGTGGGGAGAGCGGGGCACAAAGCCTTTCAACACAGCCCTAAGCCATCAGGGCCACCTCAGTTTTCGCCAGTCTTCTGCTCTGTGTCCTAGAATTGGACCATAAATCTTCCTCTAGGAAACAGCGCCAGACACTTGGAAGCAGTTCTAGAGCATTCATCTGTGTCCTATGCTCCTCTTCAGTGCATAGTGACTCACAACCAGTTAATTACCCAGCATCCCCCTTGCCATTCAGCCCCCCAACTGCATGGCAGCTGCCACAAACTCTATATGAACTGTAAAAAAGCCAGGCAGTCCCTTTCAATGTCAAAGGGCTGACTGCTGAGAAACTGAGACAGAACTTGGACTGAAACGTTTGCGGTTCAGTGCCTCTGAGATCCAAAGGAACAGGTGTGGGGAAATGGGCGGAGGCATACATGATCACGTGCTCACACGATCACGTGCTTCTCTGTATAATCATGGATAACCTTGAGCTTCTGATCCTCTTCGCCCATTTTCCGGGTGCTAGAATTACAGGTGTTTGACTCCATGCTCAGTTTCATGTGGTGCTGGGGAGCAAAGCCAGGTCCTCCCAAATACCAAGCAAATACTTTATCAGCTAAGCTACGCCCGAAGCCCACGTCTGCTTTCCTGATCCTCCCACACAGACCCAGTCACAGACTACCAGATATGAGGCCTAGGCCAGGAAGACGATTCCTCTTTTAAAATTTCTTTTTAGAAAAGTAAAGCAAGTGCCCTGGATAGAGGTGAATGATCTCCAAAAGGTTTATTTTCTTTCTGAACCAAAAGCTTCATCCGTGCTTGGCTTTCTATTTCTGCTGCCTGGCTGATCCCTGGGCACTTAGTGGTCCTCCGGTGATGCCTCCTCTGTTTCAAGAGCCCCCAAAATTAAGCCGGGTGACTACAAATGAGTTTTTGGTACTTTCCGAAATTAAACTATTTCCCTTGGTAAATTTCCAGCATATGAACTCACTCATCTGAAAACAGGATGTGGCACATGAAGTGTGAGCTCAGACTGCCTGCTCTTTTTTTTCTTTACCCTAGGGCAGAAAGGAAGGAGGGGTGGGAGACAGATGGGACCAGAGAGGAGATCTTACAGCACCCACATTTGAGAAATGTCACTTCACCAATTGTACTTGAGACTCAGTGACTTTTATATGCAAGAGGTAGATCAGCCATTAAAGCTAGGGTCACAACCAAAACTATGAGGGAACCAGTGAGTTTTAATGTCAAGGACACAGGGAGCTCATAGAATCCTTTACTGTTAGAATTCAAAGGCCCACATCTGGCTGAGTGGTGTATGCCTGTGATCCTAGCACTTGAGAAACTGAGGCAGGAGAAGGACTAATTCTAAACCAGCCTAGACTACATAGCAAGACCCAGTCTCAAAAAAAAAAAAAAAAAAAATTAAAAGCAAAAGAATGGAAGACCCTTAGAAGTTACCTCTGACTGTGCTTGCACGGGTCACAGGACCTCTGACCATGCTTGCACTCATCACAGGGGTTGTGTTTTGAGGGTTCCTGAGACACAATACTTGTCTTCAGGCAGACATCCCCTTACAAGTCAACCCCCAAAAGTCTTTATTCCACCAGCCGGCCAGAGGCTGCTTAGCAACACCTGCCTGCCAGAAACCTGAAGCCAGCAGCAGCCGTGCTGTGGGCGGGGATGTACACACCTCCCATGTCCAAAACAAAAGCCCAGCCTGTAATATCAGCACTTGGGAAACTGAGGCAGGAGCATGGCTTAAAGTTTGGTGTCTGCAGGGATACTCGGGAAGACCTTGTCTCAAAACAAACAAACAAACAAACAAACAAACAAATCCAGTTAGAAATCAAGTGAGGAGCCCAAAACAAATTAACCAGATAAAGAACCACTCAGTGACTGTCAGACCACGAGACAGTGGACATCTGAATACAGATGGTGCCCTTGTCAGATTGCTGGTTTGCAAAAATCACACCATTTTGTTTGTTTGTATCTTTAAACTAAACTTGTATCCTGACATTAAATTCCCTAACTTTTTGGATTAAATGTGTGTGTGTGTGTGTGTGTGTGTGAGTGTGTGTGTAATACTATGTGTGTCTAGCTTAAAAACCATAACCACTTCCCTGCTTCACCCAGTTTTTTTAGCGTCCAATGCCAAGATAGCTATACTATCTCACTGCCATCTGCACCGTTCACAGAGACTGGCAGAGCTTGCAGGGTGCTGGGCTCTTTACAAGAATCCACTGTGGTAAGGCTTGCTGCTTTTCCGCTCATGCCCTGCGGAATTTCAGGCTGGAGCTCAATGGTGTTTGTGTGCTGAGTTTATCTCCGGTGCGCAGCCACTGATCGAGTGCTCTAGGAGTTAACTAGCCCCAGGACCCCAGCAGAAGCAATCCAGCTCTCAGTTTCCTTGAGGGAGGAGCGCTCGGCCCGCCCCTAGCCGGCCTCGGAAGCCAGCCCAGCTCAGTCCCTCCCGCCTGCCCAGGCCCTGCTTCCTTTGGCTTCCGCCAGCCGGGTTCTCTGCCCCCAAGGACGCTCCCGCCCGGTGTGAACAGGAGGTGGCGCGCAGGTTGGTTGCCCGGCACCCGCAGGTTCCCCAAGTGCGAGCATCTGGATGCGAGTTCACTCTGCGTAATCCGCCAGGGAACTCAGCCCCTCTACCCTCCGAGCGGTGCCCTGGTCCTGAAGCCATCACTTCAATTCTGCCCTCAGCTCTGAACTCCTAATGTAGCTGAAGGAAAGGGGGCGGGCAGACAGGGGGTCATAGGCAGGCGACTGGACAGCATGTCCAGGCTATGGGCAGCATGTGTGCCATGGGATCCTAATCTGGGCACTGTCACAGAGACGTTTCAACTTGTGGGGTGTGGCCCAGGTGCGTCCCCAAAGACTAGAAAGAGGCTGGGTGGGACATCAGCAGTTAGATTCCACATTCTGGGAACCATGGAGATGGGAATGGGGGGGGGGGATGGGAGTAAGGGAGATGGAGGTGGGAAGGCAGTGAAAGAGACCCATAAAGAGCCACGGAGATGTTTTTACTCTGAAGGGTGTGAAAGAAGGTGCTGTCATAGAAGGGAAGGCTAGAAGCCCACTGGCCCGTTTCTGATAGGACTGAAACTAGGGCAGGCCCAGAGCATTTGACAGCGTGTGGGCCTATAATGGGGTTGAGTAAATTCCCTAGAGTTTCAGCAGCTGTGTGGACAATCTTTTTAAAACTTTTTACAGCAGCGTGAGAAGAGAGAGTAGAGATATGGAAGCGGAATGTGGGATAAGGGCTAGGCTCATTGTAAAGCAGGTCTGGGCTCAGTCCTTCCTGCCTCAGTAGCTGTAAGGTCTTTAGCAAAGCACTCAACTTAACCTGTGCCTTGGACCCCTCGGCTATAGAGTAAGGGGTCTCCAAAGAGTGGAGGGAAATACTGACGAAATGTTTGTAAAAGTACTTAAAACGAGGCTGAAAATGTGGCTCGGTAAGCAGGCACTTGTGTGCCTTGGGTTTGACCCCAGTACGGAGAAAAACAAACCACTTAACTGGCAGCACTGAGCCTGCTGTCTTACTCCATAGCCAAGTGGGAGTGTTCTAATGCCGATCGCAGGAGCTCGGAGATTTGGAGTCAGTGAGGGGGGAGGGAATGGGACAAGAGAAAAGGACCCAGTAGCTAGATGGAGCAGAAGGTTGGGTCCCAACAGGAGAAGAAAAGGACATGTGGGGTGCAGGGGTTTGTTGCTCAGGCTGAGGATTGGAGTTAAGGGAATGCCTGTCTGAGAGTAGGGAAGGAGATGCAAGAGCCTCTTTTCCAACAGCCGTTAGACGTTCTGGTATCATCCCAGGGACGGTAGACCACTGAGTTTACCTAGACTTCCTATCAGAGTCTAACTTGACCTGACCACCTGAGAGGCTCAAGGAAGCTGATAGATGCAAAAACACTGTCTAAGTGCAATCTGCCATCTTAAACCTCTTTCGTTGTGAAGAATAAGAAGGGTGTGGCCATCACCTGAATAAATTATCAAAAGTTTTGGAGCCTGTCACTTGGGCCAAGGCCTCTGCCACACCTTTGCCACTGTGCTAGCTAGCTATATAATTGCCAACTTGGCATGAACTGGGAAGAGAGTCTCAATGGGAGACTGAGACTCGGAAACATTGGGTTGGCCTGTGGGCATGAAGTGGGAGGTTGTCATAATTGAGTTAATTGATGCGGGAACATTCAGCCCACTGTGGGTGGCACCATTCCCTAGGCAGGGGATTTTAAATTGTGTAAGAGTGGAGAAACTGAGCTGAGTGCAAAAGAGCAAGCATCCATGCATTTTTTTTCCCTCTGTCCCTGACTGTGGGTATAATTTGACTAGTTGTATAGAGTCTTACCCACTCCATCAATGATACACTTTAACCTGGAATTGTAAGCCAAATACATTTCCTCTCATGTAGCTTTTTGTCAGGGTGTTTTATTACAGCAAAAGAAATAAAACTAGAACACCATCTCATTTGATCACCCTAGCAACTGGGTAAAATAGACATTTTTTTTAATCCCCCATTTTACAGATACAGAAAGTGAGACTCAGGCACATTGAAGACCGTGTGGTGAGTTGGGTGTGGTGAGTCTGACACGGTGATTCAGGCATGGTGACACATGGTGGTGCTCGACTTTATTCCCAGCACTTGGGAGAAGAAGCAGGCAGATCTCTGTAAGTTTAAGGCCAACCTGGTCTACATAGCAAATTCTAAGCCAGCCAGGGCTGCATAGTGAGTGAGACCTTATCTCAAAATAAATAAATAAATAAATAAATAAATAAATAAATAAATAAATAAATATTAAAATACCATGTGGTGGATCCTTGATCCCATTCCAGACCTGTCTGGACTCAGAGCAGCATGTATGCACATCTACAAGCCCTATGGCGGTTTGATTGGACTGAAAGGTATACAGAGGTCATTTTGTCATTTGACAGCCTGAGACAACCTGATGCTCTGACACACATCCCAGGTCCGGAAACGTCACCACGCTGCCTCCCTCTTACCTCTTCCATGTTAGAACAGCACAGCCCTGGTTTGGCTCCCATTGGTCCACCACAGGCTGTGCCTCTGTGAACCTCACACCTTGTTTCATTGAGCTATCTGCGGCTGCAGAAGGGTTGTAAGGATCGCAGGAGAAAGTCTGCCCAGCACACAGTCAGTTGTATGTTTTCCATGTTCTCGTTTCATGCACACATGGATCTCCAGTCTGATGGGCTGCTTAGAGCAGGTCTCATGCACCTGGACTCCTCTAGTGTTCTCAACAGGGAAGTGGTGGCTCCTGACCAGATACACAGCCGCCTATGACTTCCTGAGTGAGGCTGGGGAGGAAGACGCTGCTGAGTCTGAGGTGCGGAGGTCTTGGGCTTAAGTGAGGTAGGGCCCTGTTTGTTCATTTGTCACCGTCATGACTCATGTCACCATCATGACCCCACAGGCAGAGTGGGGTCATTGGAGGCCTTTCTGCTGCCTCTGGTTGCCTCAGTCATAGGCCCTAGAGACCACTTGTTGCAATCCATTTTTTTTTTCAGACATAGAGTAACCAAGTGACAGTATGAGAAAGTGACATTTTCCTGAGGCCACCCAGATACCCCAGAGGACCCAGAACTTGAATTTTGGACCCTAGGGATTCCCATCAGAAAGGTGAGCTCCATTGTCTCAGAGAATTCTACTTGTCTCAGAGGTACTAGGGAACAAGACCTTGGCCTCTCTACCGGGGGCTCTGGGAGGAGATAGGGGAAGCTAGCAGCAGCCTGTGGTTCTCAGGCAGAGGAACCGTGACTCTGTAGAACCAAGCCTACTCTCTTCCTCTGACTCTGTCTCTGATTCTTGCTCTTCCTCACTCTGAAAAACGTCTGGACACTCCTTAAAGTTTTCAGCTTCTGTCCAGGGGATTTTTTTAACCACAAAGGGTAATTCCTACTCCACCCTTACTGTGACTCAGCTATGACGTCGTACCACACAAGCCAGAGAGGAGAAGATAAAGTCACCAGAAAGGGTAGCCTGGGGCCAGAACCCATCTCTCTGTACAGACTCCACAAGGCTGATCCTCTGCTCTTCTTGACAGATCTTGTGGCCACCTGAAACCCCAGGATGGCCTCCAGCTCAGCCCCTGATGAAAACGAGTTTCAATTTGGTTGCCCCCCTGCTCCCTGCCAGGATCCACCGGAGCCCAGAGCTCTCTGCTGCACAGCCTGTCTCTCTGAGAACCTGAGGTGAGGGGGGTAAAGAGCCAAGGGCCGGAGGGAAAGACTGCCAGGGAGGAACCCCTGATGGGATTCTGGGCTGAAGGGAACTGATGACTGTGAGCAGGTAACTTCACCTCTCTGGGCCTACATTTCCACACTCTTTTCTTCTGAATACTGCCCCCACACAGAGGGCAGTGGCCGCAGAAAGCTGTCAGTCAGTCCAGTTACTATTAAGGCAGAACTTTAAGCATCATTTGACCACTTACTGTGAGGCCTGACTGTGGACCTTGGATGTCTGCAAGCCTTGATGTCTTATCTGTGAAGCTGTCTTCTGCCTCACACAATTGTTACAAGACTTCATCAATAACAATCCTAGAACTTCTTACAATAATGTGTGGGCCCCCGTGGCAAATATCAAACTGTGATAAAACAAACAAACAAACAATGTTGTTTTATTAAACCCAGTTAAAGGGGGCAAAGATACAGTGGGGTATACATTTATGCTTAAAGAAAAAATAATTGCATCAATAGCAGAATTAACACCCTGCCTTGAGCAATTGCTATGCACCTGCTGTGTTCCCTGTCCCCGTGCCCTCACACCAGCTTGCAGAGGTACAATCACTGCTCTGTTGCATAGAATGAGAACTCCAAAGTCTCCCAGAGAGATCAAGTCACCTTGCCTCCTGTGACTTTCCTGGTGAAGATAGTCCTAAATGGTCTTGAGCCACAAGCACGATCTTTACTTTGGGACATTACAGTGTAAGAATGTGGGGAAACTGAGTCAGTCAAATAAGAAGTCCACATTCGGTGACTAAGGGCAGGAGGCTGCAGGAGCAGGGCTGGAGGTTGTGGCCGAGGAAAGGCCGGGGGCAGAGGAGGAGGCCACAGCTGACAGGTTTCCTGGCCAGCCGATGCTCTGTGCTCATGTCAGGTCCCTTGACCCACACCCCACTGAAAACCTGGCAGAAGAGTGAGCAGAAGCTGACTGGAGCATGCGGGCAGGGCTCCAGCCAGAGCTGTGCTCTGGATTTGCCTTGATATCCTATGGACTTCGTTTCCTCACCGAGAAAGCCGTTTGGACACTCACTGTCAGCCAGAGCTATGTCCCATGGACATATGCTCCCATGGCAGCAAGGTGTGGTCCCTTATTTGAGAGACTTTGTTCATGTTTCCCCAGAGATGATGAGGATGGGATCTGTCCTAAATGCAGAGCAGACGACCTCCACCCTGTGAGCCCAGGAAGCCTTCTGACTCAGGAGAAGGTACGTTAGCATACAAGGAAGAAGGTCTGTCCATCTTTTGGAGATTGATGGGATGTCTCCATCTGTGTGGGAACCCATGTAATAACAGCCGTGTGCATGAGAAGACACATGGATCCCCGGGGCTCACTGGCCAGCTGGCCTACCCTACATAGTGACTTCCAGGCTAATCAGAACTTTGTCTCAAAAGAAAATGAAAAAAAATGGGGTAGCTGTCCCCTGAGGATCAACTCCTGAGAAAGTGGAGGGAGGGAGAAGGGGGGTGGCGGGGAAACTCAGCTAGGTATATGCAAAGCAAGTGGTTGCCTATGAGGCCACTGACTGGTGCGGCTCTCCTTTGTCTTGAGCCTACAATGAGTTTGCTTTATGAGCAAGGCAAGGCACTCACAGTGGTGACAGCACATTACCCTAAGACACCTGACAGGCTATGACCCTTTAACAATTGGAACCACCAAGACTAGACTAGAGCAGGGGTCTATAAACTCACTCCTGGACCAAATCCAGCCCACCTCCTGGTTTTATATGCAGTCCATGGGATAAGAATGGTTTGTATGCTTCTAGTTGATGGAAGAAATCACATTTAGGAACTCATGAAGATGCTAGAAATGCAAAGTCTCGGTCCACAAATAAAGTTTTATTAGCATGTAGCCACCTTCACTCTCACGTGTTATCTGTGGCCGCTTTCTCCCTACAGCAGTAGAGTTGAACACTCATAATAGAAACTTCAAAACCCCAAAGTATCTCTGGCCCTTGACTTGAGAAAGTCAGCCAGTTCCTGATACAGACAGAAGCCATTTTCAGATCATCTCTTGTGTGAGCCAAGCTGTGATTCCAGGAGTAAAAGAACCTTTGGAAGGGGCCAGAAAGACATACTTATTCAACACAGCCTTGAAATCTGCCCGCCCCCCCCCCAAGCTGAAAGGACCTTCATGGGGTGCCTGTGTAGCACAGAGGTTTTCCGATCCCACCAGCTCATGACCAAATGACAAAAGTATAGAAATATATTCAGTCTTATAAGTTCAATTATCTCTATTTAGAGAGTCCATCTTTACTCTGAGTGTTTCTTCCCTTTATATTTCTTTGTGGAAATGACATGAAGGTAGTTGAGAGTTTGTGGTAAATCTTTTATTAGATACAGAAATAGGATGGCAATCTTCATGCTAATGTCACAATTCAAGTCCCAAACAAAACTTGTGTGAGTCCAAAAGTCCAACCACATAGAAGCCGCTGCATAAAACCCCAGCCTCTTGGTTTACATGTGAGGAAGACACACTGGGACTTTCAATGTCAGAGCTCCTCAATGGCCAGCATCTCTGCTTGGTCATCCTCTCTGTCCCCATGCTAAGACAAATACAGGCTGCTTTTAGCCAAAGCTCCATCTAGCCTATAGATCCTCGGTGTGCAGGGATGGGTTTATGTCCCTTTGTGTGTGGCTAAAGGCAAAGTCTAAACTCTATTGCTCCCTTGGTAAAATGCTTGGAGATGCTAAGTTGGTTCTAGAAGGTTCTTCCCAGGACCAGTGACATCTGAGTCATAGGTCAACAACTGCCAGGGCTCCCCTTCCTCCTACCCATTGGTCCAGATGTAGTAGGGACTCCACACCTATCCCCTCTCCTTTGCACCAGTCCCTGACATTCAGAGAGTGCAGGGACTTCCCTCCCTGCCCAGAGCTGACTGAAGGGCTTTCCCTTCTACTTCTCGGCAGCCTCCCCCCCCAACATCTGGTGGACTCTCAGACAATAATAAGGGTCAAGTTCATTTCCACAGAAGAACTTCTGAGCCTCCCTGTTTGGCTGTCTTTGGCCCAGCTACTACATGGGAACAGACCTACTGTGAGCCTCTGTGCCCCACGTGTACAGCACAGGGAATGGGCTGTATACTTTCCAAGGCTTGTTTTGTCCTTTCCTCTCAGGAAAATTAAAACACACCACTTATATAAATGTTAGGTAACACTGGCCAGATATACTTTAATGCCACTTAATCTGGCAGCTTTAATATTTTCGTCTTTATCAAGATAAAACCCAGTACAAGCAGAAGGTTTGGGTGGAAGAAGCACCTGGAGCCAGGTCTCTTACCTAACCCATTTTTTTTTTTCTCCTGCCCGAGCCTCTAAGAGACTTGAGGGAAGCCCAGGGTTCTGCAAGGGCACAGGTTGAAATTTGCTGCCTCAGAATGAACAAAGTAAAAGGCTGGAGAGATGGCCCAGTGGTTAGGCTTGGTGGACCACAGGATAGTTACAGCAGGGATAACTCTGCTCCTGCCCCTGATGGGAACTTTAGGGGACTTTTGACCTAAGGAAAGTGACTAATACTAAGCCAGTCCTTTCTTTGCATGTGGTCACTTCCACGATTGTCTTTGTGTCTGAAAGTACTTAGAAGATAGAAACTGGGCAGAGAGGCCAGGCTGGAGAGTAGATGAGTTCAGTCCAAGGTGCCTATCTCACACACCCTCTCCACACCATCTACTTCAAAGCCTGTCATCATCATCCTGAGCCCATGATAGATCAGTATCTCCTTACTAGGGGCCCAGTTACCAACATAGCAAGCAAATATCAGAAGGTCAATGATAACTTAGTTAAGAGGGGCCTTTCTTGCCTGGAATGATCTTCCTGAACAATCGACAGTGGGGTAGGAGACAAACCAGGAGCTTGGGGCTGGGGAAGGGCTGGGCAGATAAAGGGTGCCTGCTGTGTGAGTATGGGGACCCATGTTCAAATTCCCAGCACCTGTGTCTTTTAAAAAAAGGCTGGGCTTAGCCATGCATACCTGTAACACCAGCATTGTAGAGGATAGAGACAGGAGGATCACTGGAGCTTGTCTACCAGCCTGGCTCTAGGTTCACTGAGAGACCCTGTCTCAAGGGACTGAGTCTCAAGGTGGAGAGTGATAGTGCAGGTATCTGATGTCCTCTTCTGCTCCCCATTGGCACCTGGGTGTACACATACAACACCACACACACACACACACACACACACACACACAAATCAGGAACTAGAAAATAACATTTGATTCTTTTTGCTGAGACCCCCAACTTCCACCCCCAAACAGGAAACTGTTTCTCTCACTTTCTTCTCTCTGAGGTTCGGTCAAGAAGATTGACTGTGGCTCACGATAATGCATGGCTTTTTCTCCAGCCTCAAATGACAGAAATTTAAGCCGTGGAGTCCAACTTCCAGTGTGTACATATAGCGGGCTCCTGCCAATGGGGTTATGTCTAGGAAACATGTGGCACTGTAAAGTGACCCCCACACCCATATGTTGGGTTCTGGCTACAGCACCGACTGCTTTTTTATTTGTGCTGAGCTGAAGCAGACTTCCTTTGAGGAAAGCCAGTCAGTAGCCTGTTCCTAGGGTCCCGGTGTGTGAGTAGACACTAATCATGTCTCTCCTGCATCTCTCCCCGTCTCTGTATCTGTGTTCTCTGAAGTGTGATAACCAGTGTGAACTCCCCAACTTTACACTCCTAAACCGGACAGTTTGCATCTATAATCTTGGCAATCCAGTGGCATCCTGATGGTCCCATTGATTTATTGATAGGCATTATATCAAGGCCCAAGGCAAAGAAGCTGCTGGTACCTAGACCTAAATCATGTGGGAAAGCTATTCTCCAATGTCCTGCTTCATTCACCGGTGTCATTTTCTTCATTTCAACCTCAAGTAGAAAATCAGCCCCAGATGCTTTATACATGACATATGAACCTGGCAGGAACAGTCATGGGAAACAAAGACTCTGTAGACACAAAGGCTCCTGAGGTGGGGGAGAGTGCCGTACTCCTGGGTGTACACAGAATAACCACAGGGGCCTTGTGAGAAGGAGACAAGCATCCTCAGGAGATAGGAAAGCAATGCTGACTCTAAAAATGGAGAGAAGGCCCACCAGACCAGGGCTGCATGCATCCTCCAGAGGAACATACCACTGCCAGCATGTCCTGGTAGACTTCTAGCCTTCAAAACCATGAGATTGTAAGTGTGCATTGTGGTAAACATGTGAGGTGTGTTTTCACACCAAGAGGCAACCACTACGAGCACATATGTATAGTCTTCTGATAACTGTAAGATGGGTTAGGGGTATCTCATTTTGCAGATGGGGAAACTAAGACATGGCAAATTAGTAACTCTCCCAATGTCATGACAGCAACAGTAATACACACACGCGCACACACACATGCACACGCACATACATCTATACATATACAAATACACATACACATATACATACAGGATGCCTCTGGAGCTCACACCCCAAGTACATCATAACGAACGAGTCATTGGTGACCAAAGCTGGCAGCCTGGCTGACCCTAGGGCCTCAGAAGATCTCTTGAGTCGCCCTGCCCATCTTTCAGCATTAGAGGTTATTCACCATAAGGTCCTGTGCATGCCTCATCATTAGGTGTGCCAGGCATCCACGAGCCCCACAGCAGGCTGCCCTACCCATAAGCCCTGCTTACCTGGGGGTACATCCCGCTGTGCAGGCAATGTCTGAATTCCAGTGTTAGCTGTTCCTCTTTCTTCTTCTTATCCATCTGAGCACTGTCAGCTTTAAGCTAAGGGTGAGGACTGTGGATGTGAGGGAGTCATAGAACCTTAGAGGATCCTAGGTCAGATATACCTGCATCTGGTGTCCCTGAGCCACATATCAACAGTGACCTGTGGGAGACACTTCATTGAGATGGATTCCCAGATCCAGTGTGTCTCCCTGACGTGGCCACCCTCTGCTTGCTCCCACAGAACATCTGTTTCCTATTCTTGGTTGGGAACAGCTTGTCTCTGCAAACAAAGGGTAGTAGGGCAGGTGGGTGGGGCTTTGCTAGGCTAGGCTCAGCATCCCAAACCAACTGCATGAGCCAGCTGTGAGAAAAGCAAGTCCTGTGACCTCCTGTCTGCTCAGCCTGAAGCCCTCTGGCTCCCCTCCTTCCCTCTTAATCCCCTTTGATTATTCTGTCAAAACAAGTTCTCATAGAATCAAGCTATTATTTACATGTGGAAAAAAATGTGCTCATTTTAAGTGTACATTTTGATGAAGTCCTGGTTAATGTACAAAATCAGGTGAGTCCCCACTGCCAAGATGACAAATGCCTCTGTCCTACAAAGAGCTGGTCATTCACAGCACACACAACCCCTCCAGCCTAGCATCAGGCAGTATGTCTACTGTCAGTCAGGACCACAATGCTTCTTCTGGACTTCTTCAGAAGGATGTCTTAGAGTAGGAGGTTTTTTTAAACACTTGACATCTTTCCTTTAACATAGTAGATTCAAAGTTCCTCCATGTTATAGCCAATGTTAATATTAATTCCCTTTGCTATCTGTAGAGTTCTGTAGGGAGTAGATACTTTCTGTGATCCATTTGTAGTCCATTTTGTGACCCCCCTGGCTGTTCCCAGATGGTTTTCAGGTTGGGGTACACCTGTTTCTTACTACTTTCCCCCACCCTTCTTTACCCCCTTTCTTCCACTCTTTCAACCCTCTAACATTAGAAGGGAGAGAGAAAAGGAAAAAGATCCCTGAATAAGGTCAGGGGAGACGTTTTTATTAGACTACTTCCTGCTGATTAGGGGTGTTAAGTTCTTTGGAGCAAGTTTGATCTTGCTGGCAGAATATCTCATTTCTTTTTCTTCTTTTATCTTCTTTGTGCATGACTACTTAACAAACCATGGCCAATAGCAACCAACCAACAACTCACCCCACCTCTCCGGGCCCTAGGATTTATATACCCTTTAAAAGGTCTCCAGAATTCCAAATGTCACACAGTATCAGAAACTATCTGCAGCTGGCAAAATCACACCTTTGCTAGAGCACGAGGGAAATCATAGTCAGTTACCTGGACAACCTGACAATCTGCGTGGGCATATCCCCACACCTGGGATTAAAATGAAAATATATTCTTATAATAGTCCTGTGTTTTCTTAAAGAAATCAAAATGCCAAAGTTGTCGGTACATTGGGATTGTTGTGAATTAAGTTGCTGTGTATTCACATACATCTCTGTGTAGACATGAGTTTCTTTTCCTCTTGATGGAATTCCTAAGAGTGGAGTATGATCAATTACGACTTGTCAGCAAGTGATTTAAGCAGGGCTTGACTTTTTATAAAATACTTCCATGGGGCTGGGAACACAGCCCAATTAATAGAATACTAATGTGGCACACAAGGCCCTGGGTTCAGTCCCCTGATCCTATACACCATGACGGATGCCACATGCTTACTCTTGGCATGCAGGAAATGGAGGCCAGAGAATCAGAAGTTCAAAGCTGGCTGAGTATGGTGGTTCATGGCCTAGTCTCAGCACTTGGGAGAGGATTTGATGACAGAGGCAGGAAGATTTCTGTGAATTTGGGGCTAACCTGTTCTTCATAGTGAGTTCCAGACCAGCTGGGGCTAAGTAGTGAGGCCTTTTATAATAATAATGAGAAGGAGGAGAAGGAAGAAGAAGAGAAGGAGGAAGAGGAGGAGGAGAAGAAGGAGGAGGAGGAAGAGAAGAAGGAAGTTACTTCCATAAGTTTTCCAAGATGTCTGTCCTGGCTGGACCAGCCTTGCTGTCCTTTAGTGTCAATTTTAGAGTTTTGGATTCTTTGAAAAAACACAGAGATATTATAAGAATAGGTTTTCATTTTCATCCCAGGTGTGAAATACGGGGCTGCTTTAGCTCGTTCCCGGCAGTTGTCTATGATTTGCCTCGTGCTCTCACAGGGCTGTGATTTTACCAGCTGCAGATAGTTTCTGTGTGATGCTGGGAACTCTGGGGACTTTTTAGACGGTATGTAAATGCTAGGGCCCTGAGAGACATGGCGGGTTGTTGGTTGCTGATGGTCATGATTTAAGTACTCGTGAGCTAAGAAGAAACAAGAAGAAATTAGATATCCTGACAGCAAAAATAAAACTTGCCTCAAGGATCTCAACCCTACCTAATCAGCAGGACGTAGTCTTAATGATAGCATCGCCCCTTCCTACCCCTGGCTTTATTCCAGAATCTCTTTCCTTTCCTCTCTATTCTTTTTTTGTCTCCTATCTAGTGTTAGGGGGGTGAAAGGGTGAAAGAAAAAAGAACCCACAAAGTAGCCAAAGGGCCACCTGCAGCACATCCCACTTTCATCTGCCTCTTCCTGTGATGTATCTGCTCAGCATTCTGAAGCTGGAGAGTGAGAGCTAGCTAGCTCCGTTTTGCTGTGTGTCTGTGTACAGTGAGGCTCTAGTCCTCTTTCCGTAGGACAATTGTGGAAGGGCTGAGGCTCCTGAAGTGAAACAAGGAGAAGGAAAAGAGTGGGTCAAGTCTCGCGCCTGGCCGGTTCTGGCCTTGTTAGCTCCTGTTGCTTTGAGTGAATCCTGGGGATGCCTCCCAGCCTCCAGTGACACGATTATCATTTCCAGGTTCACCCTGATATAGCTGAGGCTGAAATCATGTGTCCCTTTGCAGGTGTTGGCTGTTCCTTCAAGGTAAGTGACAGTATCAAATCTCTCCATGGTCCTAGACCCTGTGTCTCTCACTCTCCAAACCTTCCCAAAACACAAGCTACTCCTATGTTAATGAGATACCAAGCAACAAATCCCATCATTATGTCATTATTGCACCATGGGAAGTGGTTCTTAATGCCTCACCTAAGCTCTTGTTGAAGCATCAGTCAAGGGGCCCCCATGCACACCCCTCTCCATGGTCCTGAATTGTTGTTATGCTGAAGGGCAAGGCAAGATGGTCACACTAGTGATTGGATGCATGATGCTCCCTGTGGGCATATCTAGGGACTATATTCCTGCATATGACTCTACTTCACCTCTACTATGTACAGACAGCTACTTCCCCTTTGCTGGGATAGTGGAACTGGCTTTTGTTTGGTAGCCATGTCTCCTTGCTTGTCTCCAGGGTCTCCTACTTCTCTGTTTACTAAAGCCCCTGACTCTCTCATCAGGGGAGCCCACAGTCCATGCAGGAGCATGAGGCCACTTCCCAGTCCTCCCACCTGTACCTGCTGCTGGGGGTCTTAAAGGAGTGGAAATCCTCACCAGGCTCCAACCTGGGCTCTGCGCCTATGGCACTGGAGAGGAACCTGTCAGAGCTGCAACTTCAGGCAGCTGTGGAAGTGACAGGTGACCTGGAGGTAGACTGCTACCGGGCACCTTGCTGTGAGAGCCAGGAAGAACTGACCCTGCAGCACTTCCTAAAGGAGAAGCTGCTGGCTCAGCTGGAGGAGAAGCTGCGTGTGTTTGCAAACATCGTTGCTGTCCTCAACAAGGAAGTGGAGGCTTCCCACCTGGCACTGGCCGCCTCCATCCACCAGAGCCAGCTGGACCGAGAGCACATCTTGAGCTTGGAACAGAGGGTGAGTGTGATGGGCATGTTTTCAGAGTCAGCCCCTATGCCATTCCAGTCGTCTCGCCATTCATCCCGCTCAAAGCAGTTGCTGCCAGCCAAGACCATCTCCCCTGTGTACCAGGAACTAGTATTAAGACCCTGAATCAGGAGTTTGGGTTAAAAACCAAAGCCCCACTCTCCAATGAAAATCAGGTCTTCTGCTTTCCCTAGGAACTCTCCCTCCCCGGCTCCTTCCCTAGCTGTTCATCCCATTGTAGACCAGTGTCTTTGCTTATAGAATTCTTTCCACTAAGCCGTGTCTTCCCTGTATTTGTTCCTGGCTGTGCACTTCAAGGCCTGTGGAACAACCTGCATCCTCTTCCCCACAGCTGCTCTGGACGGATGGTCAGTGCTTACATCCTAGCAGACAGTTTCCTTCCATGCCTTTACCTGCTCGTCAGCGCATGGTGGGCTATGATGTCCTCTTACTCTCTGCTTCAGACTCTACAATACTCCACATGCGGACTGTAGTCCCAGACTGACTTGAGCTGGTAGTTCTCAATCCACCTCCTTTATTCCAGAGACTATACTTTCCACAATGTAGCCAGTCACTGATATTCTGTTACTTTAAAACAAACAAACAAAAAAAAAACCAGCAACATTGTCTCATTGTTTCCCATTTAACTCCACCTGCCTTTAGTTCCATCTCTACATAAGCTGCTGAGAAGAGGTGTCTCTCTCTCTCTCTCTCTCTCTCTCTCTCTCTCTCTCTCTCTCTCGGCTGAAGTTTGTTCTTTCAAACTTCTCTGGGTAATCTATTACAAGGTCCAGGCACTGGGCCCAATGGGCAGGCAGAACCTCTGTCTATACCATTTACACCATCACCTCAGTTGTACATGCCCTGTACATGCCCTGAGGGCAATGGGGGTTTCCATCTCACCAGACTTCTGGCTCCACTCTGGTAGCTGGGCACTATGCAATGTGTGAACAGAGAGGAAAGGAGCCCACCAGGGGGCGAGGGGGGACAGCCTGGACAGAAGGATAAAAATCGTTATCAGAGCTATGAAACACAGTGAGGGAGACCAGCCAGCTAGGACAATGGCTGGAGGTTTTACAGGAAGGGATATGTGGGCTGGGCTCCTGCTGGGTGACTAGGAAGTTGGTGGCCAGGGGAGCAAGAAGAGAAAGGGACTCCAAGCATGGGACAACATGCAGTACAAACACAGGCTCAGGCTCTGGAAGATGCTTAGTCAGGAAAACTTCTTTGGGGCAAATGCATTCCCATGCACCACTATCCCCTACTGTCCTCCAAGCTGGGTGTTGCTACTTCTGGCTGACCAGCCTTCCCTGCAGGTGGTGGAGTTACAGCAGACCCTGGCTCAAAAAGACCAGGTCCTGGGCAAGCTTGAGCACAGTTTGCGACTCATGGAGGAGGCGTCCTTTGATGGTACTTTCCTGTGGAAGATCACCAATGTCGCCAAGCGGTGCCATGAGTCAGTGTGTGGCAGGACTGTCAGCCTCTTCTCTCCAGGTGACTTCTCCTCTTGGGCACAGAGACTGGTAGGAGAGACAATGTCCTAGGGGGCCTGGGAGGCATGGGGTGAGAACAGCCATGCTGGGTCAGGCTGGGGACCTTGCCCGTGATTTGAAGGAGACAGAGACAGTGCCCTGATCCGTGGCTCTTAGGAGCACAGCGGCACCCCTCTCCTCTGGCAGCACCCCTCTCCTCCTGCAGCACCCCTCTCCTCCTGCAGCACCCCCTCCTCCTGCAGCACCCCTCTCCTCCTGCAGCACCCCTCTCCTCCTGCAGCACCCCCTCCTCCTGCAGCACCCCTCTCCTCCTGCATGTCACCTGCACTCTGTAAAGAGAAACAGAAGTCAGGTTCTTCTTGAGGCTGTGGGATGAGAAAGGGGCCTAGAGAGCCTAAGGTCAATGGTGAGAGTGGAGCAGAAGGAGGAACTCGGCAGGCAGCAATCTGCAGGAGGAGGAGGACCAAGTCAGGCACTGGGGTGGCTCTTTGTTTCTGGGTCCCTTGCTCAGAACAATGATTAAACAGAGTAGTGACTCAGTAGCTGTTATTATTCACTGATAACAAAATGCTCCTTTGTGTGTGTGTGTGTGTGTGTGTGTGTGTGAGAGAGAGAGAGAGAGAGAGAGAGAGAGAGAGAGAGAGAGAGAGAGAGTCTCTCTGTGTGTGTGTGTGTGTGTGTGTGTGTGTGTACATATAGATGACATACATATAATATTTACACACAGCTCTGGGTCTATTTAAGCCATACCATCTGCCAGGACCAGGCCATTCCTGGATGTGACATTTGAGAGCCTTGTCAAGTGCTTGTCCTCACAGCCTCATTTTACAGAAAAATAAACTGAAGATAAGGAGGTGGGGTCCCCAGCAGGGGCTGCTTAGATATGTGCAGAGCTCTGCCCAAGGATGTGCTACCAGGGAAAGAGCCCCCACAGGGCCCCATGCTTGGTCACTGAGGATGACGTGCCTCTTGGGGTCATTCCCAAGGCTTGTTAGCAGAAGCTAGAAGTGCCCTTCTCACACCAGCCTTCAGGGAGGGCCCAACTTTGCGGCAACAGAGAAAACTCAATGCTAAGATTTGGGACACCTGGGCCTTAACCCTAATTCTGTTCCAGGACATAAAACCTAGCCACTCCCCTCCCTGGACTCAATCTCTAGTTATTTGATGCTTGGTTAAAATGGTAGCTCCCATGTGTAACTGGGAGGCAAGCAGCATGGAACCCCAGGAAAGTATGAAAACCACAAATGCCAGTTCAACCCCACTGCTGAGTTAGCACTGTCAAGTGTGCGAGCCCCAGGGCTAGGCAATAAGAGTATGGCCTTCCTCAACTCTCTCCTAGAGAAGAGAGCTGGCCCCAAACCCCAATATCCTCAGGTCCCTGTCTGCTGAACCCCATCCCCCTCATCCACACTGCCCAGTGCTGCCCAGCTGCCCTGTGATGACACTGGCTTCACTTTGCAGCTTTCTACACTGCCAAGTATGGTTATAAGCTGTGCCTGCGCTTATACCTGAACGGGGATGGCTCAGGCAAGAAGACCCATCTGTCCCTGTTCATCGTGATCATGAGAGGAGAATATGATGCTCTGCTGCCTTGGCCTTTCCGGAACAAGGTATGGGCCCCAGAGAAGATGGTTTGGGGGAGGCCATGGTAACCTGGGTCGTGCTGACTTTAGCCATGGACTTGAGACCTAGGCAAGCCTCCCGTGGTTACTGTAATCAATATCTTTTTATAAAATGAAGCCAAATGCAAATCCTGTAGCCAAGACTCCCCCAGCCCTCTGAGCAGGAGCTGCAGTGTCTGGAACAGAGCACCCTGAGGAGGGTAAAGACCCAAACACTAGGCTTAGTGTCTAAAGCCCTCCCCAGGAATTCCGGTGCCAGCAAGAACAGCTTCAGTTGTTGATGAGAAGCAGTGTTTCCTGGGGTACCTTCAAGGGCTTGTGCCAAGGCAGAGTTTGCATCTTGCTTAAGTGATCCACTTCTCAGGGAGGTTACATGGTCTGTTCTGGGTACAACAGATGCTCCACTCTGCAGAAGCCCCGCCCCCAGCGGAAGTCTGCTTCTCTGCCTGGTCTTGGGAGGTCCCAGCTCGAGTTTCTGAGTCAGGAGCCAAGGCTAGGTGCATGTGTCCAGCTTCCATGTCAGTACATCTTAGTCTCAGCCACCAATGTAACTATGACATCAGATTCCCCACTGCTGTTGGCCTAGGGAGAAGTCTCAAATGGTTAATCCAATTCCCTAGAATCCACATCAAAAGCTAGGTACATCTCGTCATCCCAGAACTGAGAAGGAGGGGACATGAGGACCCCTGGGGCTTGCTAGACCTCTGATTTATACACATGCACATATACAGACACACACATATACACATACACACACTCGCACACACACACAGAATTTCCACTTACTTCCTGCTGTGTGGGCCAGTGTAGGACAAAGCCTGAAGTTGTCATAGTACCAGATGTTCCTTCCACTCCCTAGCACAGATGTGAAGTCCTGACATTTCTGCCTCCACCCAATGTGAACTAAAGGTCAGAGGCATAGCCCAAGCAGTGATCATGGAGTCCCTCTGACCCCAAACACTTGGCTTCCATGAGGAATAGTGCCATCCTCTGAAGCCCGGCCCTCCACCTGCCCCCACCCTACAGGTCACCTTTATGCTACTTGACCAGAACAACCGTGAGCACGCCATTGATGCCTTCCGGCCTGACCTGAGCTCAGCCTCCTTCCAGCGGCCGCAGAGCGAGACCAACGTGGCCAGTGGCTGCCCACTCTTCTTCCCCCTCAGCAAGCTGCAGTCACCCAAGCACGCCTACGTAAAAGATGATACAATGTTTCTCAAATGCATTGTGGACACTAGTGCTTAGGGATCGGGGATGCCGGCATCTCCTGATGGGAACCAGCTTAGACTGGGGGACTTAGCTAGACAGCCAGGCCCTGCCCTTGGAGCCCACAATCCAGGACAAGGATGGGCCGAGGCTGGCATGACTTGAGCGCCACAGCATCTTGGCTGTGGCTGCTATGAGACTGAGGAACTTGAGCTGTGTGTACGGACAGTGGAGGAGAAGATAAAAGTGCTCTCTTCACACAGACTACACAACACCAGGAGACCAGCATGCCAGCAGGGCCGGAATGTTGAGACCAGCTTAGATCAGGATGAAGCGAGCCTGGCCTGAGGCATGGACATTGAGCCGAGGCTGTGGGGCCTAAGTGGAGGGGCACTCCTACTAGGACATTCTCCGGAGGTCAGGGTATAACTGGGAAAATGCCCCATCTCTTTGTTCAGACTCAAAAGTAGGACCACAGGGCAGAAAGAAGGGTCAAACATTAATGTGAATTTAACCTGTCCTGGACTGAGTTCCTATGTTAACAGACATGCAAACAGGTATACCCAGAAGCTGTTCTGGGAAATGCTTGCTTGCTGGAATTAAAGATCTCTGATGTTTTTACAGACAAAACAAACAATAACCAAAGCCTTGAATTTCGAGCTTCCTGTCCCTGGTGAGACTACACTCACAGAGGATTCTGGGGAAATACCCAGGATCCTCATCCCCTTTCAGCTCCCCGTTCACCTAAACCTCTAAATTTAGCAGCCCCATTACCCAAAAGACAGAAGCACACCCAAGATCTGGCCATGCGTGTCTGGGGCTGGTGTCCAACACACACACAGCACCTTCATGACTGCTCAGAGTGCCCAGCCAACGGGGGACTACACTGCTAGGGTCTGCCATTCCTCCATCCATGTATCTTCCTCCCTTCCCCTCTCCTCCTCCTACTCTTCTTCCTCCTTCTCTTTTCCTTCCCTCCACCCCCCATCTCCTTTAACAAGTCTCAGGTAGCCCAGACTGGTTTCAAACTCATCACATATCAAGGATGATGCTGAGTTCCTGATTCTCCTGCCTCTAGCTCCCGAGTGCTGGGATCATAGGTGTGTGTCAACCTGCCTAGTTACATGAGGTGCTGGGTTCAAACCCAGGGCTTCCTGCATGGTGGACAAGCACTCTGCTTAGCTGCATCCCCACGCCTTTAATGGCGCACTTCTGATGGGAGGAGATTGTCGTCTTTGCACAGTGTAAGAGGCACTGTGCTTTCAGTGAAGCGTTGCAGACAGCAGTGTGTGTGTGTGTCGTCTATGCCTAGACACTGCAGAGGAAACAATGAGACATGCAACTCACTCTCCTGACTCTTCATCGGGAAGCCCACATGGTGATAATTATCATTGAAAGTTGAATGGTGGGAAAAGCATAGAATCCACTGGACAAATGAAGGGAGGCTTCATGGAAGAAGAGAGCCTCAAACCAGCCTGAAATATGTTAAAATACAGAAGATCTGGGTGTGGAGGAGAGAACAGCCTTAGAGGGATGGGATGTGTCTCGGCTGCAAGCAAGGGCTGGGTGACCAAAGGCTGGACCAGCCAAAACATAGATAAGCTAACTGGCCAGAACACAGAAATCATCATATTGGAGCTCTCGCACACCTGCAGGACCCTGGGCCTGTTAACAGAAGGGTGAGACAGTGGTTGAGACAGACAGATCATTTATCTTCCAAAGAAGCCCTGTGTTTTCTCTTCCAGGTGACTGGGGGTCAGGGAGGCAAGCTGCTGGCCAATCTCATTTCACTGGGTTTCTTAGCCACCTGCTGAGGTGCACAGTGAAATGAGATTGCACCCATTTGCAGATGGGAAAGCTAAGGCCAGAGCAACCATGGCAAGGAAACTGGCCTTGCAAACCCTGTCTTCAGGGTCCAATCTCCCTCCCAATGTCCCTCCAGTGACACCTCCAGCCATGACATGGTTGGAAGGCAATGGGTCCTTCACACAGTCTGAGAGCCAACCCTGCATTTGCTCAGAGGCCACATTGTCCAGTCCACAAGTGACCCACAGACAACGATAAAAAGTGGGAAGAACTGATTTGTGCCTTTGACTGTGAGGTTGTATGTAGACGAGAAACACTTGTAGAAAAGCCATGAAGAAAACACCAGGCAGAAAAAAGTTACCGTGATCCCAGAGACTCAAGGGCACTCCTGGGGATACTTTAGTATGTTTTCTTGTCTTTTAAAAACAGTGCTTCACGGGTGAAGACATCAGCTCAGAGAGGTCAGGCAGTTTTCTCTAGGGCAAACAGGCAATAGGCAGATCTCTGCTTCTAGAGTCTGAAGCTTACAACTCACCGTGGTACCCTCCCCAGGGACTTGGATGAGTGGTAGGACATCAAATAGGAAGTGGCATGCCTCCTGGAACAGCTGCCAGCCCTTCGGGCTCCCTCTCCAACAGAGGCGCCTTTTGCTTGCAGCACTCTGCCTTGGCGGGGAGGCTTCTTGGGTGGGATCCCCTAATGACCCTGCGCCAGAAGCTGGATTTCATTTGCCTCCACATCTGGGGCGTGCATGCACACACATGTATGTATTTAAGCAGAGTGCACGCATGTGGTACAGATGGGATTTAGGGCGCATACCAGGGGGAGCTGGGTATTATAGTCACCTGGGCCATTGGCATTCTGCTAGGAACTTTCCTCAAGCCCCACCTGTCTCAAGCTTTTTCCTCCTGGAAAAGTCCAGAGAGTTGCAGTGCTGACAGGACCAGCCAGAAACCACTGAGGAGCAATAGGAAGATCCAGAGTGGGGCAGACACTGGACCAGGCCACCTACCAAGTCGGGAGTGTTTCCTCTCCTCCCACAATACCTACACCCTCAGCTTCCCACAAGCCAATGGAGCAGTTAGATCCATTCTCCACCCCACTCCCAGCAACAGGGACTGTATTTGCAGAGTTAGCAACAGTTCACCCCCCCCACTGTCTCTCAATGTGTGTGTGTGTGTGTGAACACACATGTACGTGTGTGTGAAGATGCTTGTAGGTGGCTTTTTATGTAGCTGCTGGGGACTGAACTCAGGTCTTCACACTTGTACAGCAAGAACTTTACTGAGCCATCTCCCCAGACAGGCCCCTTTGTAGAGGTTTTGGGGAAAGGGCTTGTGGGGTGGGGGTGGAGGCCATTCAGGGAAGCAACTCCTTCAGAAGAGCCAAGCATTGTGGGCCTAAGTCTTCTGGCCATGGCTCATAGCCTGCCTTACTGGTACAGCCAGGAGCCTGCTGGGGTCGCTCTGTGGAAGATTCCCTTGTACACAGAACAGATCTTGTTCCATACGCTCCCCCCAAGCACAGCTCCATCTATATAGTAGTCCCCAGCCCAGTGGTGATGGAGCCTATCTGAGACACAGCTTCCTCCCTGCTACCTCTGTCTTCCCTGGGACATTCATGTCCCATGTATATATTGTACTGTGTGGTGATGAGGGTACCCCAAGGCCCTCAGAGTACTGTTAGGACAGTCACTTGCTGTCTCTGAGCTCTAACCACAGGTAGGAGGGTGGTGATAGACACAGACCCTGAGGAGCAACCTTTTCAGAAGCCCATATTCACTCGGCCTCAGTCTTCTTATCTATTAAATGAGGCCACTAAGCCCTGTGAGCTAACTCAGGACACCACCACACACTTCCAGAACCCAGGTCTCCTACTACATGGAAACATATACCATACACATACACACACCACACCACATACCACACACACGTATACACCATACCACATACATGCCATATACACCACACACACAACACATACACACTGCACAGTATATACCACACACCACACACACATACCGTATGCACATAACACACACAACACACAGAGATATACACAGATCCACATATGCCACACACAGAGAAATATATACATACAACACACACACACACACACTTCTGCTAGGAAAGCTCCCTTTGCAGATAACAGGCACTTCACCTTCTAATTATGTTGCCTTAATCTGCACAGGTTATCAATTTCACAGGTAAGACAAATGCAATCTTGTCTCAGATATGAAGTAACTTGCCCCATGGCCCACAGTTAGTTTGTGACTGAGCTCTGGCTTCAGCGGGAGTCTGATTATACTCTCACCTTTGTCCCTGGAGCTACCTATCCAGCAGAGTGATCACTAATGCACATAGGCAGACGGCAGTAAGGCAGGCTGGAGACAGCCCTTCATTTGCGCAGACTTGAACATGAAACTGTGTTGCGATTAAGTTAAATATCTTTACTTGAGAGAGCATCTCGGATTCCCTCAGAGGGTCCCAAGGTCATCACCAGAGAGATTATAAAAGGAACCATAAGAGCCCAAGGCAGAGAAGACGAAAATGAAGAGAAACACAGAGATGACAATAGAAGCTTCAGTATGTAGCTGACCTAGTGACCCGTGTGCAACACAAGGGGCACCTTTACCAGAGCCTGACAACTTGATCTGACCCTGGAAATCTCGATTCAGGCTGCTAACTCTCCAGGGTTGGGGAAGAACGTGGCTTTGAGCCACTGAGTTTGTGGTAATGTGTCCCAGCAGCCACAGGAAATGAGTCCAGCCCTTGAATTGTGACTGCATCCAGTTGAGAGGTGCTGAAACCTAACACACAGACTTGACGGCAAAGAGAGAATTTCGCTTATCTCACTAACGCCATGTGGCTGACATGCTAAAGTGATTTCAGCTTTCTGGATATTAGATTTCTAGGAAACTTAGAAACATATCCGTAGGCCACGTGAGCTTGACACCCAACCACAGGAGAGGATTCTTTCCATTGCCTTGGCCAGAAGAAACAGGCCCTGCCCTCTCCAAGTGGCCTGTGGCCAGCTTTGCAGAGCTGGGGATAGGGATCCCCCTACACACACATCCCTTCAAGTGGGGAGTACTGTGGTGGGTGAGTGTTCCCCCCCCCCCCGCCTCCTCCCCCACTCCCGCTCTGCCCCGCCCCCGTGTCCCTGTAAGACGTGATAGTTATTTTTAGCTCTCACTGGCTCAGCACAGCTGGCTCTGAAACCTTGCTGGGTGTAAGCCAGCCCCAACTGCCATCTCCTTGCCAACGAGGGTCTCAGGAGAGGTCAGTTCAGTGGTTCTGGGGCCTTTCTGGGCCTATGAGCAAACTCCCAACCTCCCTGGCAAGGATAACCATAGTCTGTAGTTTTTGGATAATGAAACGGAGGTTCCTGGGAGGCTCAGAGGTGGCTGCACTGGATCTTAGAAGGAAACCTTCCTCTGGCACTATGACACTTGGCAAGGCTAAAGCTGTGGGTCTGTCAGCTCAGTGCTGGCTGCTTTGGGGCCTCACACAAGCTTCTCCGGGGCAGAGGGGTGGGTGGCATTTTGTACCTTGGAAAGTCTTCTTGCTTTGATTTTTTTTCAGTGATGGACTTGACCCCAGAGCTGCTAGGAAAGTGTTTTAATCAAGACAAGAGCCAGTCAGCAGCATGAAGGAGGCTGGCATGGAAACCCTTCGCTTGCTGAGCCATCCCACCGGCCCAGGGGCAAGGGTGCTTATGAGTGTTCCTTTCTGGTAAAATGGCATCACAGATATGTTCTCATACAAGCGCAGGGTGAAATGAAGAAAGTAATCTGCATAAATTCTTAGCCCCAAGCCTGGCTCAGGAAATGAGTCCTTATAACCAATGCTGATCGGTACCCCACTGGACGTTCTCAAACACCAGTATGTAGAACAGAACACATGCAATAAATGTATGTTTGGTTTTATGCTGGGGGTTGAGTCTAGGATCTTAGGTGCTAACTACATGCTTTACCACTGAGCTACACCCCGAAGTTCTCGGTAAACATCCAGTGGCTGTGGTACATGTTTATATAACCTGCAGACTGAAACCCAGGATGCTTAGGAGACATGCACAGGAGTAAGTTATTGTATCAAGAAGCTATTAAACAAAGCCCTGCACCTTTCTCTGCCCAGTCCAGGCCCATCTTAATGTCTGCACAGCACTGTTGGCCTCTAGCTTAAACTTCAGCCTCCAGCTACTTCCTTGGCTCAGGTTGCCTCCCTCATTCTCTTGTACATTGCAGTAGCCTGAGGAGGTAGCAATTTCATCAATGCCCTGGTTAATTTGAGAGACCAATCTGGCTTCTTTATGGCCTCTAATTATTCAGTAATCATCTAGGTGTGACTGGAAAGGAATTTTGTGGGTGTAATTACCATTTATAATTGGTCAGTTTTAATGAAAGGATTATCCTAGTTGATCTGTTAGCAGGTGCTTGGAACCAAACTGAGGCCTCTCTGAAGATGAAAGTCACCTTGTGTGCTGGAAGGGCAGCTGGCAGCTACAGGCCTCAGCAGATCTCACAATCAAGCCAGTTATTTGCAATAAGTCAACCCAAATGATTTAATCTAGAAAACCTATTCTATCCTCACACAATATGATCTCTAAATGTGAGTCTGTTTTTAAGTGTACAAAATAAATTATAATTCCAAGTAAGGTTGTATCTTACTTTAAGAAAATAGGGCATCAACAAAGCCATTGGAATAATTATACTAAGGTGGCATTTAGCTATTATATAAACAGGTACAGCAATCATGTTCCCTAAAACCCTGGATGCTGGCAGCAGAGGAAGGCTTAATGCTGGCTTCTGTACTTTGTTTCCTTAAGGGGCCAGTTTCTAACTTTATGAATCTTAATTACTATGGGGTTCCAGGGAGGAAACTCATTCAGAAGGCAGAGGAGATGGAGTGGGAGGCTTCCTCTCTCCTTATGGAGCTTTACGATCACGATTTTGAAGCCAGCCTGGGCTACACAGAGGCTGGAGAGATGGCTCAGCAGTTAAGAGCACTGACTGCTCTTCCAGAGGTCCTGAGTTCAAGTCCCAGTAACTACATGGTGGCTCACAGTCATCTTTAATGGGATCCGATGCACTCTTCCAGTGTGTCTGAAGACAGCTACAGTGTACTCACATAAATAAAAATAAATACATCTTTAAAAAAAAAAAAAAAAAACTTCATTGTATCTTCCCAATGCCTTCCCAGAGCCCTGTTCAAGGCTAATGCCGGTGTTTGGGGTGACTATAGAGTGTTCAGGGACACTGTCTGGCAGCCAGAGGTGTGCCAGTAGCTAAGTGGTAGGAGAGCATAGTTGGTAGACACATTGGCTGGTATCCCTGCCCCCTTCAACAGGAAAAAACGTTCGAACTAACTCTGAGCCCCAGGCTCCTGCAAAGCCCCCTGGGGTGGGGCACTTTTAGTTGACAGCCTCTGGTGGCCTGCAACTTCCCCCACCCAGCCAGGCTTGCCCCTAGGTCGGGCCACCTCTTGAGAGGTGATCTGGAGACAAGGAGCCAGGTGGCCCCAGAGACAGCAATTCTCAAGGATCTGCTGCTTTGTTGAAGGAATGTAACCTGAGCCTCTGCTGGAGGCAGGATGGACAGGGAAGCTTGCAGTTCTATGGATGGTTTTCTACTTCCCCCTTGTCTTCCCTGCTTAATAACTGAAATTCGGTAAGGAAGTTAAAGCTTCTGGATTTATACTATGTTACAATTCCTAACTCCAATGTCAAAGACTAGAAAGTGAAGATGGTAGCCTGTCTCCGGAAACGCGATGGACTTAGGAAAGTAGAATTACAGGCTATTATACAGCTGTGCAGTCATCATCAGGACCTCATCAGACAGGGACCCTTTGTCCTCCTTCTCCCGGTGGCTGAGGTCTTATCGTGAAATTGGGACTGTCACAGAACAGCACCAGCGGAAGCTGGTCTGAAGCCATTACTTGGCACTCAACATCTGCCAGGCAGGGTCTGTGAGAGCTTCACCGGATTTAGAAATGGCCACTGTTCACAATCTGAAATCCACGGATATGTCCAGAGGTCCCAAACCTGGCTAGGAACCTGCTTTCCCATAGGTTATCATACAGAGTACCAGGCCCTCCCTTCCGTGGTTTCATGGGATGGAAGATTTGCATTTGTGACAGGTTCCAGGTTGATATAGATGCCCTTAACCTGGAATGCCCTACACAACAGTGCCTCTCTGTCAATGACTGGTACTTAGGCAGACCCTGAGTTCACCACAGGCCACTGAGCAGTGTTAAAGAGTTGGACTTTCCTACCTGCCCTACCCTCCGGGACTGCACTTCATCATCCCCAAGACCCCTCCAGGATACTGTGCGACACATATGTATCTATGAAGCCAGAAGATCAAGTCACTGTCCAGGATGACACTGGAGGGACTAGGGGACAGCTGGAAAATGTTTGCCTCTTAAACATGACAACCTGAGTTCAGTCCTCAGGCCCCTCAGACATGCGGCATAGTAGTATGTGCTTGGAATCCCAGACTGGGGACCTGGAGACAGGAGGACTTCTGAGGCTTACTGACTAGCCAGCCTAGGCTACTTAGGGAACCCCAGATTCAGTGAGAGACCCTGACTCAAAGAAGACTAATTCCTGAGGATGACATCCAGGATTGTCCTCTGACCTCCATGTATATGAACACACAACATATACCCCCACATATACAACATAAACACTCACAAATATGCATACACATACCGATATAAAAATAAAAAAGATGGGGGCTGGAGAGACAGGTCAACTGTGAAGAGTATTGCTGTGCTTAGACAGGCCTTGTTTGGTTCTGAGCACTCAAATGGAGTGGCTCACAGCCATCTGGAACTCCAGCTTCAGGGGGATCTGATATCTCTGGTATCTGGAGCATCTGCATGAATGCACACATAGCCGCACAGAGACATTAAAATGAATGTTTAACTCATTAAAAATAAAAATAAAATGAATGTTTTAAAAGTAACGTTTTTAAAAATGACTCTATGGAACTCAGCTCAGGGCCACGGACGGAGCAGGGAAGCTTGCAAAAAGCTGTCAGAGACTTCTAGAAAACAGACACAGAGGAGGTAAGAGCAAGTGAGGTGAGTGGTGGAGCAGACAGGAAACACCTTCAGCCCCTAAGCATGCTGGGAGAGTTATGGGGCAGTCACTAGTAGAACTACCTGCTTGTACCCAAGCTTGGAAGGAGGCGAGGAGCAGAGAGAATATGGACACCTGTGGATTTCTTGCCAAGACTCTAGTCACTTAATTGAAGAGAGAATGGTCCCACTCAGGCACAAACCCCATCTATTAGATGCTTGAATAGCATTTGCATACCAAGATGCGTGTTCATTTTTAAAATATCCTCGGTTGCCTCTTATTAGGTGGCTGTCCTGCGCCAGGCACTTTACCTGCTCCAGTCCTCTCAACAACTCTGATGAGGCAGGTTCTGGGGTTATCACCATTGCATAGCTAAGGCTTCGGGCTCTTGTCTTTAAGCCCCACCCCCACCCTGCCCCAACACCTGCTCTGTCCAGAGCACCTGCTCTGTGCGAAGCCCTAGGTGGTTCATTCCAGTGGTGACTCACCAGGGCAGTTGCTTATCGGTCATCTTTTCTCTTTTGGAGCACTTGCTATTTATCTGGACTTAATTGTTTAGAGCGTGCTTCATTCCAGAAAGCACTTCATGTCTTTGGTGGAGGGGTAAAAGAATACCTTTTTATAGGTGCAGCTACAACCATGTAGAAGGAGCAAAAGAAACCAGGCATGAGATACAAAACTCAAAAGACAGGCATGAAGTCTTACATACTCTGGGCAGAGGTCCCAAATTGTTCTCAGAGCTTTCTAAATGACAAAGCGTGATCCCACAGTTCCTGGTGTCTGCAGACTCCCATACAGCGTTACTGAGGCAAATAAAACTCTCCAAGGCCCTCAGACCAGGCGTCTAAGAGAACACCACTGGTCCTGAGTAGACATGTCCCCAAACAGCCTTCTGCTGGGCATGTGCAGTACCAGCCTCTGAGGGCTGATTCCTGAGCCTTGCTCCGTATGGCTCCACCGCCTGCAAAGGAAAAGAAGCTAGAACAGGCATCTCTCTTTCCAGTTGAATCTGTGGAGGTCAGAGAACACGCCTGTAGCAAATGCTGCACTCTTCCAGGGCCTGTCATTGACCTGAGCTTTCTTTTCAATTGTTTGAATAAATTGTCAGCTTTCAGAAGCTAGAATTTGGCCTAGTGGTGGCCAGCCACTCAGGAGGCAGAATCTAGAGGGACTCTATGAATTCAAAGCCAGCTTTAGTCTACAGAGCGAGTTCCAGGACAGCCAAGGCTACACAGAGAAACCCTGTCTCCAAAAAACAAACAAACAAACAACAACAAAAAAAAAAAAACACACCAACAACAACAACAAAAGTAAAGTTAGAATTTTTCACACTCATACATACACAAATCCAGCTTTTTGCCAATCTCTTTCAAAACAAAAGAAATTTTACAAGGAGCCCATATCCTCAAAGGGCAAAAGTTGGCTATTGCTTCCTTTTCCATCCCTCTATGGTTCTGTGAATGTCCTGTCAGCCTCTAATGCCCCTCCCCAACTCTGCGAGATATCTGGAGTCTGCAGCCAGTCTTAGGATGTTTTGTGCATCAGAACACCAGGTGACCAGTGTCCCAGGGCAGGTTCCTGGTTCTGAAGCAGGAAGAGTGTACACAGGAGTTCCTGTAGCTGGCTGTGGAAGGCAATGTGATGTGAGAGGCTGGGCAAGCATCATACAGCCACATAGCACTGCCCGTCCACATAGCACTGCCTGTCCAGACAGATGGATGAATAGTTTTCTTTTAATAAATCATTGGGCTTCAGAGGTTATGAGACAAAGACCATACTCCCTGGCAAGTGGATGTCCAGAGCACAGCTCCTCTGAACGGCTGTGTCAGAGAACCACTTAGAAGAAGCTCTTCAACCCACACACTCCAACCCCCTGCCCAGGGCAACTCTTGACCAGCTTAACAGAAAGCTGTGTTGCTGTACCTTGTACCAGGTATCCCCCTTTCCACCCCCCAAAAATCCGTGATGAGCAGAGGAGTCGAGTGCCCTGGAGGGGTGCACAAGCAGGGTTGTCTAACCCTGCCTGTGGGATTCTAACCACTCCCCTACAGGAGAGGCGGGACTATCTGGAAGTAAATATCCAGCCACGAAAAAACCAGCCCCGGTGGGTTATAGTCCAAGATTCTGAGTGGAAAGTGCAGGAGACAGTCTGCAGCCAGTCTTGGGATGTTGTGTGTATCAGAAGACTAGGTTGGGATAGAGAGTATGAAAAGCCACAGACATGGGCGGGGTATGTATTCCATAAAGCCTTGCAATCGGGCATAGTGGTGCTTTCCTGTAATCTCAGCACTGGGAAGATGAAGGCATAGTTGTGAATTTGAAGGTTAAACTTGACCCTGAAGCTGGAAGGTTCCAGTGGAGGGCTTTAAGTCTCATGGGTGCACAAAGCTTTGCTGAGGCAAAGTTACCAAAGAGGACTTCCAGAAAGGACTCAAGCCTGGGACCAGGAAGTGATAGAAGCAGAAAACGAGGGTCTTCATCAGCCTCTCCAGCTAAAGCTATGGAAACTCTTCCTCTTCCGTCCACACCCTTTCAGACAGTCTGAATCAGAGACCGTGTGTGTAAAGGGGTATTGATCTGCTATTTGAAAGAGCTGCCGTTTTCTTTTTAACAGCTCCTGGGCCCCATCCTTTGACCAGGCACCAGGAAGGGATGAAGGAGGACCCTCTTGATAATGAGTGCAGGGGGCCTCGGCATGGCCTGTGGCGTCACTGGCTCTGTTGCCAGCCGTTTCTCATTTCTAACTGGGCAAAGTTTTCTGGACATTTTTATGGGCTGCCCCAAAGCCAGCTGGAAGCACTTTTTCCATAAACTCTCCCGGAGACAAGTAGCCAGGTTTCACATATTAAAATGAACATGTCAAAGGGGCTGCTAAAAAGAAAACATTGTGGGTTCATTTATGAGGCTGCAGCTCACAAATGCGGTACAGAGGCCTCTGCCCATTGTGTTAGGTTGGTGATGGTACTGGATTGTTTGCTTGCTCGGTGTTTGTTTGTTTAGCACAGGGTCCATGTAACCCAGGTTGGCCTCAAAACTTACTTTGTAGATGAAGAGGACCTTGAACTTCTATACTTCATGTCTTTACTTCCTGTAAGATAAGATTACAGGGGTACAAAGCCCACCATGCCCAACGTCATGCATTGCTAAAGTTGGAACCCAGGACTCCATGCATGCTAAGCAAGCAACTGCACTACAGTCCCAGGAGCTACAAACCTCTTTCTTGCGTTCTATTGTGGTATTACTTGTTTGTTTTTGCAAAAGCAGCGGCCAAATTGGGACAATGAGGATTGCTTGTTTATCAAGTTACTCTATAAACTGGACAGCTTGAGCAGAACACCAAGAAGCTATGTTGGCCATCAGTCCCTATAACCCCTACCCTCAGGCTCGTTTGTTTTCCATTTACAATGTCTGTAGGTTCCATGCTCTCATTTCTCAGAAGAGGGAATCATGGTTCTTCGAGATCAGCTATCTTAACCAAAGTTTTGATCTAATAGATGGCAAAACTTGATTTTGAGTTAATCTGGATCTCGGTCTAGGTTCTGTGTTGCTGGCTTAAGTTGGGCTACTGCTCCAAGAGGTTCAGGGGCCACTTAGAATCTTCCAAGCATCTAGCTCCACCTTAAATTCTCCTTTAGGGAGAATTCCCCATTTTGAGGGTTGGAAAACCTAACACTTACCACATACCATGTCATGATACTTCCGAGGCCAGCATCATGATAAGCGGGTAGTCCAACTACCATGTCTCTCTGCCGGGAGAGTAGACAGGATTTTGAAATACAGCTTGGAATGACATCAGATCAAGGATGACCCTTGGAGAGGAAGCTGAGCCTGCAGCCTTACCTTGGGTGGAGTTTCTACAGCTCCCTGACCATGGCCTAGGAGCTCTCTTGCTGGTCCTTGAGGCCTTTACTGTCCTCCGCTTTGCCTAAGAAGGGCAGTTTAGCCTGGTTGCTGGTAAGCAAGAGCCTCCATGGCTAGCACTCTGTGCACAGCTCTTTGTCCTGTTACAGAGCTGGAGGAAATGGCCATTTCCTGTGGTGCTGTGGACACCTCTGGATGCTGTGAACGCGCTGGTACAGCTTCTCTTGTCAAGGTCTAGGGAATGCCATTAGACAAGCCCAACAGGTGTGACCATACAACAGGCCCAACAGGTGTGACCATACAACAGGCCCAACAGGTGTGACCATACAACAGGCCCAACAGGTGTGACCATACAACAGGCCCAACAGGTGTGACCATACAACAAGGTCAACAGATGTGACCATACAACAGGCTCAACAGGTGTGACCATACAACAGGCCCAACAGATGTGACCATACAACAGGCCCAACAGGTGTGACCATGCAACAGGCTCAACAGGTGTGTGTCTGCCAATGTCCTAAAAAATCAGGCAGAATCTCTCACCTGTGGCTACAAGGCTCCAGATCTCCCCGAAGTTCTCTCTGGTACTTGTGTTTCCATCCAGACCCTTCTGGCCTTTGAATGGTCAAAAGTGTAGAGGAGGTGGCTGCAGGAAAAGCATGGGTGTGGCGAGCTAAAGAAGAAAGGTGGGAGATTTTTGCCCAGAAGATGAGACTGGCAAGGAGGAAAGGAGCCCCACCTGTTGTTGGGTACAGAGGAGCCTCAAGGGGCCCAAACAGGCTCTGCCCTCACAGACTGAATGAATGTGTTTCAGTCTGTTTGGCGAGAGACAGAGCCAGTATGAGACAGACGCATATCCATAGGTAATACAAAGAATTGCTTTGTGGGATTAGCTGGTAAGGCTGTGTCAGGCCAGCATGCTTGGAATCCGTAGGCTTGTGACTCAGGCATGCTGCAATCTTGAGAGGAGTTTTTTTTTCCCCTCTGGAAGCCTCATTTTTATTTTTCAGGCCTTCAACTGATTGACCAGGTCCCACTCATACTAGGGAGGATTGTTTCCCTCAGCTTAACTGGTGTGATCTGACTTAGGGTTACCTTCACAACAACACCCAGACCAGGGCCCCACAGCCTAGCCAAACTGACAACAAAGCTGTGAATAGCCGACTCAGAGGAAACAGCCCCCATTTCATCTCCTGTGATACAAGCTACAAGCTGGATGGACTGACTATGGGAATGGGAAGTGCTAGGGCTGCTGTCCAGTCACATAGAAGCCGTGGTCACACAAAAGGTGTGTGCCCAGGGCTTGGATTGGCCCGGAAGGCTGAGTGAACATGTTATTAGTGGTGTCAGGCCCTCACACAAACAACAGAAACAGACTTAGCAGATTATATTCATATGTATATTTATGTGCACACACATTGCACACACATATACATACCTATATATGTAACAGTGATTGAAGAAGAAGGTATTACCTTGAGAGTCGGGGTAGACAAGGGAGAAGTAGGAGAAAGGAAACTTGGGAAGGGAAGGGGGAGGGAGATAATTATATTTTAATTTTTAAAAAATTAAAAAATAATTTGTAAAAACCACTCCAGGGGTCTGCCTGAGAGCTACTGTGCAGATCTGGGCAGGGAAAGACTTATCACTCTCTGGTTCCTCCTCTGATTTCCAGCGCAGCCTGCAGTGAGTCTTCCCTATGTATTCTTGACCGAGTTTCTCCATAAGAAACTGAGGAATTAGGTGCTGACCTGGGAGGTCTTCTCAGCCAGCTGCCTAACCCACTTTTTGTGTCTAACTTCCAGCTGTGTGACCTTGACTAAGCCACTTAGCCTCCTTAAGCCTTAGTCACACCAAACCCAAGGGGAGGGAGCTCCGCCCTCCGCATGCCTTGCACACCTTGCAGCTGCTGTGGGGTGGGGTGAGGTAACACTTGAGAGTGAACCACCACGTGATATCAAAGTTGTCTGAAGCTGCACGTGGACAGGAGCTAAGGGCTGGGGAGGGGGTGCAGAGCAGGCACTTGGGTTGATGGATTAGCTTTGTCTCGTTTACCATCTCCTCAAAAGCAAAATGGGACAACACACCATAAAAATAAGGAGACAAAACAATTCTCAGTGAGAGACAGCGGTGTCACAAACCTTTAATCCCAGCACTCAGGCGGCAGATCTCAGAGTTCGAGGCCAACCTGGCCTACAAAGTGAGTTCCAGAAAAACCTTGTTCCCAATAAATAAATAGACAGACAGACAGACAGACAGACAGATCTCAATTATAAAGACTTGGAGTTAGACCAGGCCAAGAATTTATGTGAGATGCTTTATGATGAATGACTGAAAACCACAGATTTGTTCTAAATTTTAAGTTTAACCAGTGAGCAACTCTAATGCCCTAGTTGGTTAAGTATGTGCCCCAGGTTTACCCCATGAAGGACAAAGGTCACAGGGTCAAATGATTCAATGACCGGGCGTCAGGGGAATACTGGAAGTGTGTGTTCAAAGCCAGCCTGTTTATCTGAGCAATTACCTACCTGTACTGATGGGTCTGTCCCCACCTGTCTCCCCCAGCAGCTCTGGGCCAGGAACATCTTGAGGCCAGTGGTTCTCTAACTCTCTTTATCAGCATAGCATACCCAGATCCCACCAGATCCAAAACACAGCTCCCCAACTGACTGTTGGATGTTGAAAGTAGATATGAGAGACTACTTAATTTTTAACAGATGGACAGACTGAAATTCATAGAAAGGAAGACACTGGATTGCACAGTGACGTGGGGTGGGGTAGGGACAGTGTTGTGAGCTGGTAAAGGTTCTCTCTCTACAAGGTAGACACTTGGCTTCTGCTATTTACCCACAAAAGCCACAGGTAAAAAGTTTACAGCTTGGCCACTAACCAAGGCCACAGGCATTTTTTGTTTTTAAACATGTTAATGCAATGTTTTCTACCGTCATTTGAAAAATCAACACCTCCGTGGAGAGAGAATTCTAAACTGACTCCCAGATTTAGACAGCAGCTAGTCACCTGCATGATTAATTTACTCCGGAAGACTGGATATTCAAATATTTTTTTTTTAAAGATGGTAACATTCAAATGTCTGTGAAAAGTGTGTTCGCTTCATATAGCACTCTCAAGAATGATAAGTTGCTTATGACTTGAGCAAATGGTCCTGGAACAAAACAATGCTCTCTCAAAGTCAGTGACTGTGTGCCCGAAACAAGTGACTTATTGTTTGGGAGCCGCAGTCCAGGAAAGGCAGTTCTAGGTGTAAAATGGAGACCTTCTCCAGGGGCGTTGTTTTCTTACTTGCCTAATTCTGCATCTCCCCCCGTAACTGAATGAAAAAGGGGAGCTGTGCTGAGTGGTGAGGAGGCACAGCTGAGGGGGTGGAGCATGCCCTGGTGTGTGTGTGTGGTGTGTGTATGGTGTGGTGTGGTATGTGTATCTGTCTGTGTCTGTCTGTGTGTCTATGTGTCTGTGTATGCATCTGTGTGTGTGCTGTGTGTGTATGTGTGTGTGGTATGTGTGTGTGCTGTGTATTTGTGTGTGCTGTGTGTGCTATGTGTGTACGTGTGTGTGTGCTGTGTGTGTATTTGTGTGTGCTGTGTGTGTGTGTCTGTGTGTCTGTGTATGTATCTGTGTGTGAATCTGTGTTTGTGTTGTGTGTATGGTGTGGTGTGGTGTGTCTGTCTGTGTGTCTGTGTATCTATGTGTCTGTGTACTCATCTGTGTGTGTGGTGTGTGTGTCTCTGTGTGTGGTGTGTGTATCTGTGTGTGTGTGTTGTATGTGTGTGTGTGTGTGCTGTGTGTGTATTTGTGTGTGCTGTGTGTGTGTGTGTGTGTCTATGTATGTATCTGTGTATGCATCTGTGTTTGTGTTATGTGTATGGTGTGGTGTGTCTGTCTGTGTATCTGTGTGTGGTATGTGTGTGTTGTATGTGTATGTGCTGTGTGTGTTTTTGTGCTGTGTGCGCTGTGTGTGTATTGTGTGGTATGTGTGTGTGTTGTATAGAAATCCCACTGTCACTCTAAACCCCCATCCTCTCCCTGACGTCTGTCAAACCTGGCTCACCAAGTTGTAATAAGTCTTAAAAGAGAAGGACAGCTAATGCCAGTCATAGCGGAGCTGTGAGCCATAACCGCCTGCACACCTAACGTGCTGCACACCCAACGTGCTGCCCTGCCTCAAGCTTCCCCATCCACAGTCTGCTCAGGGCTTCCTGTGCCTCAATGGCCAGATGTCCCAATGTGTCTTCCCTGGGAACCTTGAACAAACAAACACCTGTTTGCCCCAAATAGCTAGAGCAGTGAGTTTACTGCAGCTAACTATAGTAGCATGGGTAACTTACAGGCAGCTGCATTGCCAAAAAGCCCACCTCATCATGGGTGACAGCTCACTAAATCCATGCCCCTGGATCTCCCACCTTACAGGCAGCTTCATCAGAGTCCTCTCTCTCTCCAGAAAATGTTCGCTCCATTGGAGTATATGCTTGTGAGTGCAGGTACGTTTGCCCATGTGTACACAGTGAAGGTCTGAGCTCACTGTCAGGTGTCTTCCTCTATCTCTTTGGGTTCTGTGTGCCTCCCACCTTTACAATGACTGGATTACTTGTAACTCTTCCCTAGGACACATAAAACACTTTTTTTTCCCTCCTGAGACAGGGTTTCTCTTTGTAACCCTGGCTGTCCTAGAACTCACAGAGATCTGCCTTCCTCTGCCTCCAGAGTGCCTGGATCTGTTTCAGGTAGACTTGGTGGCTGCTATATCTGCCTGCCTCCACTCTGAATCAATCCACTGTGCCCACTGAGATCGTGCGGTGAGTTCTGGGGATTAGTATCATACCCTCATGGTTATCAAGCAAGCACTTAGCCCACTGAACCTTCTCTCCAGCCCCGTTGTTTACTACTTTTAAGACCTTTTACAGGAGGAGGGGTTGTGAATCTTCTAATTTTCATGAACTCTTGGGGCCCTGTGGGTTTCAATGCTTCTAGTTACTGCCTCTTCCTTTCACTAGGGAAAGTTCCAATCCTGAGGAAAACCACTACAGAACCGCATAGAACGGGGGAAAACCGCAGCTCGGAAGAGAAACAGAGACAAGTATGAATCAGCCACCCAGCTCCATCAAATCCTCACATTTCGACATACTTGGTTTTTCTCCTGAGAAGGAAAATCTTACAGACCTGATTAAACCTACCTCTTTGCTTCTTTCTAATCCCAGACCTTTCTCTCCCTAGCTAAGACAGGCATCTTTCATTGTTCCTGCATGGTTAATACTTCTACACCACCTGACTGTCACTAAAACCAATGCACAGCGGAGCCTCAAATGTTTCATTTTTCACTACCCAATACCTAGGTACCTCCATGCTCATTTTCCCCTACAGGGTGTGTGCTAGGGTTCACTGTCTTACATTAGTTTCTCTCAGGATACAGTTCTGTTGTATGAACCTATCACACTGTATGTATCTGGACTGCTGCTGTTAGTGAGTAAGCGATTTCTTTCTTCCTCTCCTTTATTTTCTATTTGTTGGTTCTATTTTCTATTTGTTGCATGCCAAGTGACACTCAACTGAAGGCACCAGCATCTTAAATCCCACTTGACATTACCCAACAGCTCTTCAAAGTCCTAGCAACTGACATCTCCATCGGCAAATTCGAGAGGCCCCTGTCCTGCACCCTAACTGCCTCCATTCCCTAAGGCAGACAGACTTCAGTGCTTTGTCATTGGGGACATCTGATGGTGTGGCACAGTCCTTCAATTTGCATGGCCATGAGTCCTTCTTGCATGGCCAGTGAAGGTGAACGGCTCTTCTTATTTTTGGCTACTTTGGCTATTGGGTTTCCTCTTTTGGGAATGATCTGTTGAGATCTTTTGCCTAGCTTTAAATTTTAAATCAGTCTTATTTAAAGTTTTTCAACATCAACACCTGGGGGCAGAGGGAGACAAGAGGAAAACACAGAAGTGCAGCTAACAACATTCTTATGGAGCATAGTGGTTTAAATATGCTTGGCCCAGGCAGTGGACTATTAGGAGGTGTGGCCTTGTTGGAGGAAGTGTGTCACTGTGGGGATGGGTTTTCAGACCCTCCTCCTAATTGCCTAAAAACAGTCTGCTCCTGGCTTCCTTTCAATGAAAATGTAGAACTCTCAGCTTCTCCAGCACCATGCCTGCCTGGATGCTGTCATGATCCTGCCTTGATGATAGACTGGACCTCGAACCTGTAAGCCAGCCCCAATTAAATGTTGTCCTTTATAAGAATTGCCTTGATCAAGGAAGGTGTCTCTTCCCAGTAATGGAAACCCCAACTAAGACAGAAGTTGGAATCAGGGACTAGGGTATTGGTTGGTGTGATAGTGAACTGAACGTGCTTTTGTTTGGAAGAATGTGCATTTTGGCTCTTTGGAAAGCAGTGAAATGCTTTAAGTGGGGCTTAATGGGATATCCTGGTAGAAATATGGAAGACTGTGTTGCTGAGGGCGATTTGAACTGTGGAAGCCTGATTCTAGAGGCTCCAGAGGAGAAGAATCTTAGCATGTGACTGAGACTATTCTTGGGATATTTTGGTGAAGACCGTGGCTGCTTTTTGCCCTTGTCTGAGGCTGAGGTGAAGAGACTCAGATTAATTGTACTGACAAAGAAAGACTCAAAACAACCCAGTTTAGACTCCGTGCTGTGGTTTAGTTTCATGAAGAGCATTTTGATGAGTTCAAGGTCAATCTACAGACAAATCCCAGGACAGCCAACCTTAGGCGGTGAAGGAGTTGGAAAACAGAAAGCTGGTGATAACATAATAGAGCAAGGGGCCACGCCATGTTCCAGCTCCAGGAAGCAGCAGTACTCGGCAGCTTCAGCCATGTGTCTCTGGCTTTAGAATCAAGAGTAGGAGACTACTGGGACTATTGGTGCTGATGAGCTAGAGCTAAGAAATTAGTGGTGACTAAGAAGAGATTAGCAACACTGAGGTGACATCTTTTGAGGGAAGTGGTTTTTGTTTTTTGGTTTGTTTTTTTTTTTTTTTTTAACACAAAGAAAATGCATTCCAGAGATAGCCAAGGCTGTAGCTCATGTTTCAGCTGGACTTGGTAATGTGTAAGAGTCACCCGGGTGGTACTGGTTTTGAAGGTATGAAGGGGTCATGGAGAGCAGCTGAGGCTTGGCACTGTGAGAGGCCATGGAAGGTCATTGGTGAAGGTGCAGCCTCAGTTGCAATTGATGGCCCAGGACTGAAGGGGTCATGCAAAGGAGTTGAGGCTTGGCACCATGAAGGAAGCCTATGAGAGGCTATTCGTGAAGCCTGGTTGCAGTGGAAGAGTGCAGTGGAGTATTGGAGATGTCAGTACCATAGGATGATCACCAAGAACAGCAGCAGCCATGGAATGCAGTCAACCAGAGCCTAGAGTGCTACCGAGGGCAGAGCTGGAGAAGTGATACCAGCCTTTGGAGGAGCCCAGAAGATCATGTGTGGATCCCAGATATTAGAACAAGAAGCTGTAAAGCTGAAGTTGTCTTGGAGACGCCAAGACGTTAGAGATGCCAGAGCTGTTGGGATACCTGCTGAGGAAAGCTGCTCACAGGGAGTGGAAGCAGCCCAGGAGAAAGAAGTGTGTTGCAGTCAATAAAGCTGAAAGGAGTTGGAGATCTGAAGAGCATTTGACATCAGACATGGAGATGCAGAGTTTGGAGTTTCCCCAGCTGGTTTTTTTTGGTCTTGCTTTGGTTTTCAGTATTTCCTCACTATGTCATTTTGGAATAATAATATATATCCTGTGATGTTGGAGGTATGTGATCTGCTTTTTGATTTTTTAGGGGATTACAGTAAGTGATTGGATGAACATCAGAAGAGACTTTGAACTTTGGACTTTTAACATTATTGAGATTGTTATAGACTTTAGGTTTTTAGCATTATGCTATGGCTAGGTATGTGTTTGAACCCATAGACTCATGTGTTTGAACAAGCCTATGGGGGCCAAACAGTGGAATGTGGTGGCTTGTATATGCTTGGCCTGGGGAGTGTCACTATTAGGAGGTGTGGCCTGTTAGAGAAAGTGTGTCACTGCGGCAGTGGGCTTTCAGACACTCTGAATTGCCTGAAAACAGTCTGCTCCTGGCAGAAGAAGATGTAGAACTGGTGGCTTCTCCAGCACCATGCCTGTCTGGATGCTGCCAGGCTCTTGCTTTGATGATAATGGACTGAGCCTCTGAACCTGTAAGCCAGTCTCAATTAAATGTTGCCCTTATAAGAGCTGCCTTGGTTATGGTGTCTGTTCACAGCACTTTCCATAACTAAGACATGTGGAAGACATGGACTACTCATGAATCTGCATGTCGTCCTTGCACAGGGGCCATACTAAGTTTCTCTGTATTGTTCAAATTTTAGTATATATATTACCTAAGCAAGCACTAATTTTTTTTTAAATTTTTTCAAGACAGGGTTTCTCAGTGTAGCCCTGGTTGTCCTGGAACTTGCTCTGTATGTAGACCAGGCTGGCCTTGAACTCAGAAATCCGCCTGCCTCTGCCTCCCAAGTGCTGGGATTAAAAGCCGACACTACCACACCTGGCTAGCACTTATTATTTTTTTTAACCTGGATTTTTTTTTTTTTTTTTTTTTTTGCCAGTCCATTCAATTCCCTCCTCCTGAAATACATGCCTCTGTCTCTGCATCCTGTCAAATGCCAGTTTCTCCCTGGAGCTTAGGCTGTAAATCACTGTGAGTGACATACAGCCTTTCCTGTGGCATTACAGTCTTCTGTCGTTAGTACGTCAACACCTTCTGGTTTCACATGTCGCTCTGGAGTTTACCAAAGCACCTGCTCCTTCTTGAGCCTATGGTAACCTTTATCTGAGCGATGACCCTGTGAGACAGAGTAATCTTGCCCCTGCTTTGGAACAGATAGGATATAGTATATTAATAAACCTTGGGGGCTAGCTTACCCACAATCCCTCTGCTCAGAGGCAGAACTGGCCTCAGAGCAACAATTCCCTAATTCCATGTCAAACATCTTTTTTACATAAATGCGTTATCCCTGTACTGGCTACCTCACCGGACTACAGGCCCCATTTCTCTTACTTGCTTGTGTGTCCTAAGCCAGTCGTAGCCCCACACAAGAGAAGAGTGGATGAAGACAGACTGGACCAATCACACGACTTACCTTCTGCCCACACTCATGGGTCACAGGGGCTTTGTACGCAGTGCCTCTAACTTTCCCAACAGCTGGACAGCTAAAGTGACTCACTCAGTCTCACATCCAGGAATAGGTGGCGCCAGCCTCTGAGCAGAGACAGGCTTGCTCTTTTGTCTCTGCCCCTGGAATCCTAAGGGTGCCTCTGGACAGCCTAGAGGCTCATGACAGAGCTTCCTGGACAGAGAGGTGTTATCTCTGCAGAAGGTGATGTGCAGCTATGCCTTCCTAGGCTGGAAGAGCCTGTCTGGTGGGGCTGCTACCAACTTCCTTTCCAGGCTCAGCAAAGGGAGACAGATGCTCAAATTAACCAGATTCTGCTGTGGGTCAAATCCCCAGGAGGACCAGAGAAGCAGGAAGACCCAGGGGTAAAGGGGAATGTGGACATGTGGAAGAGAACTCCTGTATCTCAAGCTGGGGGACAAAGGTGGAAGGCAGGCAAGAGCTGCAGACCAGGCTGCCCACACCCCAAGAAGCAGAGTGCCAGTGTGGCCACTGTAAAATGAACAGGGAAGGCTCTGGGAGGAAAGAGCAGTGCACAGTCACACCAAGAATGCACTCATCCCAGCAGGGTGTGTCTGCAGGGGGCCATGCTAGCAGGTGCAGTGGGCAATCCAGATTGAAAGCAGGGATGCAGGTAAGGGGTGTTGACCAGCGCTATCTCCAGCCCTGGCGCCAAGAGTGCGTCTGGTTGAGGACACTTTTTCTTTTCTCCCGGAGGGAGATCTTATCTGATTGGATCCTATCCACAAGATCTGCCTTAAGTTTGCCCTTTACATATTTGCTGTGTTTGTGCACATGGTCTATGTGACTATCTCTCTTACTGTTAACTCTACAGTGTTATGTCTACAGTGCGTGACTGGCATACTCGAGTGGGTCTTGTGGTCACTGTATCGGGGCTCTATGCTGCTGACTTGTGTGTGCCTTGCACGTGGTTTCGCGGGAGTCTATGCTGAGGGCAGAGTCATTCTGAGTGTCGTGACTTATGGCACACATATGTGTGTGTGTGTGTGTGTGTGTGTGTGTGTGTGTGTGTGTGTCCTGTGTCTGATTCTCTTAGGCTTGCCCTGGTCTCCAGGGAGTGGTGGGGAATGTCGGTGCTGTAAGATCAAGGTGCTGGGAGACCTACCCGGGTCGTGAAAGGTCTGCGTGTAGTAGCTGTGTGCGTGTGGTGTGCGTACGCCTGCCCAGCCGTGGGTCTGTGCAGCTGTGTTTCCGCGTGTGCCCGCTCGGCTCGCTGCGCGGGGGCGGCCCCGGGAGACGCTGCGGGGCCCCGCCGGCCGCGGGCTCCAATGGCGAAGCCGGTGCGGCCCCTGCTAATTACATAAGCGGGGACGTCAATAATTCGCGGGAAAACGCGAAAAAGATGGCGCCCCGCGCCCGGGGGCTCCCTTCCTGAGCTCACCGGCCCCTCCCTCCCTGCGTCCCCTCCTCCCCGCGGCGCCCCCGCCCCTCCCCGCCCCCGCCGAGACCCCTACCCCGGCCCCAGGGGCGGACACTCGACCGGGCAGCCCTGGGCCGAGCGCACCGCTGCTGCCGATGTGCCTGGTGGCCAGACTCCAAGTAGGACCGGCTGACGCGCTGCCTCGCGGTAAGTCCCGCGCTGCGGGCGCCCCCGGAGTGTCCGCGGTTCATGCTTCAATCCCTGCACACACCCCTCTCCTAGAAACCTAGGTTGAGCCCTACGATCCCCGGGCGGGGGCTGGAGTACTGCGGAGCTGCGCGCTTGTGGGATGGGGACAGAGATGGAGCCCGAGCGGCACCCTCAGGGCAGCGGGAGTCCCAGCCACATACCCGGCGTTGGACAGGGTGTGGGTGACAGGTCTCCGTTTGTGGCCGCGTGTCTTTTCTTTTCCATTTGAAGCTATGGAGGGGAGGCTAGGCAGGGCATTTGGGATTTTGCTCACGTCCAAAGTCAGGCTACGATCGGCTGGGAGCCGGGAAAGTTTGCAATTAGAGCAACTGAGGAAAGGAGTGCCTGAAGCTGAAGGGGACACATTTTTCAAGCTATCCTCCCCCCTGAACACCCTTTTAAAAAGCCAACGGCCGCCCTGGAGAGGCCTCGGCGCATGAATCATCCGCGCTTCCTGCCCCCGCCCGGCCCCGCGCGCCCAGTGCCGCGGATTTGAACTGGACGCCGACGGGAACCCGCAAACAAGCATTTCTGTGCCGATGGGTTTGAATCAACCAATCACAGCCCGCGGGGGCCCTCTCCAGGAGGATGGAGGCGGGATGGGGGGGCCACCACCCGGGGGCCCATCACGGCCTCGGGGGGCGCAGCGACCCGGCCTGCCCCCAAAAGCTCAGTGGGGGAGGAAATGTCAGTTTGTGAACCTGCCGAGGCCGGCCGCACTCCAGGCCCGAGCAAGCAGGGACCTCCCAGCTCCCAAAGAGCCAAGTGCCAGGGAAGAGGGCAAAAGTTCTGACTACAGCCCTTACCTGGTGCTTGTGCCTCTGCCCTGGAGTAAAAGACAGGAAGGAGAAGGCAGAAGGAGGTTGACTCCCATCATCCGGAGACTTGGGACCCTGACTATGCCCCACCGCCCCAGGCCCCTCACATGTCCACGTGTATTTAGTTTCACATATAGGACTGGCACACTGCCATAGACTATCCTACAGTCTCTGAGGAGGCACTCACAGGAAAACACACCCAGAGCTGTCTTCTTGTGGGCTGGCAGAGCACCAGGTGCCCAACACCTAGGCTGAGGGAGGCACCCTGAGCAGGACCGCCCCCACCGTCCCCACACACTGCATCTTAAGGAAGCTGTGTTTGACCTTAGGAGAGTGTATGTGGAGGGATATGATGCCAAGTGAGGCCACGGAGGGGAGAAAGCAATAAAGCTGACCACCAATGCAAGTTTGGGAAGCCAAAAACCTTCTGGAAGATTGAGGTAGGGAAGCTGAGTGCCCTGAGGCTCCCCGTTCCAGGTGCCAGGCAGTAGCAAGCAATAGGCTCTGGAAATAGGCTTGGAAAAGGTGAATGAAATAATTGATGAGGAAAAATGAGACAGAGTTGGAAGCAGGACATAGTGGGGAATCAGGCAGGATGCTCCAACCACTCTAGGGGGAGATTCGGAGATTCTCAGACCAGAAGCCGCTATGGCAGTACACTGGGTGGAGAAGTAACCACCACGGAGACACGGATCAGGAACAAAGAAGCAAAAGGAAGCAGCACTTTAATGGGACGGAAAGAGCTAGATGTGTTAGGCTGGTGTGGTAATGGCTTAGCTGCTTTGAGCTGATGTGTATGTGGTAGGTTTAAATGCCCTGCACTGGTTCTCATGAAGTCATCAGTTAATCCAGGACAGAAATGGGAATTGCAAAAGAGGGGCCTGTGGCTGTGTCACTCCGTTCCCACCCCACCTCAAGAATCTTCATTGCTAGGTGGGCTTTTCTCTGAAGACATCTTAGGGGAATCATAACATCTTAAGTGCTTGCTTCCTCGGAATCGAGCCTACATATAGGACAAAGCCTCAGCCTCCTGGACATGTCACTCACTGTTCATGTCACAGATTCAGATCTGTGGGTCCTTCGCACCAGGTATGGTGGGAAGATACCCTCTCTTAGAAGCAGCGTGGTATGGTATAGAGCCACCTTGACTCCCCGTGAGCCATGGCTCTGCATCTGGACCATCAACCACTTCTTGCGTCTCCTGTTTCCCTATCTGTAGAATGAGATAATAATGTCTCCCTTCCAGGGTTGTCCTGTCAGTAAACGTGTTTGGGAGCCTTACAGGATTTCAGGAGCAGGAGGCAAGATAAACATTGTTCTTTCTCCTCTGGTGTCAGCAGAAGCTGATGGAGACTCAAGCTCTGGAACCAGGGACTCAGGAAGCCTTTGGTGCCACCAGCCCTAACAAGGGGGCCCTGTCTAAGACCAAAAAGAACTTCAAAGACTTGATGTCTAAGGTGACGGAGGGACAGTTTGTGCTATGCCGGTGGACAGACGGACTATACTACCTCGGCAAGATCAAGCGGGTGAGTCTGCTCTGGCCCTTGGGCCCAGGCTTGTCCCTTTTTATCCTTCATGCCTAGAAGGTGAAAGTGGAAGGGACCAGAGACTGGCTTTGCAGGCTCTATCCTCAAGTGCAGTGTGGCCCAGCAGGTTCTTCAAAGAACTTCAGCAAGCACCAGGCTAGGCAGGGCACAAATGACTGTCTGGCCTGCTCTTCTACCCTTCAAAGCATCCCTATAAGTCATCCCACTGTTCCTGATGGCCACACTCCGAGGTAGGGAGCACTCTCCCTACCCCCTCTCCTTCTGGCCTGTCTTCTGAAGCACAAGGCCAGGAGATGGAGGAAGACTGAGACCCAGCTCCTCCCTGCTGCTCCTCCACGCTTCTCTTCTCTTTCCTCAGGTCAGCAGTCCTAAGCAAAGCTGCCTTGTAACTTTTGAAGATAATTCCAAATACTGGGTCCTGTGGAAGGACATCCAGCATGGTGAGTGTCCAAGTGTCTACTGCCGCTTCCCCGTGCCTTCAGTTTTTCCTTCTCTGTCACCTTTTTTCCCTGGCATCTGTGCTGTCTATGAGCCCCAGGTCTTGAGTACTCATCTTGGGCCCATCAGAAATGATAACTAAATTTCTACTCAGGGCTCTCCTTTCTGAGTGCTTATACTTCAAGCTGGAAGCAGGGCAAATGGAAGAGGAACTTGGCTTGTCTTAGCACCAACAGTGCTTGGACTGGGTCTCAGGCCTGCAGTTTGTGTCCTTCCTGAATGGCACCTGCTACTCTGAGTCTCCTAGAGCTAGGGAGGAGGAAGAGGCCAGAGGAGAGGGGTTGTCAGTTATAGACTTGAACTGTGTTCCCTATTTGCATGTGAAGAAAATGGGTGGGGGAGATAAGGGTGACGTGTAGCCAGGAAAGCATAAAAATGGCCAGGCAGAGATGTAGCTGGATCATCTGTCAGGATGAAAAGGGAGCTGGACTGAGTGTCACTCCTGCCTTCAGATAGCTGACACTCCGTTAGAGATACAGCCAGTTGGGGTCATTCAATCTCCATAGGACAGATTTGGGTGATCACTAGTCACAATAACCATGTGTCTTTATCATGGAACTATGACCATGGCATAGCACCCATGACCACTGGCATGAGAGAAGAAACCTATTAAATATCATTTATCCTTAACAGAACAGATGTGGCCCACTGAGGCAGGTTCTCGGGTCAGACAGACTCTGGACCTCATTCCCAATGTATCTACTACAAAGCTACACAGCCTTAAGCAGTGATGTCACTTTTCTGACATCACTGTTGGGAAGCTCAGATACGGTGATGCATGTGTGTCAAATGCCCATCTCAGTGCTGCTGCACTGTAGGAAGGAAGTTCCTAAGAATCTGTTACTGAAAAAGATTATTCCAAGAAGCCAGCCAAGTGGACCACGGGACTAAGTCAGTTTTTATGTCTTTGAAACAAACAAATTTCTTTTCCTCCAAAACTCTGTGGCCAGGGACTACTGTCCCCACCCCCCCACCCCAGTCCCTTGCAATCTAACTCTGTTTTCTATAGATACAAAGCTATGAGCATCCCCTACTGGCTACACCTCTATGAAAAGCACAAAACTCCAGCCGCTGTAGTCATAGGTGCTATGTCATGTTTCAACTTCTCAGGGTTTAGGAAGCATCCCACTGTGTGCCAGGAACCAGGTGGGGCACAGCAAGTGTGTAGCTAGTAACAGGTTGTCCCATATCCAGCTGATTGCTCCTGACAAGCAGGTGACCCTTTGGCATCCCCTAAGATGAATGTTCAAGGCTGGGCATAATGCAGTTAAGATATCACTTTATTAAGGGAGCTAAGACTCAACCACCTTCCTTGGGTGTTGAACAAGGCAGGGTCCTTTCCTGGCCACTTAGTCAATAAATACATCTTGAACCATTTACTGCTTGCCAGAAATACCATTTCTGCCTTTACAAAAACTTTCATCCTAAGGAGAATGAGGAGGGGGGGATCACCAGTTCAAGGCCAGCCTGAGCCACATAGCAAGACTCAAAATCTCTAGAAACAAAACAAGAAAAATTTCAGGCGGCCCTCTGGAGTTAGAAAGCAGAAGTAATGCATCAAGATGTATTTAAGGGGTTGGAGAGATGGCTTAGCGGTTACAAGCATGTACTGCTCCTGCAGAAGTCCTGAGTCTGGTTCCTAGAACTCACGTCTCATGGCTCACAACTGCCTGTAACTCTAGCTTAGGACTCTAATGCCTCTGACCTAACAGGGCACCTGCACTCATACACACATACCCCCACATATACATACATATATATGTGTGTGTATATACACATAACTGAAATTTAGCTTAAAAATCATTTTCAAATGTGTTTAAGGAGAGTGTGGGAAGGTGACTCAGTCAGTAAAATACTTATCTCGATAGCACAAGCACCTGGATTTGATGCCCCAGAACCCACATAAGAAAGTGAGCATGGGGGCTGGAGTGATGGCTCAGAGGTTAAGAGAACTGGCTAAGAATTCACAGCCATCTGTAAATGCAGTCCTGGGTGAGCCAACACCCTTTTCTGGCTCCACGGACACCAGGCCCAGGAGTGATGCACACATCCATGCAGGCAAAACCCATACTCATAAAAACCAATGTATCTTTCAAAGAAAGCTTGCATGGTGGTTCCCACTTGTCATGCCAGCTCTGGAGAGGTAAAAACAGATACCTGGAGCTTACTAGCCACTCAGCCTAGTCAGTGAACCCTAGATCTCAGTGGAAGACTCCATCTCAAAAAGAAAGATGGCTGCCCCCCCCATCAATGTGACTTGTACACATGTACATCCACACATACACTAACCTTCATGCATGTATATACACCGAAAAGTTGTATTTGTGGGTGGGGGATGTGCTTTACCTAGAATGTACAGTCTTTGGTTTGCACCCCCCAAAAGGAAAAATATATTTAATATAGTCATGCAAGCACTTCAAATATAAAAATACTATATATTTAAAAGAAGACAAAAAAGAAAAAAACATCGAGGAGGGACCAGTAAATGAAAAGCCATTCTGTAACTGTATTAAGGGTGAGGGTTTACTTCAGTGGGAGAGAGAGAGTACCCAGCAAGCACAGGGCCTGGGTCTGAACCCCAGCTCTAAAATAAACTAAGATAAGCAAATTAACTGGTCATTAAATCTGGACCCTGGATCTTGATTCAAAACACAAATTTGTAGTGACATTTCAATTTGTTAGACATTTGGAAAGAAAAGTAACTTTAGATGCAATAAAGGCTATGCAGTGTGCTTTAAGAGAGCTCTGATTAGAAACGCAGTGGTTACAGAGAAATGAATGGGGGTCTGGGTCTGGAATTGAAATAACAGGGAGGAGATGTGGACGAGGCTGTCGTTTAAATAGGACTTTCTGAGTTCACAACTGATGGGAACATGGAGTCTCCTTACAAACCTACATTTTTATCAGATAGTAAGCGTTTTAAATGTCACTTGACACAAAAATGTTTAAACATAAAACGAGTCGGGATAGGTAGGAGAGGGAACCGGATGTGACAGAAGAGCACAGACTCAGCAGAGCAGTGGCTGTGCGTTTGAATCCCACTCATGCTTACCGGCTAAGCGAGGGCCTTACCTTCTTGAGCCTCAGTCTCTCCGTCTTCCGAGCAGGTGTTAACAGACACCTCTGAAGCCTGGGAAGATTCAGCGAGGCAGCTTGTGGGGTGGGGTGGGAAGCTTAGGGCACAGAAGTTCAGTTCCTGCTCTGGTGGTTTTTATTATGATTGATTTAAGAACTAAAGTCCCTGGCAGTTTTATACATGTACACTCTGGTTACACTCTCCTCAACCTTCCCTGATCCTCCCTTCCCACCACCATCACCTCTTCCCTCCTCCCTACCTGCCCCTTTCCCAGATACATGATTGTTGGTTTTGTTGTGTGACCCCTTTGGGTCACACAATAAGGGCCATCTGTGTGGTTATTGGATCGGGACTACCTACTGGAATCCAGTGGAATGGGTACACAGTAACTCCCCATCTTCCCCAGAATGTATCAATATGAAATTGTTCAGCAGTGAAGGACAGGCCCCCTGTGCCCCTGCCATGAATATATGCTACAGATGGGTCTGTTCTTGTGCAGACCCTTTGTCATGTGCAGTTGTTAAGGGTTCGTTACAGGGGCCACGCTTGAAGAATGGCATTTCACAGTCCTTATTTCTGCCTTTCAGCTCTTATGTTCTTCCTGGCCCCTCTTCAAGAGTGTCCCATGAGGGTATGGTGTGGATGTCTTGTTTAGAGCGGAGCTTCAACTGTCCCTTATTCTCAGCCTTTTATACAGATGTTTCTGCACTCTCTGTAGTCCACAGGAAACAGACGCATCTCTGGTTAAGGCTGAATAGGTATAGTGTAAATTTAGACTCTGTGTCAACTTAGCCGTGTCAACAGCAGAACTGAGTTTCCCAGTAGGGGGCCTATGAGCCCTTCACCAGATCCAAGTATGGATTCCTCCCCCCAACCCCCAACAGATGATTTTGACTATTTCTTGGTGGTGTGAGCTGGACCGGAGTTGAGGGGACTTTTCTTTTTCAGCTGGTGTTCCAGGAGAGGAGCCTAAGTGTGACATCTGCATGGGGAAGACTTCAGGGCCAATGAATGAGATCCTCATCTGTGGGAAGTGTGGCCTGGGTGAGTGGGTGAACATCTTGCTGCAAAGGCCCTGCCCTGTGGGCCCCTCCCACTTTGCGAGCACCTCCCACTTTGCGAGCACCTCCCACTTTGCGAGCACCTCCCACTTTGCGAGCACCTCCCACTTTGCGAGCACCTCCCACATCGCACTGGCTGAGGTCCAAGCTAGCTTCCTATTTCTCCTTCTATCCCTGGCTTGTTTCCTCCTACCTTGGGGAAGGACGACCAAAAGCAATTGGAAATGTAGTTTGTGTCCCTCCTAGGCAGAGAGGCAGGTGCTGGAGCTTGTCCTTGGTGCCCCTTGCAGTGGCCAGTACCGTCTTTTTGTGCCTCACTGGTTATCAGCTTGGCTTCTGGCTGGGTACCACCAGCCAGTACCATGAAAGCTGGCAGGCAGAGCTCCCTAGGGCTTGCCATAGCTTGGCTAGCCTCGCTGCCTTTGGCCAACTGGCCTTGGGCCACTGCTCCCTTGTGAGTGATTCACCATCCCCTCCTTCGCTCCAGGTTACCACCAACAGTGCCACATCCCCATCGCAGTAGATGCCAACTGGCCCCTCCTCACTCATTGGTTCTGCCGACGCTGCATTTTCGCACTGGCTGTGAGGGTGAGCAGCCCCAACCCCCATTCCCCAGCCCTTGCCTTCTTGCCTTCCAACTGGGTAGACCAGAGCCCCACGAGATTCAGGCCTGAGACTTCATCGCTGATGCTGTAGTCTAGGCAGAAGGGCTCCACTTGGACTGTGGAGACACAGGGTGCTCTCTGTCTTAGGCCAGATTTCAGAACCTCTCTAAACCTCAAGCTTCCCCAACCATAAAATGGATATAGTTTTGTGTCAGTATGAGGTCCCCAATAAAGGGCCATTTGCTATTAAAAGACAACCTTATGTATCTGCCCCTTCTTTTTAAAAATCTTGTTAAGATATATATATTCTTTCACGGAGTGTGTGTGTGTGTGTGTGTGTGTGTGTGTTGCTCTTATTACAAGTGACGCTATTAATGAATATCTTTAGGGGAAACAGGATGGTGAGGTTTAGGATTGGTGAGAAACGCTCCTTGTTTTTCTGATGCTCATAATTTGTCTGGGTCTTCCCAAACCCCGGCAGCATTTCTCCTGATAGCTGTGCTGACAGGTGTGGTTGGTGACCTGGGCCTTATCTCCCCCTAGAAAGGCGGCGCGCTGAAGAAAGGCGCCATCGCCAAGACGCTGCAGGCAGTGAAAATGGTGCTGTCCTACCAGCCGGAGGAGCTCGACTGGGACTCGCCCCATCGCACCAACCAGCAGCAATGCTACTGCTACTGCGGCGGGCCTGGAGAGTAAGGCGACGGAGCGGGACACGTGCAGGCTGCAGAGTGGGACTGACAGGCTCCGGGAGAACCCCATCTCAGGGGGCGGGGCCTGAGTGACAGCCTGAAGGGCGGGGCGCGGGGGCTTGAGTAGCAGGCTCTGGAAGCGGGACTTGGAGGGGCGCACTGCGAGTGACAGCTTGAAGGCGGGGCTTGAGCGTCAGACTCTGGAGGGGCTGACTCGGAGTGACAGCTGGGCTTCGGGGTATGAGTGTCTGGAGGCGGGACCTGGAGGGGCGAAACTGGAGCTATGAGGCGGGGCCTTAATGTCAAGCGGTTGAGGCGGGACCTAGAGAGACGTGACAGCTCGGGGGCGGGGTCTGAGTTTCTGGCTGTGAAGGCGGGATCTAGAGGGGTGGACCCAGAGTGACAGCCGCGGGGCGGGGCCTTAGTGTTAGACCTTGGAGGCGTGTCTTGGATGGGCAAACCCGGAGTGCCAGCTGGGGATTAAGTCTAGGGTAGACGGGCCTGAAGTGACAGTCACGAGGGCGGGGCCTAGGCGTCAGGCCATGGAGGCGGGATCTAGAGGGGCGGATTCGGGATGTCATTTTAGGGAGGGCAGATTTTAGTGTTGAGGCTGTGTCACTTTGCAGGAGGATGGGGCTTCAGGAGGGAGACCCAGAGTGGTCTGTGGGAATCAAGCTTTGAGGGGCGGGCCCAGCGGGTAGGATAGCAGCCATAAGGCAGGTCTGGAGCAAGGGGAACCAGGAGGTCTTAAGGGAAGGGCCCTGAAAGTAAGCTCAGAGTGAGAACCTGTGCAGATGGCAATGGAGAGTAGAAGGTGGAGTGCTTTTCTTGGAGCCACCTGAGAAAGGAGGAAGTAATGAAGCAGCTAAGAGCCTAGGCCTGACGAATGTCCATAGCGTGGCACAGAACTTTGGCAGCTGGGCCTCCCCTGATTCCCAGTTCACGTCCAAGTTTTTCTTTGTGTGGTTGTGATCATCAGTAACTATATAAAAGCTCACATGGGCTGAGATAATCAGCTGCTGATGGTGGAGGAGACTCCTCTCTTGCTGTGGGGCCAGAATCTGGTCTTGCTTGCCAACCTGGGCCTCCAAGGACAATTAAACCTGCTTCTTTGGGCTGTCTGCAGAGAGGTGGGATCTCTACCCTCAGTAGATGGCAGACTGCTCCTTCCCCTGTCCTGAAGTTTAGAGTGTCTGGAGGTTATGCTTATGGGCCAGCTAGCCTCTGTCTATGCCATTTGAACTACTTCATCTCTCTAATAGTCTGTTACCTTAATTACCCATGAGCATTTCTGGTGTGCTTGGAGGCATTATGAATGACAATGGAGAACAGTATACAGAAATCTATGTAACATTCATTAGTAAGTCGGTGCTTCTCAGTGTTTAATGGGCAGTTGTTAAAACACTCCTACACACACACACACACACACACACACACACACACACACTTCCGAAAGGCTCCTCTGAAAACCAAGCCAGATCTGAAGCCAACCAGATAACCTGCATATTAAACCTGTACTTTGAGGCCAGGGCCAATGGTGTGCTTTTCTAACGGTGGCCCAGAGTTCTCTTCCCTTTCTTGTAGAGGCAGGTGAGTAAGTTGCTGAGCCTGACTGTGATATGGCTGACCTAGCTCTTCTGTGCCTCCAGGTGGTACCTACGGATGCTGCAGTGCTACCGGTGTAGGCAGTGGTTTCATGAAGCTTGCACACAGTGCCTCAGTGAGCCTATGGTGTTTGGAGATCGGTAGGTGATTATCTACCAGATATCATACAAAGGAGGTCTGTGATAGCCTAGACTTGTCAGCAGGAGACTGCTCAAAAGAAAAGGGACCCTGCCTATGCTGGGCCAGGAGACAGCAAAGGAACATGCTGGGCTACATGCCTAGTTACTACTGATTTGTGGGGAACTTCGAGCACATTTCTGCCTTCACAAGTTCCAGACTTTACAAATATCTCAGAAAGAAGAGATGATAGTCTCTGCCTTAGCCTTACCAAGAGTTATTGTAAATACCACTAGGGAGATGGATGGCCTGTAATTGGTAATGCTAGGCTAATGGGAGATATTGTATCTGCCAAATCAGATATTATACTTCTTTGGCTGGTGGCTGGCAAGTAAGTGTGTATGTGGAGGGGAAGGGTCTCAGAAGGGACAGTGGTGACTATTATCACCCAACCTATGAACTGAGCTAAATTCTAGGGCAGTGATCTTTGGAGAGGGGTGGAGACATATTCCTTGGCCCCTGTCCCCTCCACTGCTCAGAGGCTGGAAGCCCAGAAGTGGCTGCTATGGGAAGCAGGTGGGAAGAGGAGAGATGGGGTGGGCTGAGGGTCAGAGGCTCTCCCACCACAGCCCCTCTCCTCTCACACAGCTTCTACCTGTTCTTCTGCTCCGTGTGTAACCAAGGCCCAGAGTATATCGAGAGGCTGCCCCTGCGATGGTGAGAGAATGGGACCTGTCCCTACCAGTTCTTCCTTTCCCTCTGCCCTGAGCCCGCCCCTCACTTGGCCCTTGCTTTCTTACTCAGGGTGGACATAGTTCACCTGGCCCTCTATAACCTGGGAGTACAGAGCAAGAAGAGGTACTTTGACTTTGAGGAGATCCTGGCCTTTGTCAACCAACACTGGGAGCTCCTGCAGCTTGGCAAGGTACGTAAGGTCCCAGGTGCCAGAGGTGCCTGCACGGGATCGCTCAGTGCAGGGCGAGGGCAGAGATATCCAAGTTCTCACCCTTGTGCTGCAACCTTGCCTCCAAGCCTGTGCCAGGGAGGGGCTTTCTGGCCTCCGGTTTGGGTAGTGGTCAGTTGGAACCTCGCTAACTCAGCTGCAGGGAGCTGAGGCATTGTGCCAAGTGTGGCTGGAGAGGGCAGGACTCTCTGCTAAGGTATTTGGCAGATTTCCTGGCTAGGTTAGAAATTACAGTGGTTTTGTCTTCTGCTGGTCTTGTTCTGTATTGTGTTTCTGGGGGCCTCAGTGCCCTGTAACTGAAAGACTTTGACATTGTCAGAGAGCTGGAGAGTGACCTAACACCCCCATGGGGCTACATAGGCCACCATCCTAACAATACCCTCAGAGCCTCTTTACTACTGCAGGAAGGAATGTCTCCCACTGACTACCCAGCCCTTCTTTGATGAGAAAGAGTTATAAAACACAAACAAGGGCCACTGAGATGCCTCAGTAGATGAGGGTGGTCTCTACCAAGTTTGAGAGCCTGAATTCACTCTTCAGGATCCAGAGAGTAGATGGTGAGAATTGAGCCAGGCCCCGAATTGTCCTCTAACTCCCAAACATGTGTTATCCATGCAGATGCTAAACACACACACACACACCACACACACACACACATATATACCACACACATACCACGCACGCGCACACACATGCACACACCACACATACACACACACACACTAAAGTGTATAATTTTTAAAAAATTAAAAAACACCAAATAGATAATCCTTATGTTTTGCAGTGAGTTGTGTATATGTCTCCATTTATAATGGTACTTGGTAAATTATAAAACACACAGAAGGCCTTGAAGAATGGAGTCAGTATTGTTTTTAGATTTATTTAATGCACATGAATGTTTTGTTCACGTGCATGTCTCCACACTATGTGTGCCCAGTGACCACAGATGCCATAAGAAGGTGCTGGACACCCTAAAACTGGGGCTATAGATGGTTGTTAGCTTCTGTGTTGGTGCTTGAAATCAAACCAAGGTCCTCTGCTGGAACAATTGGGGGTTTTTGTGTTGTTGTTGTTGTTGCTGCTGCTGCTGTTGTTTCTTTTCAAGACAAGGTCTCTCTGTGTAGTCCTGGCTGTCCTGGAACTCACTCTGTAGACCAGGCCGGCCTCAAATTCAGAAATCCACCTGCCTCTGCCTTCCAAGTACTGGGATTAAAGGCGTGCATCACCACTGCCCGGCTGCCACAGAGCTACTTCACCAACTCCTAGAGTTGGAAATTTTAAAATAACTTTTTCTGGTGTATGAAAAAAAAAAAAAAAACCATGCATCTGAGCTAGAGAAATGCTCGGCAGGTAAGAGAGCTCACACCGCCCTTGCAAGAACCCAAGCCTCATTCTCATACACGCGTGGCAGCTTACCAGCACTAGTGTCTGTAACACCGGTTCCAGGGATCCAGTGCCGTCTTCGGGCCTCTAGTGGGCACTGCACACACATGATATGTATACACACACACACACACACACACACACACACACACATGCATGCAGGTAAACATTCATAAAAATAAACATTAAAACAACATGTTTCTGATGGAAAAATTTAAATGATGAAAACATCAAGTATACTTTTTAAAGATTCATATTTTCACTACTCGGAAATAACTAGAAATAAAGCATGGCTATTTCCTGTTCCTCCCCTTTTTTATAGTTTACAAGAATTTACATACTGCTTTAGGTCATCTCTTCTCTGTTAGTGTTATGCTGTTTCAGGCTGTTAGTGTTCTCATAACCTTTTAAGTGGCTGGACTGATGTCCTCCCTAGTTGGCTTGTTGGGCACATAGTTCAACTTCTTTCTGTCTGCCATCAAGCACATTTGTGTATGTGTAATTTCGTTCATGCTCCATACTTGATCTGTATCATAGACCTCATAGGGTGGCATCACTGGACAGGAGTGTGGATGTCTTTAAAGCATCACTGAGGAATGAGCCCAGGGCCTTGTGCATGACAGTCTCCCACTAGGCTACAGCCTCGGCTCTGTAAAGCTCCTGAACCATTGAGGCCAGGGGCTTTCCTCTTTATCACAGATGGGGAAACTGACCTCAGAGAGGTAAAAGGTTGCAAGCCAATGGTTCTCCCTTGGAGGCCACTGCAGCAAGAGATGGGGTAAGTCAGGATCAGGCCAGTGCCTTCTTAGATGCTCCTGTAGATCTAACTCTCCTGTTCGCCCACTTCCCATAGCTCACCAGCACCCCTGTGACAGAACGAGGGCCGCACCTTCTCAACGCTCTCAACAGTTACAAAAGCCGGTGAGTGCAAGGAGGGAGGAAGAGCTGTGGGTCCTGACTGGGATTTCAGTCTGAAGGCTCTTCCTACCACAAATCCTCTGCTCAAGCTGTGCTCCTTGCCTGGCTCTCCTTCCTTCTTTTCCACCATCCAGGGAGTAAAGACATCTAGAGGCTTTCCTTTGCAAAGCTTTCCCAAGTGCTCAGGGCCTTGTCTCAGATGTATGCTAAACTCCATTCTATGCCCCAGCCAGCTAGAGAGCTTAGAAAAGCATCATTCAGGGCTTCCGCCTCTGAGCTACTTCCCTAGCCTGTGCCTTCCCATCCCAAGTTTTAGCACACACTTGTCCCTCAGCCATGTTCAAGGCCTTTTATGATACAAGCCTCCCTGTTTGCATCTTACACTGTTATCCTTTTGCTTTATGGACTCTGGGTATCAGCCAGCCCTGCTCAGCCCTTGGCTTCTTACCCGTTGGTTGGTTGGTTTGTTGGTTGGTTGGTTGGCTGGCTGGTTGGTTGGCTGGCTGGTTGGTTGGCTGGTTGGCTGGTTGGCTGGTTGGCTGGTTGGCTGGTTGGCTGGTTGGCTGGTTGGCTGGTTGGCTGGTTGGCTGGTTGGCTGGTTGGCTGGTTGGCTGGTTGGCTGGTTGGCTGGTTGGCTGGTTGGCTGGCTAGCCAACTGTTTGGCTGGTTGGCTGGCTACTTGGCTGACTGGTTGGTTGGCTGGTTGGCTAGTTCATTCTTTGGTTAGCTGGTTAGCTGGTTAGCTGGCTGACTGGCTGGCTAGCTGGCCAGCCGGCCAACTGGTTGGATGGTTGGTTGGTCGGTTGGTTGGCTGGCTGGCTGGCTGGCTTGGTTGGTTGGCTGGCTGGTTGGCTGGTCGGTTGGTTGGCTGGCTGGCTGGTTGGTTGGTTTGTTGGCTGGCTGGCTGGCCAGCTGGTTGGCTGGCTGGCTGGCTGGCTGGCTGGCTGGCTGGTTGGTTGGTTGGCTGGCTGGCTGGCTGGCTGGCTGGTTGGTTGGTTGGCTGGCTGGCCAGCTGGTTGGCTGGTTGGCTGGCTGGCGGGTTGGCTGATTAGTTGGTTGGTTGGCTGATTGATTGGTTGGTTGTTTGGTTGGCTGGTTGTTTTTTGAGATAGACTCTCATTCTGGCCCAAGCTCAAACTCTTGATTCCCCTACCTCAGCCTCCTCCATGCTGAGTTTACAAGTGTGCACCACCACATACCGTGTATTGAGCACTTTGCTCCTGCCTTCCCTCAGCCTCTTGTTCCCAACCTTCCTTCAGTTTTTGGCAGCAAGTAGTTTTTACAGAACTGTAAAAACATACAGTTACAGTTACAGGCTCTGTAACGGGCCTATCTAGGTAGATTTTGAGCTTCAGGGAGATTCTGAGCTACAAGATGCAGTCTCTGCTTCTGTGAAAGCTTGCCTGAAGCCTCTTGCAGGGTGACCTGTTTACACCTTCCTGTGGTTTGAGGTTCGACTAGACCTCCCCTTGAGGATGAGACCACTTGGCCTCCCAGTGTTCAGCTTCCTAAGAGCAGGCCTGGATTTGAACACTCTCTACAGCCTCAGGGCCCTACTCAGCCAGTGTTGAAAAAAAGAGATATGCCTACAGTTGCTTCCTGGCCATAGAACATTAAGAACTGGCAGCAGTACCTGGGTCCTGCAAGGTCTGCCCTATGCTGTACCTGGTGGCCTTGCAGCTGGCCAAGGCTAAAGAAGCCTTCAGGAGGCAGGGACAGGGAGGTGCTTGGCTGCATTCTCCAGCTGGGGACTGGGGACTTATTCTCGGGGCGGCCTTGGTGGAAATCTGCTTCACTCTGTAGAGAATTAGCTGACAGCCGAAGCCTCTCTTTTGCCACTCCAGGTTCCTGTGTGGCAAGGAGATTAAGAAGAAGAAATGCATCTTCCGACTGCGCATCCGTGTCCCACCCGCCCCTCCAGGAAAACTGCTTCCCGACAGGGCGCTGATGCCAAGTGACAAAGGGACCTCTGAGCTGCTTCGTAAGAAAGGAAAGAGCAAGCCTGGGTCAGTGCTGGTGGGGGGTCTGTGACTGCAGCCAGCTTGGGTTCTCAGCCTAAGCTCCCACCTCCTGCAAACGGTAGAAGCTACGCAATGGGCCCAGGCAGTGTGGTGGCCCCCCTGTAAACCTGGAGTCCTAGACCCAACAGGGTCCAGCTATAGGCACTCTGGGAGAGCTAGTGAGATGATCCTAGGTCCCTCTCACCACAGGCCCCTTACTTCCTAGCTCCAGGGAAGCCTGATCCTGGGACCCAGCACTGCTGCATTAGGGCTGGGCAGCAAATGGACACAGAAGTGTGTGATATGCCCTTGCTCTCCTGGCTAGGCAGAGCCTCCTCTCTAGGGGCACTGGGGCAAGGAGGCACCTCTCCTTTTTCTACTCTCTAAAGCCCCTCCACATTCACTGCCCCCAGAGGATGGCCTTCTCCCAGGCTCCCTCTACCCTGCCCAAACCCTCTGCTGACCACTGCCCCTGGCACTCCTGAGGCCTTTCCCACCAAGCCTCTGCCTCGCCCTCCCCGGCTCTGACTGGGCCACCCTCTCCCTTTTCTGTCTCCACAGTTTGTTGCCTCAGGAATCCCAGCAGCAGAAAAGGCGAGTTTATAGAAGAAAAAGATCAAAGTTTTTGCTGGAAGATGCTATTCCCAGTGTTAGTTCCTGGTTTTCTTATTCTCCAGTTCCACATGCAGGGGCCACACACATTAGGGGTCCTGTGCAGAAAATAACGCACTGTCCCCTACCCAAAGGGGCACCCCAACATCCTACTTCCAATTACAGAGAAACAAGGACGAGCCAGGCACCCTAGGACCATTATTGCCTTATCCCGACAAGTTCTGAGAACACAGGTTAGGGCAGGGGCAGATAATATCCCAGTTCCTGTCTGGGCAAACAAGGCTGTGTCAAGGCAGCAGCTTTGAAGATGGGATACATGAAGGCATTGACTGAGCCCAGCCTAGAACCAGGTCTCAGAGCACATTTCCCTTCTCTGATTATCCTTACTGGAACCCTCCTTGTGGATGACAGTGTTAACAGTGTGCCTCTGCACTCCAGCGCTTTACACTTTGCAAACCACATTCACAGGCGCTATTGATTCCTAACTGCTTCCTGTGGCCCCCAGTAAAGCAGGCTCTGAGTTATTCCCATTTTGCAATGGAGGCAGCCAAGACCCAGAGAGGCGAATAAGAAATCAGGTGGCTGGGAAAGAAGTCAGACTAGACACCAGGGTGACTTGGCTCTCTGCTCACAGAGTCCAGAGGAAGTGACAGGTTTTACCCAAGGAACGGCAGCCCTCATAGTCCTGGCTGAACAGCAGGCACCCCTCAGCTAGGGAAAAGGCTGCTTGGGGAGAGGCAGGTCCGTTGGTTCATTGACTGACCCTGTCTCTGCTGTGTCCACAGAGTGACTTCACCTCAGCCTGGAGCACAGACCACCACCTGGCCAGTATATTCGATTTCACACTGGATGAAATTCAGAGTTTAAAAAGGTACCTGCTATTCTAGAACTGACAGTGAGGGGGCGCTCTACTCCCCAGCATGAAGGAGGGACACAGCCTGAAGGTGTGGACACGCCCCATATGGGTCTTCTGAAACTTAGCTGAAAGGTCCAATATGCACAGGGCTACCTGAGAACTTTGTACGTTATAGCTTTCAGGCATAGCGCCCCCTACCCTCCAAAGCAGTGGTCTGGGCTGACTTGCCTGCAGCCCCACCTCTCTAGACCCCTCCCCTGCCTCACCCTACTCTCACTGCTTCATCCTTGTTTATACTGAGCCCTCTTCCTGGACCACTCTGTGCCCTGCCCTTCCCCAGCCAAAAACTCAGAACATTGCTTCCTCCGGGAAGCCCACACAGATCCTCCCAAGCTATAAGCCTGCTTATATCTGGTCAGATGAATATAAAATAGCCATGTTTGGGTATTTGAAGGGCAAGAATTTCATCTTTTATCACTCGACTCCCGAACTCACTGAAGACCACACTGTCTTGGTCATGGATCAGGAAGGGGAGGGTTTAAAGTCAGATGGGCGCTCTAGGCCATGCTTACCAGGTCCTACTATGCAGCATTAGCTGACTCCCTTAATCACTCAACCGCCTCATTTCTCCCACTTTGAATCTGTGAAATTTTGTACAATTGCCCATTGGCTCATGAACCGTGTCACCAGCCTGTCTGTTGCCATGGGAGAGTGGTCTGGGAACGTTTTCTTGACTCTTGGCTTTAAAGACTGAATGGTAGAAAACAGAACAGACAGATATGGGGTGAGAATCTTGGCAGTGAGGAGTTGGGCCCTGCTGGGATGGAGGACGCCTGTCAGAGACAAGAAAGGTGGAGAAGCTCCACGGTGCTGGGCCAGGCCAATAGCAGGCTCTTCTTCTCTCCTCTCAGTGGCAGCTCAGGCCAGACCTTCTTCTCAGATGTGGATTCCACTGATGCTGCCAGCACCTCCGGCTCTGCCTCCACCAGCCTCTCCTACGACTCCAGGTGAGCTTCCTGAGGGTGTGTTCTATAGCTTTGCGAGGGACAGTGGTCCCCAGCCTGGCCATTCCCTGCTGCTGGATGCAGACTTATCCTGCACTTCCAGGTCTTCTGTGACTGAGTCTGCTCTGGACTCTGTTCCAAAGCACCAGGGTGAAGCTAAGGTTGCTGTGAGCCCTTCTGTTTGTGAGGTCCTTTGCATGCTATGGTTAGAGTGATCCCTCTAGTCTATCGACCCAATTCTAATCAAATTCCATTTGATTAGAGAGGACATTTCCTTCTGGGCTTCTTGGCATCTGTGTGTCGTAACTGTGTGTCATCTGTGCCTTGGACTGCAGGGCTCCTGTTCTCAGTTCCTGGCTATCTGGTTTATATCCTAGGATCTTTAAGAGAAAATCCATTTCTTTTAAGCAGAGTCGAAGGGCAGACTGTGAGGTCTGGCTGAGAGTAAAGCCTGGTTGCCTGCTAGGCACAGTCCCCTCTGCATTCGTATTTTAGAGCACGTGGAGACTTTGCAGGTGTAGACTTTGAAACAATCTATAAAGATAGAAATCCTCTGCTCGTGCACATCTCTGTCTAGGGTCCTTCTCTGCTGTTGTTGCCTCTGTAGCTTTAGGAACCAAACCCAGGGCTCCGTGCTTACTAGACTAGTGATCCATCACTGAGCTACACTTCCCCAGTCTTCTGCTCCCTTGGGTTCTCACTATGCCTCCGTGTCTTGGCATCTGTTAACAGGCAGTTAACACCTCTGCCTGTATGGTACAAGGTCCTTCAGTTCCTGTCCCTATGTAGCTCACCCAGCTCATACAAAGGACTGAAGAAGCTAAGTAAGGCCTCTGCACTGTGCGACTTCAGAAGCACACACAACAATGACCCAACCTTCCAGATACAAACAGCATATGCTTCAAAATTGAATATGCCCAGGTTGGAATCCTGGCCTTCGTGCTCCCCAGCCACTCTCTTCTTCTCTGAAGCCTCAGTTTCCCTATTACAGGACTACTCTGAAGTCCCAATAAGATAATCCAAATGCCAGGGTCCGGCCTCGTCACTGGTACCTAAGAGCCTCTCTGGCTGAGGAGTCTTCTGATGGCTTCCACTCATCCCCATCATTCCCCTCTTCCTTCCTGATACAGATGGACAGTAGGCAGCCGCAAGAGGAAGCTGGCAGCCAAAGCGTACAGGCCCCTGAGGGCAAAGCATCGGGCGGCTGAGCTGGAAGGGCGCTGTGCCTCAGACAGCAGTGCAGAGGGAGCTCCGGTCCCTGAGCAGCAGGATGAAGGCATCGACAGCCACACACTTGAAAGCATCAGTGGAGATGATTCCTCCCTGTCCCACCTCAAGTCATCGATCACCAACTACTTTGGTGCAGCTGGGCGGTTGGCCTGCGGGGAAAAGTTTCAGGTGTTGGCGCGGAGGGTCACTCCAGAAGGCAAGGTTCAGTACCTGTTGGAATGGGAGGGGACCACCCCTTACTAATTACCCCTCAGAGGCTGCCCAGATCCATGCAAACCAAAGGAGGGACAGAAGAAGCCACCAGGTCCCTGTTTTCTCCAGGCTTGGAGTGGTGGAGGGAAACAGGACATCCTGGCTGCAGCCCCTGCCTGCTGCCTGCCAGGCCGAGGCCTGTGTGCTGCTGTACCAATTGCCCGAGTCTCAGACCCCAACTGGCTTTCTCTCTCTCTCATTGTCAATACTACACTCCATACCCCTCAAACTTTTTATTGGTTCCTCTCACAGTACCCTGGCTGTGACCCCTGATCTGAGGCCTGAATCTGTTTTTCATTGTCCTCAATTATCCATCTTCTGACCTCTCACCCCTTTCAGGTGTTTTGTGTGGACACACATCTTCCATGCACATACGCTCATCTGTCTCTCACTGGGCATCTTTTATTGGGCCCTCACTGGGAGGGACCATAGTGAGGGAAGGGAACCCTGGGGGTCTTCTTCTTTCTCGTTAGTACCCCTCACCCCAGGAGGGTAGGGGTGCCTGAGAAAGTTTAGGGTACCTGGGACCCAGAGCCTGGGGAGTGATGAGCTGGGTCTCTACTGAAGGGACTGGAATCAGGGTCCTTTATTGAGGCTGGGAGGGGAGACTAAAGGAATCAGGGCCAAGGCTCCCAGATGTTTGCCTGTCCCCAGCAACAACCCTTCACTGTTGTCACAGACTGGGGTCTGGCTTTGCTGCATAGACATGTTCTTAAACACATCGATCTGGGAGGAAAGGATGGGGAGGAAAACTAGGCCAGATTAAATCCCATCCCGAACACTGTGTGTACAGACAAACACCAACACATAATCCTGCCAGGGCCCCCTGGCTCCGGTCCTTGGCCTCTCCCGGGGATACATGCTCCAGTTAAATGTGAAAACCAAACTCCTGCCTCCTCTGGCCTGTGAACCAGCCTTGGTCCCACAGAGAAGCACAAAGACACCCCTCTCCTGCATGGCTCCTGCCTTGCCCTGGAGCTGACAATCACTTTTGGGACAGGCTGGGGGCTTTCGAGGGCCTGAATCATTGTTTCCCTTTAGAAAGGAAGTCTTTGTCATCGATGGTACAAATAGAAGTTTTAGAATGGACAAACTCAGCCGAGTCTGGAGGGAAACCAAAACTAAGAGGTGGGCAGGGGGCCCTTATTTTGCCTGCAGAAACAGAAACTGACTCACTCGGTTGGAAAAATGGAAAGAAGTGCCTTCTGGTGGGAGGCAGGGGCACCAGAATGGGACCAGCCTCCCTGACTGCTGCTGTGGCCTCCAGCTGGGAGTGGGAAGATGGCCTGCATGGTGACATCAGACTATATCAGTGGCTCTGATTTTCCCATGACTGGGTTCGACCCCTCCACACCTGCCTGTGAGCATTAAGTGGGGTCCCTGCGGCAGGTTAGATGGCCCCTCCCTTAAACCTCAGCCACCATAGTGCCTTGCAAAGGAACCTCGCCTCTCACTAAACACAGCTACCAACTTCCTTCTGCTTCTCCGGCTGGCTCAGCAGATGGACACTGAGCCCGGTTGTCAGCCCACAGCTGCTGTTACTGAGGTCCCCAAGTGGGGCCTGCTGGAAGGAGAGTTGTGAAGCCAACTCCCAGGCCAGCAGGCCTGTGGGAACTGGGGTCAAATTTGTGGCTTCCTGTTGGCTTCAGTGAGCATGGCAACCTCCAACATGTGTTTTCCAGGCTACTGGGGAAGCCAGAGAGCTAGGATGGCTATTTGTACATCTGCCCTTCCCCTGCTGTGCCCCAGAAGCTCTGGGCCTGAGCAGCAGGAAGGCAGGCAGGGTGCACATCCCTTTGGGGAAGCTAGCACAAGGCCTGACCAGGTCACCGGACCAGCAGGCCTGTGGGAACATTTCACTTCTACAAGATAATAGCTGCATTACTGCCAACTGACGGTATAACCCTGAGCACCTTTGAAAAGATTTTGGTTTTAAATTGCTGCTTTTAATGATATTTGTTATATTAAAGTTATAATTGATGTGTCTGGTTTACAACATAAGCGTGTCCTTGGAGCCGTCTGTGGGTTCTTTTCTTAGCTTCCTAAAGTTTAGGCAGAGGCTAACAAGGCCAGCCCTCTGGCCACCCAGCCCCGCCCCTGCATCCTCTGCACCTGTGCTCTCAGCAGGGATCCCCTATTGCCCCTAGGGAATGTGGGACTTTCTCTCTCTCTGCTGTTGAGTAATAGCGAACATTCACCCTTAGGATTTAGGAATAAATTAGAATTCTCAGGAAGTCCCCAAATCACATTAGTCTTAAAATACTTTGCTCTTCCCATCCCTTACCCTCATTATCATATTTACCTGAAAATTGTTGACTAAAGAGGCATGTTGTGCCTTTTTATTGGGACTAATAATAGAGGACCATAGCCTGGGGGTTAACCGTGAAGCCCGGAGAGTGCCAGCGAGCATCGTTTGAATAGTGTTCTAACTCACTGGATTTCCTAATTGAACGGCACAAAAGACCAACCTTCTGTCGGAATTACCAACTGAAGTGTCCCTTTCACTTCTTAAGTTTGTTTCATGCAACACCGCTCTCAGAGTTTGTATAAAGCATACACTGTGTATATAATATTATTTGCGAGAAAACCTCATCAATAGCAGCAGACTGGCTGACAAGGCCCATACGTTAGATGGTGGTGGTTTCTCCTTTGCACGCTCCTGGCTAGGCTCTGTCTTCAGTTCAACACTACAATGTTACCACTGCTGTTCTTTACTTGATGAAGGGGGTTTGGTTTGGTTTTGAGATAGGGTCTCCCTTTATAGCCTAAACTGGCCTTGAACTCGGGGTTGCCCTGCCTTACCCTCAGAAGGACTAGGATTATCGGGTCCACCATCACAGCCATATGCACAGATTCTTTTAAAGCAGTGGTGCTTATGTCTAGTGAGATTTAGCAGTTAAAAGATAAGTTTTTACTCATTTCTACAGTGGCCTTTTTTTTTTTTTAGAGATTCTGGAAATCCTACGAAATGCTGGAAAGGAATTCCCGTGTGGAGACACTAGTTTGGGAGCCATCAGTGTCTTCCACAGCTGCATTCTAGGAAGACAGTGTAGGACAGTGGCAGGTCACTGAACACTGCTCTCCCTTCATCCATGGAGTGGGTTACACCCCCCAGATCTGTGGTAAGGAAGAAACACCACAATGGATGTACAAATGTCAGGCTGACTAGCAGGTGTCTGTGGGGGACTGACTAGCCCCTTTGAGTAAAAAGGAGGAGGATGTTAGGTTTAGAATCTGACTCCAGTCCACATCCTCACGTTCCCCTTAAGTGGCTCATGCCCTCTGGCATGATTTCACCAGTAAAATGGTGACAGCGAACAAGCCTAACTTAGCAAGAATAAGACAGGAAGTTTCCTAGACAGTTCAGCAAGCATCCATCTCTGCAGTTTCCTGCACACCAAGGCAAAGACAGGCCACCAAGGAAGGTTATGTTGATGACATACATAGCACAGAAAACAAATCAATAAAAACCACAGGTATAAAAGTCTCTTGGATTTTAAGAAAAAAATAGGTATTTTGCATATTTCACACCTTAAAAGTAGAAAGCTTTGTTTATTTAAATCTTTGAAACTGGAATGCCAACTTGGGAAATAAATTCCCAAGCTTGGGCAAGAGATAAACAAGATTCCAACAGGCCTCTGACCTCCAGCCCAGGAGAGAGGCTTTTCAAAGGTGGAGGGGACTTCATGAGCACAGGGACAGTGCAGAGTAGGGTCACCCATCTGCCACAGAGGGGTGACACTTGTGATGAAAAGGACAGGGTTCTGAAAGGAAGACCTAGAAACTGGACTTTATCCAAAAGGCAACATGATCCATCTGGGGTCATTTTAAGTAGGGTTTTCAAGACTTATGAACACCTCAGAAACTGGATTTTTAAGACCAAGGGCATCTCCACTCCTTAGCCTTCAAAACCACCAGTGGAATTCTCTGGCCCTTTGGAAGGTCCTTCAGCCTTCAGTCCTGATCAGGTTTTCACAGGTGGGCCCTTGGAGACCCTTTGCCATCTGGTATTTGGGGACATCAAGGTGGGAGACACACAGCAGTTTGAATTTGAATGTGGTTCTATTTGGCTTATGTAAACCCACCCCTTTCCCCACTGCCATAGAGGAGACCAGGACACTATAGCTGTCTGTATCCCAACTCTAACTACCTGTGGTCCGCCCATTGTGGAGTTAGCTTGTGAAATTCACAAATGGAGTTTGTTTCAACTTTCCCTTTTCACAGCCATGGACTCAGCATCCCCACCTTCCCTGTTCTCTTCACCAGAGATGCCTGTGACCAGTGGAGAAGATACCAGTATCGTTCATACCTCAGTACTGTATAAAAAGCCATGGCTAGATTATGTAATTCAATATGCCCTCTTTATGAAATGTACTTTTTTGTGATGATGCATAAAATGGGGGAAATCACAATAGTGATTTACAAACTTCTGACAGCTTCACTTTGGTTGTGAGTGATAGCTACATTCCTCAAGAAGTTCAGGGATTCCTCTGTCAACCCCAGAAGCTCTGGCCAATTGATTCAAAAAAACACTGGCCCAGCAGGTTCCCAGGGCTCAGAACCTACAACTCCAGGATATTTTTATCTATTATATTAAATCCAGTAGAAAAAAAGTCTAGACTTACTCCCAACCCAAGAGTTTGTGTTGAAGGCCTAATATCCCCCTAGTCTATATAGGCTCAAGAACCCCTTACCCAGCTTCACCTCTGCAAGATTCAGGAGCAATAATTAATTCTGCTGACCCCTGAGTCCTACCAGGACAGTTGTTTTGAATAGAGCCCATATCAATTGCTTTAGAAGATAGCGTTCCCACACGTGCCTAGATGAGCAAGGTCACCCATCCCCATAAGAAACAGAGGAACAATTACACCCTAGGTACTTTCTGGTCAGCCCAGAGCCTGAAGATGAGGAACCTTGCCCCCACTGCTGCCTCCCCTCAGTCCCTCATCCTTACCCGAACGCCCTCAGGCCACCTGCAAACACACAGCACTCAGGAACAGGTTCTGCTTGGTTCCTGCAGGCCTTATTGACCTTCACTTCCAGCCTTGAAATTCTCAGCCCATCATTCAGCAGGCTCAGGTCAGCTAGAACCTGTGTGCTGTTAGGAACACTCTATGGGAGGCAGAAGGAAGCCTGCTTTTTCCCAGAGCACAGTCAACAAAGGCTAGAGCCAGCAGCCTGCATGATGAGCTTCTCTCTCTCCTTAGTTCTCCTTCATGCCCTCCTCAAGCCATTTTAAATAGCGAGCATCTCCTTGGTCCATGGGAATACTGAAGACCTCTGGGATTTCAAAAGGATGGGCCAACCTTTGGAAAGAAAGCAGAACTCCAGTGAGTGACTATGATAGGATCAACCTACATGATAAAACCCAACCCATAGGCTCTCTAGAGGCCCATACAATCTGCTGCAGCTCGATGCTCAATGCCATGGCTCAGCCTGCCTGAGCCTGTTTCCCATTCAACAGGTACTGGGTTAGGTTGGGTGCCTTTAGATTCTTAGAGATATGGGTTCAAATTCGATGCCTGCTCTTACTAGGTCTACAACTACTGGACAAGTCATTTAATTGCTCAGAACATCACTACAAAAGGGTATAAAAACATATAAAAACATACCTTTTGACTGGCTCACTAAGGACTAGCTAAGACAGGGTGTGCAAAGCACCTAGCTAGTGACCAGGACTGCACACACTCATGTTCACTACTCTTTCCATCGTCATCCACTCACATTACTGCATCTTCCTGCCCCTTCCCCAAAGCCTCTATAAGCCTTGAGACCTATAAAGTCCTCACTGTCCCTGCTGATCAGTCCTAATCCCCTCTCTTGAGCCTCTGGGCCAAGAAATCCCTGACTTTTCCATGAGGCCCTAACTGACAAGCCTGGCTCAGGCGCCTGCCTCTCTGTTCACCTGGCACACAGCACACAATGCCAGTTCTCTACACACCCATCTCTCGAGTGTCAGTTGAGGGCAATAATTATTTGCTTGCTATATAATCAACTTAGAGACATTGCAAAGTTCCCAAGAGATACCATGTTTAACTGTAGTGTGTTTATAAGTAGTGTGGCATTTACAGCAAGTAGGATTGTTTTATTCAGAACCTGAGATTTTCGACTTAATGAGCTTATTTCATGGACACCAAGGCCAGAATCTTTTTTTAAAAAAATAAACAGACATAGAATTCAAAGAATCTGAACTTCTTAGCAGTAAGATGAATTGTTGGAACACTTTATAGGTATACTTCGTGTATTCTAATATGTATGACAACCTGTGAACTGTCCCTCACAGGTTTCGATTTTGGTTCAACCAAGCCTCATCCCCTCACCTATGCTGAGGAAGTAATGAAAAAGCCTTCTCTGTAGTTAGAATTAACACTCAGCTACAGTCATATGACCACAAACTCCTAGTCTCTCTAAGATGAGAGGGAATGAGTTTTATCACGCAGAATAAGGGATTGTAGCCCAAGCTGCATATTACAGTCAACTTAGGGTGCTACTTAAGAATAATGCACTTGATCCCCACACCAGACAAAGTCAGAATCCATGAGGCAGGACTTATACTGGACATTTGAAAGGTAATTCAAAGTTATCTATCACGTGGTCAACACTGAGACTGCTAGTTAGACCCCTGCTTCAGATGTTAACATGAATAGGAATCACTGAAAACTTGCTAAAATGTAGCTCCATTTAGCAAGTCTGAAATGACAGAAGATCCCATCTCCAGTACTAGGGGACAACTTTTTATTGCCAATGAAGAAAAACCATTTGCAAGCTAAAATTCTAAATTTTGAAACGTTGAATTTATCATTGTAAACTTAAAACTGTCCCTAGCAACTCTCTTATTGTCACAATTTCCAGAATGCAAATGATGCCATTTTTTCATTACTTTCTTGGTTTTGAAAAAATATAATGACTTTTCATAAAAATCCAGTGTTTGTGTTATTAATATATAATGGCTTTATTATTATCTTAAGCAAAAAAACAGTTTTCAAAATCCTTAGCATTTATGACTTCCATGGACTTCATCAAAGTCTTGAGGACCTCAGAAGTCAAGAGACCTCGCTTTGTGGACCACTGATATGAACCGCTGAGGAACCTGACAGAAAGCAATTTAGGGAAGAAAGAGCTTATTTTACCTCACATAAGATCATAGTCAATTATTGTAGGGAAGTCACAGCTGTAGAAACTTTTTAAAGTAGCTAGTCACATTACCTGCTTGTTTGTGCTCACTTCCATTTTTCCAAGATGTCTAGCTTAAGGAATGGTGCCACTCACAGTTGGCTAGCTTTAATTAACTTAGTTAAGGCAATCTCACATACACGGCCACAGGGCAACTCCGTGTAGTCTATCCTTCACTAAGACTCTTCCCTCATGATTATCGGTCGGTTCAAGTTGATAATTAAAATTAGTCATCATAGACTTTAAGTCAACATTCCACAGAAATACTTGTACTACTCATAATAGCCGAAATATGACAAGTGTGAGCTTCAGGACGACAGTGCTGGTAACTAGCAGGAAGTTAACCCACACTGCTTCTGAGGGTCTGAACCGTTTTAAAGTATGAAGAGGCCCTGAGACAAGTATTTTGAAGCTTCCAGTGTAAATGATATCACTCTACTCTCCAATGTCCAGATGGAAACCTGAGACAAAGAGGAGGACAGGAGTCTTATGGGAGGCAATGGCTGAACCCCAACTCTCCCACCTCCCAGGTTCCTTTGCTCAGTGCCTAGAACATCCTGACTTGGTCCTGTGGTAAATGAACCTTACCTTATATAGGCGAACAGCCGGGAGACTTTGGAAGTCTTTGTCTTTATTAGCTGTGACAAGAAGAAAATTAGTCAGCAGTTGGGGATCTGGACCATTCATTTAGCCATTTAACATTCCCCCCGGGTCACCAGGCCAGGTCTCTAGCTTGTTAACGAGCCTCAGACATCTTACGTGGCGTAAGAACCTCAATCAGTTGATTGGCACTAATTTTTTTTCTTCTGTGGGGATCAGACTCAAGGCCTCCTGCATGTAAGGAATCATTGCTGGGCTACACCCCCGTCCTCATTGCTAATTTCTAAGGACATCCTGGGAAGAGGCTCTGATGTCATGTATTCTCCCATTAGAACCTCCTTTGCCCAAACCTCACTTACCAACAAGACCTCGGTGCCTTCTTCTATTTCTCCTTTCCAAAAGTACCTAGAGAGAACAAAATCAAACTGTAATGCTCACAAAAGGAGCCTGGCGAGTTGTCAGTCTGGACCAAGTAGATAAACTACTGAAGGGTAGAGACTTCAGAATCTTTCCCAATCCACTGTGTTGGCTGGTTTTTGTCAACTTGACCCAAGCGAGAGTCATCAGAAAGGAGAAAGCCTCAACTGAGAAAATGTCTCCATAAGATGGGCTGTGGGCCAGGCATTTTCCTAATTAATGATGTTCAAGGAAAGGCCCTGCCCATTTTAGGTGGTACCACCCCTGAGCTGGAAGCCCTGAATTCCATAAACAGGCAGACTGAAGTCAGATAGTGGTGGCACACGTTTTGATCCCAGCACTCAGGAGGCAGGGGCAGGCAGATTTCTGTGAGTTTGAGGCCAGCCTGGTCTACAGAGTGAGTTCCAACACAGCCAGGGCTACACAGAGAAACCCTGTGTTGGGGATGGGCTGGGACAAGAAGGCAGGTTAAGCAAGCCATAGAAAGCAAGCCAGTAAGCAGCATCCCTCCATGGCCTCTGCATCAGCTCCTGCCTCCAGGAGCCTGCCCTGTTTGAGTTCCTGTCCTGACTTCCTTTGACAGTGATATGGAACTAAAAGCCAAATAAACCCTTTCCTCCCTAACTTTGTGTTTCATCATAGCAATAGAAACTCTAAGACAGCACACAAAGACGGCTAGAGTTCTTGAAGACAGCTACCTAAGATTTCACATAAGGTCTCTCCTTCTTTCCTTCCTTCCTTTTTTCCTTCCTTCCTTCCTTCCTTCCTTCTTCCCTCCATTAGCCCTTCCCTCCTCTTGCTTTTATTTTATGTATGTCAGTACACCATTGCTCTCTTCAGACACACCAGAAAAGGGCATCAGATCCCATTACAGATAGTTGTGAGCCACCATGTGGTTGTTGGGAATTGAACTCAGGACCTCTGGAAGAGCACCTAGTGCTCTTAACCTCTGAGCCATCTCTTCAACCCTCCTCTTGCTTTTCTTGTTATGCTGGAGAGCAAACCCCAAGGCCTCCATGTTAGGCAAGCAAGCACTCCACGGCTGAGCTATATAATAAACCCCTAGAGCAGAAGTTCTCAGCCTTCCCATTGCTGCGACCCTTTAATCCGGCTCCTCATGTTATGGTGACCCCCAACCATAAAATCATCTCATTGCTATTTATAACTGTAATCTTGCCACTGTTATGAATTATAACATAAATATCTGCTATGCAGGCTATCTGATAGAGATAGCAAATAGGTGGAGACCCATAGGTTGTATGAAAGATTTAAAAATTTGGGCCTCACCCTCAGAGAGACTAATTGGACAGACTAGGCTGAAGCTTAGAGATCAAAATTAGAGCCAAGTTAAGGAGCCATGCTCAGCATGGTGTCAGAGCAGCTGAGCAAACACTGTGACATTTCCCTCCTTTTTCTATACACAGCGCTTTGGGGGTTTGGGGTTTTGTTTTTGTTTGTTTGTTTGGGTTTTTGTTGTTGTTATTGTTTTGTTTTTGCTTTCCTCCAGTGACATAAACTGATGAATCTCTGAATGCAAGTCAACTGTGACATGTTGACTAAATATTCTCTGACAGGTTGCCATTTGCTCCTTGATCTCTCAATCATCCAGGACCAAACCTTATCACCCCCAACTCCCTGCCACTGGCCTTGGCAAAACTCACAATGAAGAGATCTTAGGCGAAATGTTCACAGACGAAGCCATCTTCTTATCCAGGATGGCCCTAGAACAAAGAAAAAAAAAATGACCACTGGAGCAAGTCCAAAGTCCTAAGAGACAGGATAAGGATTGCCCAAAATATCTGAGTCTAAGGACAAAAGCATTCAGGGTGTCCCTCCTCCCTCTACCAGAGCATAGCCCTGAGGATTCTCAGGAAGGAAACTTATCCTGGAAGTCTTATGCTAATGAGGCTGTAGGTGAGGACACTGGGAAGGAATCAATTGGAGTAAACTTCAATTAATTGAAGCTGCTGTGGGAGCTGCTGCTGTGTTCACTTAGGCAATGCTAGGAGAACCACAGAGACTAAACAGCAGTAGAACTAACAGCATGAAATATGCACAGTGTGCTTCAGCTGAACTCAGCCAAGTGGCTGCACAAGGCCTGTGGCCCACCCACTATGGAATCAAGGAACTTACCCTGAGCCTTCAGAACGCAAATGCTATTGATGTTGGACTTACATGGTGTTCTGGCTAGTTTTATGCCAACTTGACATACACTATAGTCAGCTGAGACAAGGAACACTCCATTGAGAAAATGCCTCCATTAGATGGGCTGTGGGCCAGCCTATTGGACATTTTATTAATTAGTAATTGATGGAAGAAAAGCTTAGCCCATTGTAGGTGGGGCCATCCCTGGGCTGGTGGCCCTGGGTTTTTTATAAAAAAGCAGGTTGAATAAGCCAGTAAGTAGCACTCCTTCATGGCCTCTGCATCATCAGTTTCTGCAACCAGAAACTCCAGATTCCTGCCCTGTTTGAATTCCTGTCCCGACTTCCACTAATAATGAACAGTGATGTGGAAGTGTAAGGTGAATAAACCTTTTCCTCCACACTTGCTTTGTGGTCACAGGGTCACAGTGTTTCATCACAGCAGTAGAAACCCCAAGACACGTGGAGCCAGCAATTCCTTATTTCTTGCTATTTCTCTCTTTGGAAATGAGAATGTCTGTTCTATGTCTGCTCCCTCATTATACTTTAGAAGCCGGTAACGGTAACCTGTTTGATTTCACAAGCTAGTGAAGTCAGTTTGCGTCAGAGCGGTTTGAGTCTCACCCAAATCTGATTCAGAGGAGACCCTGGACTTTGGACTTTTGAGATGATGCTGTAGCTAGTTAAACTTTAGTGCTGTGGGGATAGAAGGACTGTGTTTTATATGTAAGGTCACAAATGCTGAGGGCTGGAGGCAGATTTCTATGATTTGAGCATGTCCCCAGAATTCCTGTGCTGGGAATCTAATTTTATAATCATATTAATGAATTTGGAGAGAGAGCTTTTAAAAGATGGTTAGTGAGGTTATGAGGGTGAACCCCCCATGATAGAGTTAGTGGCTTCATAAGGAAGAGAAACAGGGAGTCAGTATGCTCTCTACTGCCATGGGATGCCCTGTGCCTTGTAATAATGCAGGACTGTCAGATACCAAGCAGCATGCTTCTGGACTTCCCAATTCTACTGCCATAAGGTGAAATAAATCTTTATTTATAAGTCAATGGCCTACTTTATGACATTTGGTTACAGCAACAGAGGGGCAAGTATCATACCCACCCTCAGACCTGCATATCCTGTAACCACACACATCACCTCTGAGGACACAGAGAGGCATCTGTGAGGAGGCCCAGTGTGCTCTGGGAATGACTGGCCCTGGGCCTACCCAAGACAGGTCTAGGCCCTGCCTGGCTTTCCTGCCTGAAATGAATACCTATATCTGCTCAGAGACGAAAAGCTCTCCTGTCTACCTTACTAGATGAAAGACTGGCTTAGCCGGTGGTTTCTAACCTTGTTACTACTGAAAGCTCCTTTCATAATGCCACTGCTAACTCTGCCATGTACCCAGCTGACCTGTAGACCCCCATGTGACCAACCATAAAGAACACATACAACTCCAAGCAGAAACACATTAGTCAGTGGTTGTTTTGGCAAGTAGAAAGTTTTTTTCAAGGTTTTTTGGTGTTTTTGTTTTCTGTTTTAAAGGTTTCTAACCACAACCTCAAGAGCTTGGAACCAGGACAAAAACCGGCCCTAATCACAGGTCCTTCCTTTCCTCTGCTGTTCCAAGGAGAAGGCTGTGAAGTGGAAACTTCTGGTTTCTTTGGAAAGTCAGTTATGTCAAATGATGTTTTGCTGGGGCACACAGGTGAAAGGATGTCTTGCTATAACAGACTCGTGAAAGGATGCATGATACTCAGAAGGAATATAACTATGACCCCTCAGACAGTAGGAGCTTGTGCACTGGTTTGACTTACTCCGCCTCCCTATTCTTTGCTAACGACACACATATATTGGTTCACCTTACATTGTGTTGCTGAGCTCCGCTTGTGGTGATGCCATAGAGAGAAGCTTGCCAAAGAATTTCTTGTGAGGTTCCTGTGGCTTCTGGCCATTTCTGTAGCCTCAGGCTGGTTGGTGAGCCCTTGCTGGTTCGTATATGTTGTCTGCTGACAGGATTGGACTGCAGCTGCTGATTCGTATTTGGTGTTTGCTACTGGACTGAACTGCTGATATCCTGACAATGAAGATTGGACTTGCCCCCAAAAGAACTATTTCTAACCAGGTCTACTATCCCTGTGTCCTGATAACCTTTCTTTTCCACTACCTCAGGTGGGTGGTGGGCTAGAGGGGAGGTTGAACACTTATTAAAGTGGGTGAGAAAAAAATTATGCCTACAGAGCTGTTTTCCTTTTCCTACCCTTGAACCCCAGGCTAAGAGTACTGTACTTAAAATTCCATGTTAGGATCACCTCACTGCCATCCACCATGGTGGCTGCTTTGGAAAATCACCAGGGTATGACACATAAAACAAACCCGTTCACACATCCTCATCAAGGCTTGCCTGCTCAACTGTCCACTGGAAAATTTCATTTTTTGGGTGGCATACAAACGAGAGAGAGAGAGAGAGAGAGAGAGAGAGAGAGAGAGAGAGAGAGAGAGAGAGAGAGAGAATCTGTTGCTTGTTGTCCTTCACAGTCTCAGGAATGTGAGCTTCTCTGCCTCTGATCACAGCCATCTGTACTCAAGTAACAGACTACAAAACCATGGAGAATTTTTATGCAAAAAATAACCTGCACCCCCAAAAGAGAACGAGAATAAAGAAGAAGAGGAGGAGGGAGAAGAAGAAGAGGGACAGGAGGAGGAGGGACAGGAAGAGGGGGGAGAGAAGAGGAGGAACAGGAGGAGGGAGAGGAGGAGGGAGAGGAGGAGGGAGAGGAAGAGAGGGAGACTGCTTGAACTCTATCTCAGACAGAGCAGGTACACAAACCCTGCAGACCATTGAGTCATGCCCAGGAAGCTCAGGCCCTCGGAAACTTCAAGAAGAAGAGAGCCAGGCACACAGAGGTCACAGATAAAATACATGGTTTGACCCTCTGAGCATTTACAAAATCTTGACTTTGTTACCAATATTTAATATCAGGATATTTTATAGTCACAAGAACACAGATTATCTTGATCCTCAGTTCCAAATGGGTCTTAGCACATTGCACATCTGTCCAACTGAGCTGAGCATGCGCTCCTGTCTGTCTCCAAGCAGCTGTGTTTCAGGCAGGAAAGCCAGGCAGAGCCTAGACCTGTCTTCTGCAGGCCCAGGGTCAGTCATTCCCACAGCACACTGGGCCTCCCTCAGAGTGGCCTCCTCATAGTTACCTCTCTGTGTCCTCAGAGGCGATGTGTGCGGTTACAGGATATGCAGGTCTGAGGGTGGGTGTGATACCTGACCTTCTGTTGCTGTAACTAAATGTCACAGAGTAGACACGACACATGATTCCTGGGTCAACACACTCCCTTTCCTCCTTCCCCCAACACCCAGGGAGGTCAAAGGTTGCTGTCTGCCATTCTCTTTCATCATTATACCCTAGGCCAACTTATCAATCTGTCTGCTAAGTGTTTGTAATTGTAACCCCAATCTCCAAGATTCTTCCATAATAAAACAAGAAGAGAAGGGGAAAGTCCCACTTGCCCTCTCAGAGATATATTTATAAACAGATAAGATGGGGTTTTTGATACATTTAATGAGCACCTACTTTATTCCATTTCCTGGGGTGTGTGTTATAACATGTTTCATACCATGTAATCTTAATTACAACACTGTGAAGTAGGTGACATAATGCCATCTTGTAATTCAGCATTTTAGTACTTACCTAACGTGTTCAAGGTCCTAAGTTTCCATCATCATGCAACTTCTGTCCTCCACCACAAAGTCACATAAATAAAAGTGGCACGGCCAACATTAAAACTGTGGTGTAATTATAAACCCAGTGCTCCTCCCAGATCACCACAATCATTTCTAGAAAAATACCCAACACATGGGTGGCCTCTTCCTTAATTGAGCTAAGAAGAGAATGAGAAAGAGGTTGGAACAGCGATTGGGAGATTTGAATTGTCCCCAAGAAGCTCTCCCAGTCTCTTACTGCTTCAAGAAAGCCACTTCTCTCTATGGGTCTCATGTTCTTTTTCTACCTATTAGCCACTTAACACTGTATCGTGGCATGGGAGGGTCAGCCTTGGGGTCAGTCTGAACAGGATCATGCAGTGGCTTCCTCATCCCACCCCAAGCAGAAAGTATGGAGTTCCTTGTGCAGAACAGGCTGTCAAAAGCAAGAGAAGGTTTGCAGTGTGGCCCGTAGAGAGCACCCCGGTAGCCTCCCACACATTTAGGGGCAACACCCAGCCCCTGCGCTATACCTGGCGATGTCTCTGGCAATTTGCTCATTGGGACAGTTGACAAAAACGATGGAATACGAGCCAGAGACATAGCTCCCAGTGAGGGAGGAGTGGAGCCAGAGGCTAAAGGTCCTGAGCATGGGAAACGTCAGAACAGCTGTCAGGATCTACATGGTAGAAAAGAAAAACACAATGTCAATGGCTCCCGGCTCCACCAGACAAATTGTTTTGCCACCCCCATTCACAAAATGATTCCTGAGGTCTGTATTCAGCTGTACTACTTGGAGTCTTCATGCTCTGGGGCTGGGAAGCTAATTCAGTTTGACAAAGTGTTTGCCAAGTGGCTTGAAGACATAGGTAGATCCCCACAAGCCACAGAAAACAGTTAGGTTTGGCGATCCATGCTTGCAATCCGAGCAATGAAGATGCAAAGTCAGCCAGCATGCTCGCGGCACCCACTTGTCACGCTCTAGGCCAATGGTAGACTCCATCTCAAAAAACAAGGTCAGGAGCAATGCATGTTCTTTCAGAGGATATGGGTTCAATTCTCAGCACCCACACGGAGGCTCACAACCATCTGTAACCCAAGTTCCAGGGAAGCTGACACACTCTTCTAGCTTCTGAGGGCACCAGGCACACATGCGGTGCTAGCAAAGAACCCATACGCATTAAATAAAGAAAGAACAATATGAAAGTCTCCTGAAAAATGATATGCCAAGGCTGACTTCTGGCGCGCATGTGCGCACACACACACACACACACACACACACACACACACACACACACACACACACACACATTCATGCCTAGACGTTTTCCTTTGCAACAAAGGGAAAAAATGGACCATCACAAATCAATGAAGCAAAAAACTTGCTCAAAACTATAGCTTCTGTTGAAGGCAAATTTTCAGCTCAAGTCTGGATGGTTTCAAATCCAGTTTTATTGCACAAAACTGTCACTGCAGGTAACTGTAGCTGTCACTCACTGAACAGCAAGCATCCTGTGAAGATTATTTTGAATGGTGAGCACCTCTCTTTCTCTCTCTCTCTCCTGTTGCTTTAGTGAATAATTTCACTTGCATTTATTTATCTGTACCAGGTGTTGTATATAGCTTAAATGCAAACATACCAGTTTTAAAATTATGCAATATATGCTACTGGCACTGTGGATTAGAAGAACCAAGAAGCAGACATGGGGATGGGGTCCAAACAGGCTTGACTGAGAAGATACTTTCCGTATTGGTCACTTTTTTTATTGTCATGATGAGAGGCATCTTGGCTTACAGTTTGAGAGGCTGAGGAAGGCAGAGCAAGAAGCAGTGTTGTGGTGTGAGGCAGTTACTCACATTTTATTTTACTAAGAAGCAAAGACCAGACAGAGGCTGGCCAGGCCCTAAACCACAAGGCCCATTCCCAGCACCCAACTTCCTCCAGTTAACAGCCACTGCCTAAAAACCTCACAATGTCCAAAGCCACACCATCAGCTGGAAAACAAGTGTTCAAATACATGAGTCTACCCCAGGGCATTTTATATTCAACCTAGAACATTCTATACCTGGCCCCCATAGATTCTCATAATGCAAATCTTTTTGGTCTATCTTGAGAAGTCCTCATAGTCTTAGGGTTCCAACACTACTCAGAAGTGCAATGTCAGGAGACTCAAGGCAATGTCCTGGCTGTGAGCCCCTGTAATTTAAAGAAAAAATGCATATAATACTCTAGTATAAACATTCTCATTCCCAAAAGGAATAGGGGTTTACCGTGGAAAACTGAGACAAAGCACCACCAAAACACAGCAGGGCAAACACAGATGCAGCAGGGAAGACTTCGGTGCTTCAGTGAGCTCAGTCAGTCCTTCCTCCACCTCTGTCAAATGTGGTGTGTGTGGTCTGTCTTGGATCAGTTCTACCAGTGTGTACAGCTTTCCTCCGTGAATGCCCCATATTTCTGGCATCCCCAGTATCCTGTGGTCACCATGGCAACCAAGGCTTCACCTGCGCAGCTTCATACTCAGCCCACTCATGGAATCAGACTCCGATAAAGTGTTTCCTCACCGTGCAGTTTTGTGGAGCCTCTGTGCAGGTCTCTATGATCCTGCAATTTGCACTTTATGTGCCTGTAATACCAGTATCATGTGACTCAAGCCAAGTTCTGCTGCCAGCTCAGATGTAGCCCATCCCACTCAGACCACAGATGCAGTGTTCTCTGTACCTTTGAGGGTACACCTGGAAAACCACTACCCTAGGCAGCCTGTTGCAGAAGGCCATTGTAGAGGCACTCTCTGTTTAAGAGCCTCTCCCTTTCAAGCAGATTTGCGGTGGAGCTTCCCATGGATAAGGTCTTGCCCTTGAGGCGCCTTTCCTAATTCCCAGGCAGCTAAACTCAGGTTTCTCCTAACGGCTAAACTATTTAACAAGTACAGTTGTTTTCTCCGTGCCTGCCCTGTTCTGAACTTTAAGTTAAATTAGTTCTGTTACTTATCCTTTTCTTTGTGAGGGTTTCTATTGCTGCAACAAAAACGCCATGACCCAAAATCAAGTTTACGGGGAAAGGGTTTATTCAGCTTATACTTTGTTTGTTTGTTTGTTTGTTTGTTTGAGACAGGGTTTCCCTGTGTACCCCTGCCTGTCCTGGAACTCACTCTGTAGACCAGGCTGGCCTCGAACTCAGAGATCTGCCTGCCTCTGCCTCCCAAGTGCTGGGATTAAAGGCGTGTGCCACCACTGCCCCGTCAGTTTATACTTTCAGATCATAGTCCATCACTGGAGGAAGTCAGGACAGGAACTCAAACAGGGCAGGAACCTGGAGTCAGGAACTAATGCAGATGCCACAGAGGAGAGCTGCTTACTGGCTTGTTTCCCATAGCTTACTCACCCTGCTTTCTCATAGCACCCAGGACCAACAGCCCAGGGATGGCACCACCCACAATGGACTGGGCCCATTGATCACTATTTGAGAAATTGCCTTACAGTTGGATCTCATGGAGGCATTTCCTCAACTGAGGCTCCTTCCTCTCTAATGACACCAGCTTGTGTCAAGTTGACACACAAAAGCAGCCAGCAGAGTCCTTGTTAAACTCTGAAACCTTGGAGACACAGTTCTAACCACCCACATGTACACAGGCATTCCAGGCTTCTACACTTGCAGCTCAGTGACCCACAGGCTCTATTCACAGCAGCTATGGTTTCTCTAGCCCACAACTCTGAACTGTTCCAGATTCCTCCCACAAACCAGTTCCAGTGGCATGATAAACAACAGGGTCAAGCTTGTCACACCGACAGCCCTACACCTTAGCACCAATTTTCTACATTAGTTACACTTGACATCATGTGACTCGATGCTTGATAAGATTCAAATTAAGAGAGGAAGGATTTATTTGGGCTTACTTTGAGGAACACAGTTAGGCTAGGGAGATGGCTCCATGGGAAATGTGCTTGCTGTGCAGCTAGGTCTTGAGTTCGGGTCCCCAGCACCCAAGCAAAAATCCAGGCATGCCCGCACATGCTTATGATCTCAGTGCTAGGAGGCACTGAGACTCCCAGGGGCCCACTGGACAGCAGTCTAGCCACATTTGGCTTCAGGTTCAGTGACAGACCTTACCTCAAATAAATTAAGTAGAGAGCTATGATGGAAGACACTCAACATTGACTTGCACAGGAGTGTGTGTACACATGAACAAACATAGACACAAATATATACATATATGTGCATATATGCTACACACACACACACACACACACATATCACCTTTAAAATCAGAAAAATTTAAAACAAACAAAATAGTAGTCCACCATGATAAAGGTAATGTGTAGAAGCTTGGTTCTTCGAATTTTGCAAACCAAACAGCAGAGCTTGGAGAGGCCACACTATAAACATCAAGGCCCATCTCCAGTGACCCACTTCCTCCAGAGTCTCTGCCCTTCCCAATAGGGCAGCTAGTTGGAGACCAAGTATTCAAACACATGAGCCTGTGGCCAACATTCAAACCACAATACTGTTTGAATGGGATCTGAAATAGTAAGTCATCTATTGATGGGGGGCACTAATGCACTAACCAACTGCAGGGGTACAGAAGACCCGGTTTACATGGCTCTTCCTGTGTGGGTGGTTATGCGAAGCTCAGGAGAAAATGAGGCTGGCTACAATTACAAAGGAAAGGGTCAGGCCAAGAAGTTTGCATTTGGATTCAGGTTACAGGTACTTTGGGGGTTTTAAAGTAGGACAGTAACAGTATGCTACAGTCAATCTGAGTAGACTACTGAACAGGCAAGGAATGGAGACTGACCAGGAAGCAGCCTGTTTAGAAAGCCAACTCACTGACCTGGAAGATCTCAAGATGCTGAGTAATGTGACAGCAACTGTAGGGCTGTGATAGGATGACTTGGTCTCCGGCAGAGCACTGGCTCTGAGATAGGCAGACACCCAACAGGTGTCCATTGCCTGGGTAGGGACAACACATATCTCACCACGCCCCCAGATTTCAGACTCCTGACTCTCAGTCTATGATCTCCATTTGGTCTGCACCTTGCAGTCATGTAGGGGCTATGCAGGCCCTCCCAAAGGGGTGTCACCTAATACAGGTAGAGGGCGTGACTACAGGCTTCAGCCTAGAAAGATTTCAATATTAATGAGTTACCTAAAGGCCAGAGAGCATAGCTAATTAAGTTATTCCCTCCCAGATCCTTCCTTCTCCTCCTCCCTATTTAAGCCAGCTCCCCCACCCCGGCTTAAACTGGGGGGGAGGGGGTGGCACCCAGACATCTACATTCACCATGAACAATAAACTTTTGGCACCCCTTTGGACTTTCTCGTGCTATTGGGGCCAGTCGTGTGACCGTTGTGGAAGACATTCCCCGCGTCCCACCCCCAGGTCCCACAAGCAAACATGTGAGAAAACCTATTCTCCTAATGACAGAGGGAAAGATCAGAAGTGCCTTCCATTCCAGGGTCATCAAAGAATCATTAAAGGGGGCAGTGGCAACCTAGGAGTCAGGCTGGGACCTAGCCAGGCTGAGCCACCATGCCTCTCCTGCCTCCCAGCCAGGCTTGTGTCTTGTTCTAGTGAACTCTGTCCTTCTCTATTTTATATTATCACGTGAGTCCTCACACTAGCTCTTGATAGACTCTGAATAGTGTTCTTGTTCTGTTTTTACATAAAAATAAATTCATATGTGTTTTGCGTGCATATATATCTGTGCACCACATGCATGTCTGGTGCCTGCAAAGGCCAGAAGATCCCACTGGAACTGGAGTTACAGATGGTTGTGAATTATTGTGTGAGTGATGGGAACCAAACCCAGGTCCTCTGCAAGAGCAGCCAGTGCTCCTAGCCACTGAGCCATCTCTCCAGCACACTGTGTAATGTTTTTAATGTTCTGGCTGAAATCTTATGTCCTGGCACTTCTACTAGTGCCTCCATTTCAAGATAGTCCCCTACACTTCTGAACTGACCTGTTAGCCATGCAGCACAAAAAAAAAAAAAAAAAAAAAAAAAAAAAAAAAAAAAAAAAAAAAAAAAAGCCAGCCTTTTCAAGGGAGCTATTGCTGTTGTTTCTTTAAGGGAAACTCATTTGGTTCTAGGAAGAAATTCAAAGCACTAGAGGGCCAGAGGGATTTGGACTGTCACTAACTGTTGCTAACAGCTTGTGACTTCTAACAAGGCACAAGTTACTTCCGATCCTTCTATCAGCCTCAGTGAGGACCTGGAGATGAGGATGCTTGTGCTGCCTGAGTTACCAGGGTTCTGATGAGAAGTGCAATCTGCACTCACTAACTCAATAAAGGAAGGGCCGTGCTTTGTGACCCCAGCCCTAGCCTAGTCCCTTGTACATGGCAGGCTCTCAATAAATACTCGCAGGCTAGTAAAGGGACTAGGCTAGTAAGCACATAAGTGGCGCCAGGATTAGCTAGCTTGGTAAAGTAAGTAGGGCTTGGGAGCCACCCACTGTGAGTGTCACTGGCCTGGCTGCAATACACATATGCTTAAGACACATGTGTCCCTCAATCTGACCAATAGACTATTGAAACAATAGACCCAAGAAACTAGCCTCAACCCAGGATCCTCATGTTAGGAAAAGAAAAAGGTTGTTCTTGACACTGGCCAGAGAGGGAACTTGACTCCCAGAAATAGATTGCACTTCGTGGTTTGCTGGACCACCTGGTTGGAGACTGGACCCCAGACCATGATGGGTCACTGATGGTGGATAACCTTGACCTGTACAGCCTAGATGTCCGGATCCCTGGTTCTTTAAATCTCGATTCACTAGGACAGGTTTGGTGGGGATCACTGGGTCTCTTCATCGCTGGCTGTTTTAACTGACATCTCAGTGGCAGCTGGGGCACAGAATGTGTCCCCCAGTTCAAGTTCCCTAGCATGAGGCTTGAGCATAATTGTAAACAAAAGGAACACTTGCCAATGACCCGCAAACACAGAAGAAGGATGGTGATGTTACTGGAAAGAAAAGAGGCACCCTCAGTCTGTTCCTCAGCTGACACAGCCAGGAAGATCTGGGGCATTTCAGCCAGCAGATAAATGCCCTGGAAACATGAAATGGGCTCACAGCCAAAAATCTAAGAGGCAAGAGACCATCCAACACTATCTAAGTCAATTCTCGACTCAAGGTAACCAGAGGTCGTGGGTACAGAAACTCAAGCCAGGGTGATCTTTGTCCTCCAGGGGACTGAACATTGTCTGGAGACTGTTTTGACTCACAACTGGGAATGCGATGCTCTCATCAGCTAGTAAGGAGGGATCAGAACTGCCATCACTGTGGTTGCTACCACCTCCTCCATCGGACAGGAGGTTGTCATTCCTGATCACTTCTGTACTGACAACACCATAGCACCTTAACGGGGTATCATAAGCATGAAAGGTCAGCATGGACCCAATAATGGGTGGTAGTTTAGAAAATGACTTTTATGACTGCAAAACTGATGGGTGGAAAGCACCCTACTCCCTGACAGAAACATTGCAACAGAAGGCAGCCGCTTTCCCCACTGTCAATGCCATACCAAACACTCACTTTAATGGGAAAGGAGCTAACTATAATTTGTGTGTTGTGTGTGTACCCTTGCATACATGTGCTTGAGAGAAACAGAGGTCAATGTTGGGTGTCTCCCTCAGTTGCTTCCCACCTTTTTAAAAAATATTCTTTTTTTTTTAAAGTTATACAGTGTTGCCAGCATTGTAAACCAGAATCTCAACATTGGGTGTAAACCCATATACTTTATTTCATACTACAGACTGATAATATGAATGGAATTGAAAAATATGGAACGATTCACAAATTTGCATGTCATCCTTGCGCAGGGGCCATGTTAATCTTCTCTGTATTGTTCCAATTTTAGTATATGTGCTGCCACTAGTATATGAAGTGAGCACTTAAAATATTCTTTTGAAATTAAAATATAATTGTTATTCTCTCTTCTCTTGAAATTAAAATATAATTGTTATTCTCCCCTCCAGCCCTCCCACTTTCCCTTTCTTTGTTACTATTGCGCATATATAAACATGAAAATATATACAAATATAACCTGCTCGATCTATCTAGTGTTACATGTGTGTGTGTCTCTGTGTGTGTGTGTGTGTGTGTGTAAAACCTGCTCAATCTTTATAGTGGGGTGTGTGTGTGTGTATGTGTGTGTAAAACCTGCTCAATCTTTATAGTGTGTGTGTGTGTGTGTATGTGTGTAAAACCTGCTTAATCTTTATAGTGTGTGTGTGTATATATGTGTGTAAAACCTGCTCAATCTTTATAGTGTATGTGTCTCTGTGTATGTGTGTGTGTGTGTGTGTGTGTGTGTGTAAAACCTGCTTAATCTTTATAGTGTGTGTGTCTCTATGTATGTGTGTGTATGTGTGTGTGTGTAAAACCTGCTCAATCTTTATGGTGTGTGTGTGTATGTGTGTGTAAAACCTGCTCAATCTTTATAGTGTGTGTGTGTATGTGTGTGTGTAAAACCTGCTCAATCTTTATAGTGTGTGTGTGTGTGTGAGTGTGTGTGTGTGTAAAACCTGCTCAATCTTTATAGTGTGTGTGTGTGTGTGTGTGTGTGTGTGTGTGTTTGGGGCTGACCACCTGGTGTTGGATTCATAGTTAGGGAGCTCGTCCCTGGGGAAGATTACTCCTGCTCTCAGAATTCCTTAGTTGCCTGTAGTTCTTTGTCTGGAGTCATTTTATGTTTTTGTAACAGGGTCTCTCATTGACCCTAGAGCTCATTGGTTCATCTAGGCTGGCTGGTCAATGAACTCCAGGGTCTACCTGTCCTGCAACTCCCAGTGTCCCTAGAGCTGAGGTTACAGATGCGTGCTGCTGTACCTGGCTCTTCTTGACATAGCTACTGGGGATCTAAATGAGACTCACAGCCAGCTCCTTACTGACTAAGCCACCTCCCCAAGTTGAGTTTTAGATAAATGTCTTCACGTTATAAAGGGTTTATACTTTATATCTTTTGTATCTTCACTATACAGCTTTTCTAATTTTACACTTACATAAAATATTATATGTATCTGTTCAGTGATGTCTTACTTGGCCTTGCCATTATCTATCTTTCTTCCTTCCTTTCTTTCTTCCTTTCTTTCTTTCTTTCTTTCTTTCTTTCTTTCTTTCTTTCTTTCTTTTTTTCTACTTTTCTTTCTTTCTTTCTACTTTTCTTTTTTAGACAGTCTTGCTGTATACCCTTGGATAGCCTGAACTCATGTAGACCAGGTGAGCCTTGAACTTGCAGGGATTCTGTTGCCTCAGCCTATGTTGGGATCACAGAAGTGCACAACCACGCTGGGCTCCTTTCCCTCTGTCCTAGAGTATTTAGTATTTAGTATTGTGAAGTCAGCTTCACAAGTCTGGGACGAGGCAGAGGAAGCCTCACCTAATTCAATGGATTAACTTTTAACCAACCTAGCTCTATGGAATCTGTAAAAACCTTGAGATCAACACAACTTTCAGCTTATACGTTTTTCTGGCTACAAATCCAGAACTTAAAAAAAAAAAAAAAAAATCCTCAACTAGATTTACAGCCGTTTTCACAAATAAGGAAATAGTGGCCAGAGAAGGAGAGTAATCACTCCAAATGAGGGTACCAGAATCAGGCACAACCTTGGGTTCCGCTCGCTCCTACAGTCCGTCCTCACTACCATTGGCAGCTACTATGCCTACGTTCGCTTTCTAGGACACTTCAGAGATGAGATAGCAGCCTGCCGAAAGCAGGGGGAAACCATGATGGTAATTGCAATAGGCGAAGAAGATCCTATAAACAGGGCTTAGGAGAGACTGCACCACAAGCGCTCCTCCCCTCACACAGCACAGCCCCTTAGCCCCTCAAGGCAGGCATGAAAGGGTGCTGGTAACCCTTTAACCCTAGACGGCCTCCAGAAAGGTAAGGACTTCCAAGAATCTCAACTGTTCTCCCACAAAGCTGCCCACACTTCAAACCCCAAGAGCAGCGAAGAGAAATAACCTTTCCTTCAGTTCTTCTCCCTCAGTGCCCAGGTAAAAGCTTCAGAGCCAGGAGGACGGTATAATAAACCGGGCCACTCACCAGGAGGCATGTGAGGACGAATAGCCGGAGGAAGCCCGGTGGAGGGCACCGTGATTCTGGCCTCTCCATGGTGGTGTTGGGGATTTAGCCCCAGGCAGTAATCGTGAACTACAACCTCAGGTAGGGTGCGGGCTGGTAGGCGGGCACTGAAGCCTAAACTGCAACCTCCTCCGCCTTCAATACACACCTTTTTCCAGGACACTATCCAGCTCTGCCCCTCCCAGCCGGGCTGGCCAGCGGACTGCCAGCAGCCAGGGAAAGCCTTTCTGTTTGTTTTTCCCCCAACTAGTTACACCTCTCCCAAGCTTCCATTTCAGAGCTACTACTCTTTAAAACCTACTGTTACTTTTCCTTCCTATTCATGAAAACATTTAAACCATATAGGTAGACAGATAAAAACACAAAGCCTTTCTTAGGAAACAACACCTTCTGAAACCCCAGCACACAAAGCTGGAGCACACAGATAAAATCCTTCTGTCAACAGGCCAAAGCCACCCACAAAAACCGGCAAGTGAACTTGGACACACACACACACACCACACATCGAATTGCTTCTCTGGCCATAAAGCCTTTATTTAGTTCTAGTGCTCCAGAGGCAGAGGCGGGTGGATCTCTGTGAGTTTGAAGCCAGCCTGATCTATGAAGCAAGTTCCAGGTAATGACACAGAGAAACCCTGTCTTGAACCCATCCCCCAACACACACACACACACACACACACACACACACACACACACACACACACACTCACTCAAACACAAAAGGAAGAAAAAAAAAACTGCTTCTCTGTCACCATCTCCCTCCCTCCTGCTCCCCTCCCTGTACCTGTACCCACTGAACTAATTCCTCTCTTCCCAGACCAGTTGCTCCGGGAAGCCTTTCCTAGAATTCAGCTTAGTGTCATCTTTTTTTAACACACATCATACATACACAGTTAGAAGCATTCCAATGGGGTTGGGGGGCTGCCACAAACTGGAAAAGCAGTAAGCCAGCGGCTGAGTGTTGTCCTCCAGGGATGCAGAGTCCTCGGTTCTAACTTCTTGAAAAATATTTTACTCTGTGCTTGGAGAAATGGCTCAGTACTTAAGAGCAATTGTTGTTTTTCAGAGAACACAGGTTCGGTTCCCAGAATCCACATGTCATCCATAACTCTGTTCTAGGGGGATTTAACACCTCTGAAGGCGCCAGACATACATACACTCAAGCAAATACTCACACACATAAAAGTAAACACATCTAAACATATATATTCTTTTAGTTCTTTGAATTTTTTTAAAAAGTGAGTTACTATATTTTGTCCACTTATTTATTTAGTGTATCTGTGTGGTTCTGGTACACTGCTTTGTTGCACTTATGGGAGTCAAAGACACTTTGCATGAGTCTGTTCTCTTTTGTTAACCATGTAGATTTTGTCTGAGGAACTGAACTTGGCAGCAAGTGCACTTGCCTGCTAAACTATACTGCATTGGCTCACAGATTTCCAAATTTTTAATTTATCTCTTCAATGTGACATACCCTAATTTGACAATGATCACAACTCTAGACACAGGGAAAAGACACCGCATAAACTGGTTATGGAACTAGTTTTGTATGGTTTGTTATGGTTATGCTTTTGTATCTAGATTATTCTGGGGTGTGTGGGTGTGTGGGTGTGATTTTTTTGTTCAACAAAATATAAACTTAAACTGGTGAGTTTGAGCCAGAGAGATGGCTCATTAGGCAAAGGTGTTTGCCACCAAACCTGATAAATTAAGTTCAATCCCAGAACCCAAATGATGGAAAGAGAGCAAGTTGCCCTCTGACTTCCACACGTGTTGTGGAACATGTGTGTGTCTGTGTGCCAGCACTTAGACTATGTACCACGGTTGGTATCCAGAAGACAACATGTACGAGTCAGCTTTCTCCTTACACGATAAGGAATGGAGCTCAGATCTTCAGTTTGACAGCAAGTACCTCTACCTGCTGAGCCACCTCAGGTGCAGGAGCCATGTCAATTGCAAGCAGTGAGGACTGAGGCCTGGCGTGGGCAACATTCACTTCCCTTAGAATCATCTTTATCTGTGGTTGCAGGGACTGGTCTCCTTGTCTATGGATATACACTCTTGGTTCACTTTTCCTAACATTAATCTTAACCAATCAATCCTACACCCTTTTAAAATCTCATCAGCTCTAGGGAAACATGTGGCCATTCATAACATACTCCTAAAGTTTCCAGCTAACTTGAGGAATGGCTAGCTATGTGCCTTCTTTATTTTTTATTTTTAACTTCTTTTACAACTACTAAAAGTAGTATAAGGCTGCCGTACTACTTACATGTGTTTCATTTTTCAATGCAATGAGCAAAGTGGCCAAATGTCTTCTTGATATAATAATTCCTGAATATCTCAAAAATATTATGATCCAAGGGCTACAGAAAACACACCTCTGGGGGGTTGGGGCGGGGTTATAGTACCATAGTATCGATATTTAGGGTGAGCAAATGAATTTGAATGCCTGGGACTTCTGTTCACAATCACCAGCACCCTTAACTCAAGATTTTTCTCTGCCAATTAGCTTCTAGGCTTCAAGGGCACGATAATCGTGAAGTGACACAAAGAGAAGGCAATGGTTAGTGATATTTCTACATGTGCATGGCATAAAATGGGGAAATGGGTAGTTTAGCCTTCTCCAAAAGACAAGTGGGATTAGGGTCTTTGTAAAGTCACAGAATTTTATTTTTGTCACCTGAGTCCCTGACATGCACACAGCTTTCCGGATTTTTGTCTCTTTCCTTAAAAGTACAGGAAGTCATGCTTTCCCAAACAGACTTGTCTCCTTGGCACAGAGGACCAAATGAAGTCTACAACTCTGACCAGACTTTCCAACGGCTTGAAATAGTTGGATGTCAACTATTGAACAATGGTTCTTCTCCAACAATCCCGTGTTTCGCAGATGGCAGCGATTTTTAAACTTTTTTTTCCTCTCTCTCTTTTTCATGAAACTTATAAGGATTGTCCTTGACCACTGGTTTCCACCAGATACCTCTATGTGCATTTGGCCTGCTTGCAAATGGCCTTCGGAGTCTGAGGCCAGCCAGCCCTTCCATGGCCTGCTCCTCCACTCCGCACTAAATGCTGTCTATCCTTCAGATGATGACGTCACGCGCAGACTCTGCACACTGGCCCCAAACGTCTCTTTATCAGGCTTTCCATTGGCTGACAGATGTCAAAACGGTGGCCCACGTCTGCGTCCAAGTTTTCGGGGACCATGTACCTCATCTTGATGCCCATCTGGACTCGGATTCGGGTTCACTCATCCCGGTTCCGCCACGGAAGCCTTTGCAGAGAGCATGCACAAAGCCTTTCGATTCCCTGGGCGTTCAGACGCTCACAGTTACCTCGGCCACCGCCAGCCTGCCAAGCGCAGGAACCCTGTCCTCCAAGAAAGGGGCGGTGACCGCGCTGAGCGAGGATCTCGCGAGATCTGACAGATCTGTTGGGAGGCTGCGCTCCCTCAGATCTCGCGAGACTCGGAGAGGCGCTCTAGGAACCTGGTAGGTGGGCGGGCTGACGGGAGCCAGGAAGATGGCGGCGCAGGCTGTATCGCTCCTGCGGGAGGTGGCCCGGCTGGAGGCGCCGCTGGAGGAACTGCGTGCGCTGCAGTCAGTGGTGCAGGCTGTGCCGCTCCACGAGCTTCGCGAGCAGGCGGCGGAGCTACGCCTCCGCCCGCTGTTCTCCTTGCTTAACCAGAACAATCGGTGAGAGAACCCCGGGGCTTGGGTGGGTAGGGATGGCTGCAGTGGTTTTTCGCAGAAAAGTCAAGGTTGTCCAACTGCAAAAATTCCGCAGCTGTGCAGGAATTGACCAGGTCTTGGGGGTTCACCTCTTCAGAAGGGATCTTCTGCTGGTACTGTGGCGGGAGCCATCGCACGCCTTTTAATTTCAGTATCCAGTGAATGCTTGTCTACTTGAATTAAAACGTACGATGTAACAGATTTGTGAGACAGCAAAAAACTTTAAACTAGAAACAGCCATAGTAAGGACATAAATTGTAGCTGCATAACTTAAGTTTGAGGTCGATCTGTGTATTTGAATATAAAAAAAGTTGAATGTGAAAAAGGGAAACTGAAAAGCATATGTGTAAATTAATCCATTCTGTATACCCCTTGCCAGCGAGAGTAAACTGCATAACCCAGGATTATATGTAGAAATCATTACTGTTGCATCGGGAGTTAAAATGTTAGGATAGCAACCTTTGATTTTATATGCATCTATAGCATTAAATTTAAAGCGTCTTGTATTTGGTAATGAGTTAATGTATTTTTTTTAATTTGAATTTTAATTTGAAAAGATAGTGAACTCCAGTCAGTCAACACTGAAGGCTTTCAAGTGTGCTTTCTTACGTCTCTGATGCTATGTCTCTCCTCAGGATAAGCTGTCATTCTCTTCCTCTTGCTATGTCTGTTGAGTTGGTTTTAACGATCGGTATTTTAATGGTTATTTTCCTTTTCTGACTTGCCCTCACCCTACAACCAGAATTAATGTCTCAGGTCAGTTGGCTTGGCCTGTCCATGGTTGTTACCCTTGCCTACAGTGTGAAGTCATGATTGTATAGTTTGGTATTTAGGCCCTTCCTAGTATATTTCCAGTCTGCTTTTCCAGGCTAATCTTAATTTGCTCCACTGAGTTCATCTGTCCCACCTACTGTGTAGCATCACTAACGTTCCTGGGGCATGACTTGCACTTTCTGAACTCCACTCACACCAGTTCTGGTGACTAAGGACCAGCCGATGTGCCATCTCTCCAGAAAGTCTTTCTCCAGCTACAACTGGTTCTTCCTCAGACACTGTAATGGACATTTTCATTGTTTCTGTTTATAACTGGACACCTTTCCCTTGTGATAGTTCTGTGTATCTTTGTGGTTTATAAGATTTCTGAAGACAGGAGCCACCTTTGTTCCTCTCTGCATCTGCCCTGAAGCACAGTACATAAAATACAGGCTAAATACAAGATGAGGCCTACAGCCTTTAAAGAGTGTACCGGGTCCAACTTTTGTTGTTCGTTTGTTTTGCTTTGTTGTTTGTTTTTGAGATAGGATCTTACTATATAGAGCTGGTCTCAAACTCAATATGTAGCTCAGGCTATCTCCCAGGGCTCCTCGCTAGCCAGCTTTTCTTATTGAAAGTGAGATGATGTTGAAAAGTCCTACTGCGGGTTAGCAACAGAAACTGAAGTTGGGAAGTTTGGGAATAAAGAGAATGGAAAAGACAGTTTGCTACATGCTGGGGTGGTATCCTAGGAAGCAGTTTTAATGGAAATTCAGAGCTGGATGTGTACTATATATGGAGGTTGCAGTTTGCTCGAGTGATTCTTCTCTGATAGGATTACACACCTGTTACCTTGGCTAGACCACATAAGAGATTATGTTGATTCAGGTTCTGATTTTGCTCTGTAAATCTGTAATCTTGACACTTTGCATGAGGGAAAGTAACACCTAAGATCACTGACTGATATGCAACATAGAAGTCAAACAAGAATGACCGACTGACTGACTTACCACCTTTAGCTTGTTTGACAGCTAAGGGTCATATAGGACCTGCTACAGTTTATACACAATACACTTTACATCACTGCTTTTAAAAATTCTTAGAGAGAGGAGAAAGAGAGCGTGCAAGTGTACATATGTTCTCTCGAGTGCACACACACACCATGACATGCATGTGTACATGTATAGACAACTTCAGGGAGTCTGTTCTCATCTTCCAACTTGTTGAGGCAGGACCTCTGGTTGGTTGGTTTGTTTATTTGTTTTTTTGTTTGTTTGGTTTTTTTCCCCATTAGACTCCTGGCCAGTGGCTCTCAACCGTCTCTTAATGCTGCAACTCTGCAATACATTTCTTTGTGTTGTGGTGACCCCCAATCATAAAATGATTTTTGTTGTTACTTCATAACTGTAGTTTTGCTACTGTCGTGAATTGTGTAAATATCTGTATTCTGGTAGTCTTAGATGACCCCTGTAAAAGGGTTGGTCCACCTCACAAAGAGCTTGTGACCCACAGGTTGAGAGCCACTGCTCCAAGCTGACCCATCAGCATCCTGCCGACTGTAATGCGACATTTCCCATGGGTTCTGCAAGTCATCGGGCTTTGCAAGCCTTTTCACTGCGCCATCCAGTTCCTATAGGTCCTGGGAATCCCAACTCAGCTCCTCACTTAAATGGAACATACTTTACCTACCCACTGAGCGTCTCCTCAGCTCAAGTGTGTTCATTTATAAGGCTTTTGATATGTATTTTTATCACAGTCTTGGAAAGTTAGGCCAGTTTAATTCTGTACTGGCATCAGACATAAATTAGCCCATTTATTTATATTGCCTCTTCAGAGACAAGTAAATTGTTTGGGAACAAGATGCGCACCTGCAGTGGGCAGTCATCAAGCTCGGATTGGTTGACCTCTCTGGTAGCTTTCAAGCGTTTTCCCTCTTCTCTGCCCTTGCTGCCGCTCTCATTCTCTCTTTCATCGCCTTCACATCCATCGGCTGCATTCTACTTGAACTGTCTCTCTAACATGCTGCAGAGTGGCCTCTCTTTCTTCCTTCTTCATGCATTTTGTCTTTTCTGTTGTCTTGCCTTTAGGAGTTGGCCCAGGAGTTTGCACATGCTAAGTGTATGTTTGACCACTGAGTCCCATCCCAGCGCCCAGGAGATAGCTATAAGCTAACTGTCCTTGTTTCTGTTCTCTGCTTAAAGCCACTGGATCTCTTGCTTCTTCAAGGATGGCATAAGAGATCTTAGTTTTGTTTCTTACCACTCATCTTACCCTTCTGCCATCTCTCCCTCTCCCCAGTTCTGACCCCAGGCATGACGTGCTCCATAAGGCTTCTTTGAAGTATTAGTGTAATATCTTATTTCTCTGTGTGTTCTTGTATGCTGCTACTGCCTCTGCTTGAAACACCTTTCTAAACCATTCATTCCTGGGTTTTCCCTACAACCTAGTTCAGCATTACTGCTCCTGGAAGCCTTACCCATACCTTGCAAACTTACGTTTAATCTCTACAGCCTATCCTAGTTTACAACATTCATCTATACTTTGTCTATCTTCTTGTGTGCATGTCTTCTATTAGAGTGACCTTTCTAAGGCTAGACAATATGTCTTATCTGTCTCTGTAGCCCTAACACTACAAAGATTGTAGTGCAAAGATACACCAAATGTCTAGTGAGTGACTAGAATCTGCTTCTTTGAAGAAAATCTTCAGAAGGAAATTATCACTGAGCCAAGCTTTAAGGTGTTAGGTTGTTGTCTGCAGTCTGACATGACATGAATGAGATCTGTGCTGTCTCCTTTAGGGAACAGACTGCTTTGTGTGTATCCATTCTGGAGAGGTTGCTCCAAGCTGTGGAGCCAATTCACTTGGCCAGGAACCTCAGGCTTGACCTACAGAGGGGACTGACTCACCCTGATGACTCTGTAAAAACCCTCACTCTGTCCCAGGTATGGAATCATAGTGGTAAATGCAGAAACGTATCAGTCGCTCACTGACATCCTTGGACATGCCAGGTGTCCTGCCATTGCTGTGTGAAATAATAAGACAAAGCTGTAAGGAGCTCCTAGTCTGTAGAAACTGATTTTTAGGTGTTTAGAAGTTACTTTGCTATATTATGTTGTATCGGAAAAGCTTGAAGTGTAAACATCACAAAGTTAACACATATAACAGTGGCGCTCATCCTGGTAGCCAAGCATCATAGCATTTGTGGGGTGTACTGCTAGGGTCATGTATGTTAGGCACCTGCAGTTGGTTACCCAGCAGACAGTCCGCAGTTTTCCCTTTTCTTCTCTAAACTGTATATTCACTTTGGGGTGGGTGGGTGGGGTGGCATTTATTCACTGCCCATATGTATGCCAGAGACTGTAGCACTGTAGCAGGTACTTTGCCTCATCCACTTAATCATCTTATTGCCCTAAAATTTAAAATTGTACTCTTATTTTTCTATAAAAAAAAAAAAAAGTTCAAAGAAGATGATTTGTCGAAGACTTGTGCAGTTAAAAGTTGACACACTGGGGCTCACACTGTTGTGACTCAGTGTCTCCACTCCTCACCTGCTGTTTATTGTTCCTTTCCATTTAAAAGCACGACTATACCCTGTGTGTGTTTGGCTTTACTGAATTTGTATCGTTGTGAAGTTGTAGTGGTTTGTGTTAGATAACTCTAATAACTACTTGTAAAATAATTACACACTAAAAAATACAAATATCCTGTGTTCACATGTTCTATTTGGGAAGAGTGTCTCTCTGCTTTTTTTTCCAGATTGGAAGAATTGTTGAAAATTCAGAAGCTGTTACTGAGATTCTGAATAATGCTGAACTGTTGAAAGAGATTGTTTATTGCATTGGTGGAGAGAATCTATCTGTTGCTAAAGCGGTGAGTTCACTAGAACTCTCAGCCAACTGTGCAGACATTGGTGTCCTAAAGTCAGTAGAGAAGCTTAGTGCATGGTTTGTAAGGTTTAGGTAGAAATGAATCTTCAGTCTTGTGTAAATGGTGTCAGAAACAGCAGTGAGCTCCTGAGACACCTGTGTCATCTGTCACACTTAAATTTGGTTGCTTAATGTTTTACAGTTATAAATAACAGCAAAAATGGGAATCTTTGTTGGATTAGGGTATTTTATGTACTAATTTTACATCAGGCTTAAGAAGGAGATAAAAATCTTCTGTACTTTTCTGACAAATATTTTCTTTCTATATAAGGCTATTAAGTCCCTGTCAAGAATATCACTAACCCAAGCTGGACTGGAAGCTCTATTTGAAAGTAATTTGCTGGATGATTTGAAAAATGTAATGAAGACAAATGATATTGTTCGTTACAGGGTATATGAGGTAAGACTAAAGGCACACTTCCTAATGCTTCCAAAACAGTGGAGTACATTTACAAAGAAGCCAAGGTGGAGTGTGTCACAATATAGGGGTGTGTTTGCAGCCCCATGTGAGACCGTCACAAACATACTTACAGTGTGTTGTATGTATTACACCTGACCAAACGCCTTGACTCAACACTGAAAAGAATGTCAGTGCTCTTAGTGGGAAGAATGCTCTTCCTGCACCAGTTTTCTACTGAACCTCACACGCTGTCATTAGTTCCTTTCATGTGTTTATACTTGGGGTGTAGATATGTGCACGTGGAGCCCAGAGGTCAGTCTCGTTCCTCAGGTCTGCCTTGTTCTTTAAGACATGGTCTCATTGGTCTGGAATCCACTGATTACACTAATCTACCTAGCTGGTGAGCACCAGGGACCTGCCCATCTTTGCCTACACAGCACTGGGATTGCACACCACTACACCTGGTGTTTTTAACATGAGTCTCCTTGCTTGTATGTATGCACTTTAATGACCAATTGTCTTAGTCCCAGTGTTATTAAGTAATACAATAATGTTATATATTGTTAATCTCACTGCTGAGGATTGAAGAAGCATTTGACCCAGTCTACACACATAAATAAGTAGCATATCTAAAAATGAAGCCATGTGTAATCTAATTCCCTCCCCACGTGTAACTTACTCCCTTCCTGGGGACTCTGACTTTGCATGCTCTTGTTTTCCCGTGTCTCTTTCTGTTTCCTGGTTCATTGCTCCTTACTAGACTTTTGCTTCTAGAAGACTGTGAGAGTGAAGTAAATCCCGGCGTCTGCGGCCCATCATGCTCAGGGAGATTTTATTCTTGAGATTTCAGTTCCTATCTACGTGATAAGACTGACTCGTGACCTTCTCACCCACACATGTCTGCCCACCCTCACCGAACTGCTTTCACTGCTCCTCCATGTGCATTCCCAGATTGAATTCCTGGTCCTTCTGTTCCCTCTGTGATTGATGGGTCCTAGACCTTGACCTTGCTCTTTACAAAGGCTTCTTCCTGACATGTTGCCCGTCCTGTCAACTTACTGAAGCTGTGTGTCTCCTTGGTGGCATAGCTGCCACCACTCTAGGCCAGACTCCCAGCGTCACTTTGTACTGTATTTGCATCCAGATGAATCTCCCTTCATTTTTCTCATTGTTGGTTTCTCTTAAATGCAATCAGTATTATTTTCCAAAATTTATATTTTAATTAATTGCATGTATTGATCATGTACAGCATAATGTTTGAAACATATATAAGAGTGATCTTTGGGCCAGTGGAATGCTGTGGTGAGTGAAGGCACTTGCTGCCAAGCCTGCTGACCCGAGTTTGACCCTCAGAACACTTAGTGTAGAAGGAGAGATCCAACTCCCACAGGTTGTCTTTTGAGCCCACCTCCCTTGTATACACACTCCCCTCCCCAATGAAGACATAAAAACCAAAATTCCCTGATTCCGCCACTTCTGTTAAAATCTCTCAGTATCCTTTGTCTTTCATTAAGCTTTCAGGACATGCTTGTCAAATGAACATGTGACAGGCGGATACGTGGATACCATTTGTTTTGTAGCGTTTAGATACAGGCCTTGCACATATTAGAGAAGTTCTACTATTGACTAGAGTGTATGTATGCTTACTGCTTTGAATGAATCATTTTTATGTTTGTTGGTGATGCCAGACTCATACCCTGATTAATGCTTCCTTGGTGGAAGGAACACGTCTACCTAGATGCAATGGAATACTTCTTTACGAAAGTAATTTGTTTCATGTTCAATGACATTTTCCTAGAAACAGATGATGAACTGTTAAGAATTGAGTTATATACATAGTACATATATAGTTGTGTATTTAATTTAAAATGACAGCTGACAGATTTGGACCTGCTTTGACCTTCTTTCTTTGTGTTCTCTCAGCTAATTATAGATATTTCTTCTGTGTCGTCAGAATCTTTAAACTACTGTGCCACAAGTGGACTGGTGACCCAGCTCCTAAAAGAGCTGACGGGTGAGGACGTGTTAGTCAGGTATGTAGACTGGGAGAGTTCGTCAAGTGAAAAGCCCTCTTTTGGAGGGCCACAAAGCAACTGTGGGATTTAGTGTAGTCTTCTGTGCTGTTGGAGACTATATAGCTTGTAATCTCAGTACTGGTGTTACCTTCAGGAAGCACTTTAGGAAGTAGCTATTTTTATCATGATAATACATTTAGGTTTGCAAAGTCCTGCAACATGTCTTAGCTATTTTCAAATGACTATATCCTCTGTCTCTAAGTTTGTTCTTTGATTAATATGTTACAATATATGTAACTTAAACAGTTATGAATCACTTTGATATATGCCATTTTAGATGACTTAGCATCTTACCAAATAGTAGCACTATGACATGATAGAAGAGATGCAGTGTTTTAACAGGATGAAGACTTGAGCTTCATAGCTCTTCTGCCTCTTACCTGTGTGGCCTTGGACAAATGGCTGTAGCATTTTTGTACCCAGTTCTTTATCTTTTGCTGCAGTATTAGGAATTGAACTCGGGACTTACATGTCAGGCAGTCACTACCACTGAGCTATATTCCTACCCTGTTTGCTTTTTTATTTTGAGATAGGGTCTCACCTAGATGCCCAGGCTGGCTTTGAGCCTGCATGAAATCCAGGTAAGCCTTGAACTTATGATCCTCCTGATTCAGCCTCCTGGGTAGTTGGAATTACAAGCCTGTGGGACCATATCTGACATCCATGACTGAGAAGAATAACAATTCTATAAAGAATATATGAGGGTTGAGTAAATTAACCATACAAACCAATATAATGGCTGACGAGGGTCCTTGCTGAGTGTTAGCTGCGTCTCTTAGAGCTCCTACTCCCAGGTACTCTTAATATTGCCCAGTGCTTGCTATATTCATCTACATTCTCACTACTGAGTGCTTAAGTCTGTGCCTTTGCTGTTAAAATAGCATGGTAATTGCCATCTTTGCATATAGATACTTCTGGTATTAAATGACTACCTGGTTGTCTTTCTTCTGAAGTGTGACTGGATTTGTTTATATATATATATTTATATATATATATACACAGACACACACATATATATATTACATATATATATATATACATACATACATATACACATACATACACACATATGTATGTATATATATGTATGTACGTATTGGTTACTGGGTTTTTTTGTTTTTTGTTTGTTTTTGTTTTTTGTTTTGTTTTTTGTTTTTTTGAGACAGGATTTCTCTGTGTTGCCCTGGCTGCCTGTAACTCACAGAGATCTATCTGCCTCTGCCTCTGGAGTGTTAAGATTAAAGGTCTGTGCTGTCACCACTTGGTACATTTTCATATTTTAATTGCATGAACAAGGTGTAGGTAAACCTGAAGAGGTCAGATGCTAAGCTTAGCCTCAGCTAAACTGTGTTAGTTATTCGTCATAACTGTGTGTGGGACAGTACTGAATGATTACTAATGTGTGGTGATTACTGTGTGAGAAAGTGTTGCTGCCTTTACAGCATATGTGGGGGTAAATGGCAAGATGGCAAGCTTTCTTTAAAATAGTTTTTAAAACAGTAGAAAATAAGATAAAATGTTGATACTTCTAAAAACAGAGTTATGGGTGCATGGTAGCTCATGTGACTTTGCTTTTGTGTCTATTTGGCATTTCAAAATAAAACAAATTATTTTTAAAATAAATCTCTTATGAAACAAGTATGTTACAGAAATAGTATTGGGTCTCCGGTCAGAAGGTCAGGCCTCAGATCTGAACTGCACCTTAAAATTGTGTTGCTCTTGTATCCTCATCTGAAGAAGGAGCCTTTCAGATTTGGTGAGAATAATTAAATAAAATAGAACCCATGTGAAGTCAATTTTAAAATGCTGTTCATTTTTGTCCTTTTTGACTTTAGAGCCACCTGTATAGAAATGGTGACGACACTAGCATATACCCATCACGGACGACAATACCTTGCTCAAGAAGGAGTCATTGACCAGATATCCAATATAATTGTTGGTGCAGATTCAGACCCTTTCTCTGGCTTCTATCTGCCAGGTGAGAGCAACTTGTCCAATGTCTTCGTTATACTGGCTCCTGAAAGGCAGGGCTTTCTTTCCTTCATGCTTCCTTTACAAGATGCTGCAGCCACTGTCTGTGGTACAGTGAGAGGATCCTGTATCACACCAGAGTGATTCCATGAATCCAAGTCAATATATGTGATACACCAGATTACTAAAATGAAGGACGGAAAACATACCAGCAGATACCAAAAATGCATTTGACAGAAATTCAGCATCCTTTTAGAATGACAGCTCAGTTAGGTGTAAAAGAAATGGTTTTAATACAGCCCAGGCCATTGAGTGAGGGCAGCTGGTGGTGTGCACAGGTGTGTGATGATCTCACAGTTGTGAGATCCTAGAACACACTGGTAAGAGAAAAATAAAAGATATCTAAACCAAAAGGGAAGATATGAAGTTGTTCTGTTTATAGGTGTAAATATGAAGTGATTTTACATGGAGAATACTTCAGACTGCACCAAGAAACTGTCAGAGTTAAGAAATGAATTCAGTGACGTTGCAGGACCAGCAGCAGCATACCTTCCAACTAATGATGAACTGCCCAAAAGAGAGCTCAGGGAACCAATCCCACTGTGATAGCATCTGAAATATGGGAATACTCAGTGATAAATCACTGTCTTATTCCAGAAAGACACACAGACTAATAGGACAGAACAGAGAACTCAAAATAAGCCCCTATTTTTACAATCCATGCCCAAAACAAGCAGTGGAAAGTACATTGTTTTCAGTAAATGATCCTGAAAGAGAAAACTGGATATTTAAGTAAAGAATGAGATTAGACCTTCACCTCGTGTCCTAGAACTCAACACGGTGTAACTAAGGACTGGACTGTGAGACGTGAAGCTGAAGCCACTGGAAGAGAATGTAGTGAGAAAGCTTTGCACTTTGTTCTGGACCAAGGTATTTTTGGATATGCTGCTCAAAGCACAGGCAACAGAAGGAGAAATCAACAAAAGTAATTGTACAAACTAAAAGTGATCTGTATGCTCAGACAGAACAATCTCCAGGGTGAAGGAGCAGTCTGGAGTTAGAAGGATATTTGCAAACTATCTAGGAAAGAGTCAGTGTCCAGAATATAAGGTACACAAATCAGTAGCAAGAAAACAACCCAGTTAAAAATCAGCAAAGGACCTGGATCACATATTACTCAAAAGAAGTCCTATAGCTGCCGGATAGGTTCTTAGAAAGATGCCCATAAACCACTGTGGAGAGGTGCACCTCTCCTGTTAAAACTGTTTGTATCAAAAAAGGCAAAGGGTGAGGCTGTGAAACAGAAGAGAATTTACATTGATGGGGATGTAAATTGGTGCAGTCGTGGAGGACTGGAAAGTCTCTAAGATAGACTGTTGTGGATCCCGTTTGGTTACGTAGCCAAAGGAAACCAAACCAGGCTGCTGAAAAGCTGCTGTACTCGGTGTCCCTTCTCAATAGGCAAGATACAGGGTTAACCTAAGCATCTGTCGGTGGATACCTAGATAATATGAGCTAGATAGTACAATGGAAGTTATCCAGCCTTAAAAAGAAAGAAATTCTGTCATTTGCACACTGCTTAATCCTGAAGGACAGTGGTGAATGAAATGAGTACCCTGTGATCTTAATTAACATGTATAATCTAAAAAAAAGTTGAACCCAGATATGGGTTAGTGATTACAGAGGCATGCTTGTGTAGATAGGAGTGAAACATTCAGAATGCCAGAAGTAAGTACAGTGTGATGACTGTTAACAGTGTGTGGCGACCTTAAGTATTTCGTAGAAGAGATTTTTAAGTGTTTTCACCACAAACAAAAAAAATTAGCATAGTACATATATTAATTTGCTTAATGTGTCCACTATACAATGCAAATATATTTCCAGACATGATATACATAACTGCTATGTACAGAGGCTTTTTTGGTTAGTTTGAAAAATTAATGAAAACAGAAGACACAGAGTTCCTTAATGAGGTGGAATCTGTTGTACAAGGACAACTGCACTGTGGACTGACGTTATGAAAACATGGGCACTCTAGAGCATTAGATGGTTTTCTTTAAAAATTCAGTGGGCTGGTGAGATGGCTCAGTGGTTAAGAGCACTGACTGCTCTTCCAGAGGTCATGAGTTCAAATCCCAGCAACCACATGGTGGCTCACAACCATCCATAATGAGATCTGATGCACTCATATAGGTGTCTGAAGACAGCTACAGTGTACTTACATAAAATAAATAAATTATTTAAAAAAAAAAAAAATTCAGTGAGAGCCAGGTGTGGTGGCACATCCTTTTAATCCCAGCACTTGGGAGGCAGAAGCAGGCAAATATCTGTGTTCGAGGACAGCCTGGTCTACAGAGTGATTCTGGGACAGCCAGGGTTACACAGAGAAACCCTGTCTCAAAAAATTAACAGTTCAGTGAGAAGTGAATGAGAAGAATACAATACTGCTGTGTACTGTGTCTAGATTCCTGCAGTCTGTGGTTAGGTGATGAGGATTCACCCAGCCCATTTCACTCCAGGACAGGTAGATTAGTCTTCCTCACACACTTTAGTAGCTGAGGGTAGGTAATGCCTCTTGAGGTGGTCTGCTGTATTTTACAGTGATTGACCTGGTGAACAGTTCCTGCCAGTAATGTCTTCAAACTTGCCTCCCTACCATGGGCATCCATTGGTGTGCCTGTGTTCTCTCTCTCCCTCCCTCCTTCCCTGTCTCTCTCCCTCCATTTCCTTCTGTCCCTCCCTGGCTATAAAGCAGTGTATAACAGGGCTGACCTGTAACACACAGATAGTCCTCTCTACCTCTCCCCTCTAGCTCCATTGACACCTTGGGGTATTTTGTTCTCTGAATCACACAGATGGATCTTTGAATCTCCTTGGCTCTCCCCTGCAGGCAGCACAGCGCTTCTCTGTCTCCTTCTGCCTGCAGTTATTGATGCTCCTGTGGAGATATGGAGCCCCCAATTTGTGGTGTCTTATCCCTTTCCTAAAGTCTCTTTTTATAAATATTTTAGGATTTGTGAAGTTTTTTGGAAACCTGGCCATCATGGATAGTCCTCAGCAGATCTGTGAGCGCTACCCTGTTTTTCTGGAGAAAGTGTTTGAAATGGCGGATAGTCAAGACCCCACTATGATTGGTGTAGCTGTAGACACAGTTGGAATCCTGGGATCCAGTGTTGAAGGAAAACAAGTTTTACAGAAGACAGGTTGGTGTGACTAGACTTGGCTTTTGTAAGAGGTATTTTTGGCCAGGATTCCATGTTGAGGTCCATCTGCTGGAGGGATAACTGGTGTAGAAACTACGTTGCGAGTGGCAGACTTCCCCCTCCCCCCGACATGAACTTGTCTCCCAGACTCTTGTAATTACTACTGAGGAGCCGTGGCTTTTACTCCTTTCTGTATGTAGGTTTTCACCCAACAAGAACCACGGGGTTCGCTGCTAACATTTTCCTTGAATGGATTTTACCATTGCTCATGTTGTGTCCCAGTTTCCACCCTGACGGAAACTGTATGAGTTTCGTTTACATAACTTCTCTGGGCCTCACGTTTCTCACTTACCAAAACAGCACAACAGCAGCTTCTTTGGGGTTTTGAATATTTCAAAAGCACAGAGAGAGTTAGAAAAGAAAATTTTGTGTCAAGACTCTTCCAGACCTGTGCAGACTGGAGCCTTTGATGCACTCCCCTACATAATGCTTTACCATGCTGAGTCAGGCATAACGCTGTGTTAGGATGATAGTCATGATGCATAAGTGTGCATTGCTTTTCACTTCACACCCATTACCGTGGCCATTACTTTTTTTTTAAAAAAGCATTACAAGTGTTCAGGTGTTAGAAAACAGTATGGAAGTTCCACAGGAAAAAAAAGAGTTAAAGTATGAACCAGCAATTCCACCTCCAGGTATAAAGGATACAATATGGAAAGCAGAGGTTCAAGTGGTGTCTGTATACTCCTGTATATAGCAGTATTGATCTGCTCAAAACAGTTGGAAACCCCACAATGTATGTGATGGATGAATTAATTACATGTGATGGAATCTTTGTAAAAGTGTGAGGCTGTGACAGAAACTGCAGCACAGGCAGACTGAAGACATTCTGCTAAGACAAAGCCAGGCATGGAAGACAAATCCTGCACAATTTCACAGACAAGATTATGTTAAGCACAAGGGAGGTCAGTTCATAGAAACAGGAAGCAGTGAGTGGATACCAAGGAGAGAAAGGGAGGGTGGGGTTTGCTTATTGAGTACCGAGTCTCAGGTTGGGTTATTGAGCGGCTCTGGAGATGGATGTGGTGATGGAACACAGCACCGTAAACAAGATGGGTGCCATGGGCTGTGTTTAAGATGGTTAAAGTGGTAGGTTTTATGTGTCACCATTGTCCTTCACAGGAACCCGCTTTGAACACCTCCTCATGAGAATAGGATATCAAGCAAAGAATGCTTCCACAGAATTGAAAATTAGGTGCTTAGATGCAGTTTCCTCTCTTCTGTATTTATCAGTAAGTAGACGGGGAATTAACGAAGAGCAGAGGGCTGGGTTGGGAGGACGGGTCGGCATGGTACCAGTCAGTTTAAGAGAATGTTCTCCTGGGTCTTGTGCTTCTCACTTTAGTTAAGATGGTAACCTGCTGGCACATACAGTTAATTCCAGCCCTCAGGAGGGAGGATCTGAGTTCCAGGGCTGCAGAGAGAAACCCTGGCTCAAAAACTAACAAAACAAAGCAGGGCAGTGGTGACACACACCTTTAATTCCACCACTTGGGAGACAGAAGCAGGTACTCTGAGTTCAATGCCAGCCTGGTCTACAGAATGAGTTCCAAGACAGAGAGCTACACAGAGAAAAAAACCCTGTCTCTCAAAAACAAACAAACAAAAAAAAAACCAAACCAAAAAAAAAAAAAACACACACAAGATAAACACCTTCATTACATTACTGGAGACATGAAAACTTTGTGAGGGTATTTTTCAGTTTATTCTTTCATACATGTATGTATACATTTAATCATATCGACTCCTTTCCAGTGCCCCCTCTCCTCCCCCCTCCCCCCCCCGTTCCTCCAATGCCCCTTCCAACTTCACGTCTATCTGCTTTCTTTTTCATTATATCTGTTGAGTTTAATTGGTGCTGCCTACATGCACAGGGTATGAGGTCATGGCCACATGACTGTCCCTCCTCCCCTGGCTGCTGTCAGGCACCTCTAGCTCTTCCTCATCTGCACTGGGATTTTGGCTGGCTTAAGCTTGTGCAGATAGCCACAGCCGCTAGGAGTCAGTGGGTGCAGCCGCCATGCCATGTCAAGCACTCCTCCCAGCTTCCAGCTCACATTCTTTCTGCCCTCCTGTCTGCAGTGTTCCCTGAACCTTGAGAAGCAGGAGATTGATACAGATGTCTCACTTTAGGCTGAGCGTTTAATTAAGTCACTTATTCCCAATAACCACTCACTGCCCATTGCAAAAAGAAGCATTTCTGACCAAGGCTGAAAGCTGTACAAATCTAAGAATACAAACACGAGCAGGTAGCAAAACAGCAATTGGAGGTTCCCCTCCAAGACCTCACTTCCTCAGCCATGGGCCATTTTATTTTACTGTATTTTATGTGTATGGTTGTTTACTTAGATATATGTCTGTGCACCACTTGTGTGCACTGCCCGTAGAGGCCAGGAGAGGCATCAGATCCCCTGGAGCTGGAGTTACAGCCTTCACATGGGTGCTAGGGATCTGTCCAGCGCCTACCCATGGCCTTTTGACAAGGTTTACAGTGCCAGGCCTGAGTTCTGTCCTGTGGAACAGGCCTCAGTCCAGTCGGAGGTGGTTGGTTCTCCTCATAACAGTCATTGCACTCTGTGCCAGTGGACACAATGTTCCTTGCAGGTCAGAGTAGCAGCATTCAAGTCGGCACTGGGCAAGAACTTTCCTACCCTGAATCCTGCGTAGAGCAGTTTATGCTACTGTGGAAGCTGGTCAGCTAAGAAGTTTGCCAGTTACTGACTTCTCTATGTCTTGCAGTCAAATGGTGGGTGTCTTCAGGAATAGGGTTAGTTATGACGGGCAGCCAAGAGCAACTGGCATGGCCTGCTTTAATGGAGGAGGTGCTCTCTGGGATCTCTCAACTGTAGGGAGTTGCTGAGATTTTCATTTAATACAACAGCCTTGGCCACTCATACAGGTGTTGTGGTAAATCTCTGACCCAAACACGTCCGGTCAAGGAAAACACAACTCAATATTTATGATTATAAACTGCAAGCCTTGAATTGGGCAGATTTACCATTGTACTACTCTATTCCCCAGCTATGAGATCCCTTAAAACCTGCGGTTTTCTAAGCCAAGTTCTTCTCCTCCTCCTTGTCCTCCTTCCACCAACGGCTTCAACGGCTCCTCTCGCTCTTCTGGCTCTCTGCCTACCTCGCCTCTCCCCTGGCAACTTCTTTTCTCCCTCCTCCTCTTCCGACTCCTCCCCTTTTTCTCCACCTCCCCTTCTACTGCCCAATCACTGGCTCTAGCCTTTATTTTACAAATTCAATTGGACAGAAGGTTCACAAAATTCACTCCTCTGCAGCCCCTCCCAGGAGTGGAAATGCCATGAAAACAAAAGGCTGGGGCTATCCACAACATACAGGGGTCAGATTCCCTTGTCGGGAAGGGGGCTTCTTTAGTTTTAGTTAGCTTTCCCATAACCCCTCTTCACTTCCAAGATTTTATTATTGTGAATGAGAGATGGGGGGGTGGGGGGGGTTAACAGGTGAGGCGTATATGTATGGGCACACGTGCCATAATACACACGTGGAAGTCAAAGAACAACTTTATATAGAGTCAGCTCTCTCCTACTTTATATGAGACCTGGGGATTGAACTCAGTCTGTCAACCTCACACAGCAAGGACTTTCACCCACTGAGCCATCTCAGCAGCTCAATTACTCATACCTTAAATGTAACATAGACTCACAGAGTAATAGAACTAAAGAAACCCTAGTGATTAGTTCATCCTGTCCAACAAAAATGGGAATTTTCAGGCCTGGATTTGGGAATGAGTTCTCCAAGGATAGCTCCCAGAATGCCGTTTATACAAGGCTTTCTGATTCAGCTGCATGCTTGTCTCAGGTGTGGTAACATTTCCTTCCTGTGTCGTAGCCTGAGCAGCAGACTGATGACTTCCTGGGAATGACAGAATCCTGGTTTTCCTCCGTGTCTCGGGACTCCCTGGAGCTCTTCCGTGCTATCAGTAACCAGCCCTTCCCTGAACTGCACTGCGCTGCCTTGAAAGTGTTCACAGTAGGTATCTCTTCTCCGCAGGTCCTTCTGTGACCACCCGCTCAACACAGAGCACTAGAATGAGCTAGCCTCGTGTACACACAGCAGTTTCTACCCTGCTACTTCAGGGGCCATTGAGAGACACATGTGCTGACAGGCTGTCAGGAAAGGGTATTCAGTACTGTCTGGGGTTTAAACAAGCTGCTGTTGGGCACAGGTTAACCCAGCTCCTCAGCTTCTGCTCAGCTTTAGCCTTGACTCCTACGTTCCCTTCTGGTCCTTGGTACTGCAGTGATGGCAGGCTGCTGGTTTCTCACCTCTCCTCTGCTATGGTTACTGACCTCAACACTCTGCTAACTCTGCTTATGAACCTCTTGCTTATTCAAGAAGTAGCTCCAGCACACTTTTCCTACGTCTCCTACAATGGAGTTAATGATCCTGGTTCTCATATGATATTTTCATCCAACAGGCATTGAGTTTTCCCCTACCCTGTTAGATGGTGGGCCTTTTCTCAAACTTCCCATCTATGGAGGGAGCCACACCATAAATATAGTTACAAAGTTCATTATAAAATTATAGCTATGGGGCTAGAGAGGTGGCTCAGTGGTTAAGAGTACAGACTGCTTTTCCAGTGGTTCTGAGAATTCCCAGCAACCACATGGTGGCTCACAACCATCTGTAATGGGATCTGATGCCCTCTTCTGGTGTGTCTGAAAACCATGGCAGTGTACTCACATACATAAATAAATCATATATATGTATGTGTATATATATATACATACACACACATATACACATGTACACACGCGTGCACACACACGCACACACACAACCACACATATACATATACGCACACGCACACATACGCACACACATACGTACACACATACACCCACACCCACACCCACACATATACATATACGCACGCACACACATACGTACACACATACGCGCACACACACACCCCCGCGCACACACATATATGGTAAGGATTACACCGTGCGTGTTTTATGTTTGAGCTCCTCCCCCAGCTAAGGCGAGCGGCTGCTTTCCTTAGCACTGTAAACTTGCTAAGTGTAATCACACTGGTGGCCTTACACAGGGTCCAGGCTGCATTAGGCTCTGTGGAGAAGAATGAGAGGAAGATTTCCCAAAGCAGGTCTTAAAGAGCACAGGTATTCCTGTGGTCTTGGACACTGCCAGTTCAGGTCTAAAGCAGTAAGACATTAAACGTGCTCGGTGCTTCACCTTGGAAGCACCTGCATTGATGTGGCACAATGTTCCTTGTTGTTCTTCTGTCTGAGCTCTGATTTAGTGGGTGAGGTAGCTGGTGCTTCTGGCCTGAGGAATCCATTTTGAGAGGTAGAAGCTAGGCCACAAACACACTAAATGTAGTATTGAGCTTTGGTAGACATGTAGGTTGCCGACTCATTCTTTTAAAGTTTGCAAAAGACTGAAAAATAGGGAATTTTAAATCACAAAGTTGGTGCTTGCGTCTCATCTTGGTTTTACTATTTATTTATTATTTATTTGGAGTTCAGTGTTTCCAGAGGAAAGTGCTTGCTGTACGCTCCTTACTGCTGCCCAGTCCCATTTGTGGTCTTTTTCCCAAAGTCTAATCACCACCACAGGTACAGGGTTTACAGGCTCTGGGCCTTACAGGATGGTGCTGAGGGGGCTACTACATGCAGTGCAGATCATACATATCCTTACACTTAAGAGGCCATTAGGAAGCTGGCATTCTCTTGGCTAGTTGTAATGTGTTATTCTCCTGCAAGTGAAGATTCAGATATGTCTGTTATAAATGGTACTACAGTCAGCATTCCCAACATTCCCCGAAAGGATTGATTATCTTGTGTACAAGTTTAAAAGTGTCTCTGCTTGGAGTAGTAGTGCATTCCTCTAATCCCAGCACTTGGGAGGCAGAAACAGGCCGATATCTGAGTTTGAGGCCAGCCTGGTCTACACAGTGAGTTCCATTATACCAGGGCTACAAAGAGAAACTCTGTCTTGAAAAATAAACAGAGTGTGTGTGTATCCCTGAAGCGACATCATTGTCTTCTGGTTTTGCTCTTTATTTTTGCTTTGTTTTAGTCTTACCTAGAAACTGGTTCTATGTCAGCAGTTTTCAACCTGTCAGTTGCAACTCCCTTGACAAATTTCTGTCTCCAAAAACATTTACATTATGATCCATAACAGTAGCAAAATTACAGTTATGAAGTGACAACAAAAGTGACTTTATGGTTGGGGGTGGTGACCACAACCTGAGGGACTGTAGTACAGGGCCACAGCGTCAGGAAGCTTGAGACACTGCTCTGCGTCTCTTTGGGGTAGACTTACTTCTGCTGTCAGGGTTCCTTATAAATCATTAAGTCTTAAGTCTTTATTACAGTGGGCCGTAATTTATGTACACAGTCCCATTATTACACTTGTAAAGCTTCCACACGGTTGTGGTGAGCATCTCTGTACACAAAGCTTTTTTATCTATATAATTGTTTTCTATTTACTTCTTTATTTTATGTATACAAGTTCACTGTAGCTGTCTTCAGACACAACCAGAAGAAAGTATCGCATGCCTTTACAGATGGCTGTGAGCCACCATGTGGTTGCTGGGAATTGAACTCAGGACCTCTGGAAGAGCAGTCAGTGCTTCTAACCACTGAGCCATCTCTTAAAAGCACAAAGCTTTTAATATATAGAATTTTTAAAAATGTTTCTCGGGAATCTGCTTACTTGGACGAAGGGAGATACTTTTAAGGTTTGTCCTATCATATGTATCTCCAAGTATGATGTTGTCCTCTCATGAACTTACCTATAAATTGTATTCTCTTTCTGCCTTCAATTTCAGGCTATTGCAAACCAGCCCTGGGCTCAGAGACTTATGTTTAACAGTCCAGGTTTTGTAGAATTTGTCATGGACCGGTCTGTGGAACATGACAAAGCTTCAAAGGATGCCAAATATGAACTGGTAAAAGCTCTTGCCAATTCCAAGACAATTGCAGAGATCTTTGGGAACTCAAATTATTTGAGGCTCAGAACGTACCTAAGTGAAGGTCCGTACTACGTGAAACCTGTTGCCACAACAGCAGTGGAAGGAGCTGACTGATTGCTTTCCGTCTAAGACAGCAGAATTTCTCAAGACACGTGATTCCAACTGTGCTCCACACTGCAGGATGTCTGTCTTCCCAGAGCTACCATGGAGTGTGACACAGCCTCACCATCAGCAGTGTTGTCCCCAGCGCTTAGGCCGCAGTGAAAGCTGCAGGAACCTGAAAGCACTCCAGCTTTCTGGAGTCCTCTGGCTACTGGAGTCTTTACTGCAAGGTCAAGGTTTGTTTTCTCAAAGTTTCCATGGGCACACTCATGACCTCATTTAAAAATAAAATGAAGCCAAATGATTCTGGATTCTCTTAACCACATTTTCTTTTTCCTTACCTGATTTTGCCTCAAAATCTTAGGTATCTTGGGTAGTCTCTAAAAATAAGTCATTTAGAATCATCGAATTATATTATTTGTATACAAGGAATAAATAGTTTTAATAAGATTTCTTGGTTACTTTTCCTTTGAAAATAAAATAAATCTAAAACTTGTTTGGCATTGGTACTTTGGCTGTGTGTCACTTTTACCATGTTGTAGTTACAGGGAAGGGCGTGTGATAATGCCTTGACCAGAAAGTTTCCTTAACTATTGTTGTATTCATTGGTGGGTCATCATCATGGGTTGGGGGGTAATTTTTCAGATATGAAGTCTAGTCTTGAGGTGATCAGAGAGACACTCTGGCTCCTAATGTCCATAGTCAGAAGAGAAGGGACAGCATGTACAAACCAAGGTGCCCTGTCAGAAGGGACAGTATATACAAACTAACATGCCATGTACACTGTTTTGCAAATGTTTATTCCTTCTTTACCTTTTCCCAGTGTTACTTTATCTTAACAACAAAGCTCTTGACACACAAAAAACACTTGTCCAGGGTTTCTGCGTGAGCTTGTCAGTGACGGTTTAGAACCAGGCCCTGTTTCTTTTAGGCTGTGCTGAGGTCCTATAACATGATTCTCTAATGACTGGAATCCTGGTCCAGTTGCATCATTTTTCCGCCGCCAACTCTTGAGTTTTCTTTCTCTATACTTGATCATCTCTCTACAGCCAATGTCACGTTAGGCTACAGCTAGATACTTCCTGGCATAAAATATTCAAAGTGACTTTTGTTTTAATGATATACGTGTTTATAAATATATCACATGGTGAAATAAAATAAACTATTGTAAGTGTACTTTTATTATATATGTGTAGATGTACAGTGATTATTGCTGTCCCTCTCCAAAACTGTCTTATCTTTCAAAACTAAAGTTTTATATCCACTAAATGGTAATTCCTCCCGCTGCTGCCAGCCACCATCCCAAGTCAGGCTGTTGACTTGTTTTTAACTTCAGGATTCAGAGGCGTGCCCTCTCTCCTGTGTATGGCATGTATACTCATTCTGCTTTATTTTGTTTTGTTTTCCTGAGACAGGTCTTCTCTTGTATCCCTGAGTTCCTGGCTGTCCTAGAACTCACTATGATTCACCTGCCTCTGACTCTCAAGTGCTATAATTAAAGGTGTGCGCCACCAACTCTTATTCTGCTTTTGTTTTGATTTTTTTATTCAGATTTTAAAAGAACGATAAGTTATTATTTTGCGTTTCATAAGTGTGGTTTGAATAGGTTTGACCACCAGAGATCCATGTGTTTGAATGCTTGGCCCATAGGGAATATCACTATCAGGAGGTGTGGCCTGGCTGGGGTAGGCGTGGTCTTGTTGGAGGAAATGTGTCACTGTGGGTGCTGAGCTTTGAGGTCTCCTATGCTCAGACTCCACCGAAGGGTGGAACAGAGTCTCCTGGCTACCTTCTGATCAAGATGTAAAATTTTCAGTATTCCGGCACCATGTCTGCCTGCAAACTGCTATGCTTCTTGCTATGATGATAATGAACTTAACATCTGAAACTGTAAGCCAGCCCCAATTAAATGTTTGCCTTTCTAAGAATTGTCATGGTCATGTTTTCACAGTAGTAGAAACACAAACTAAAACAGTATGCAAATGTGTGAGTGTGAGAGAGAGGTAGAGGGAGACTTAAAAAATATTTGGTTATTATACATAGAAAACCTAATTATTACCAATATATAAAATATAAAAGCCATGTTGCTGAAAAACATTGCGCGCGCACGTGTGTGTGTGTGTGTGTGAGAGAGAGAGAGAGACAGAGAGAGACAGAGACAGAGAGGAGACTGAGAGTTATAGGATATTTGTTTATTATACATAGGAAACCTAATTGTTACCAAATATAAAAGCCATGTTGCTGAAAAACACTGTGCCAACATTCCTGATCCTAATTCCAAGGTTTCACAGCCCCAGGCTTCTGTAGGCAACAAGATAGAGTGCTTACCACAGTGGGGAAAGTAGCAGGTCTGTTCTGAAGCATTTCCGCACTGCGCCATGCTCACACAAGGGAGCAGACCATTTCCCAATCACATTGCTTCAGGTCTCTTTTCCATGATAATAAGCTGTCTCCTATCCCGTTCCTGCTGCATCCTGTTCCTGATTATTTGGAACCCAGGTCCAGCAAAACAGCTGTGAATGACTCCAGTCACTGAGCTACATACATAGTGCCTTGTCCTTCAAGAAATAGACACATCTACTGAAGAAGCCATTTCCCTTCAAGGCCTACACCAATCTGCTGCTCTGACTCCAAGGCTCTAGAGCTTTATCCAGAGGAGCAACCTTGGTGCTTAAACTCTCATGACAGCTCTTCCCAAAGTAGCATCCTTGTCTGGTCTATCTCCCTACAGCCACAGTGTTTCACCTTCCTGCATCTGAACTTGCATTACAGTCTGAGATGCTGAAGTATCCCACTTGATGGGGAATGAAGTCCATGCTACACTGCTCCCACCCACCAGGGTTCATAGCACAACTCTCCCCCACCATTCCCAGGACATGGCTGCCATTGCAGCTCTAATCACAGAGGCCTGTATCACTGGTGTGTCCTAACACCCCAAGATGTGGATCACTACTAAGCAGCATGCTTTATGCCAGTGTTCAAGATGCCACTGTGCCCCATTGACTTCAGAACCCAAACTGCAACATTTCCTCTGATGTTGAAAGTATACATTCCGCAGGGAAACTCTTAAGCACAGAAGAAAACAGCTCAAAATGATTTCAGGAAGTTCCTGAAACTGACCAGATTCACTAGGCCTTTCCCTCCCAAAGTAACCTATAAAGCTGATAGTCTCTCTCAGAGAAGCCAAGCTGCAAAGAAAACTGATACCTGACCAGCTGCCTAGAAGAAGCAGAAACCAGTCTGGGGAAAGTAGCTCAACTTAGTCATTTGGAAAGAACATTCTTCAACCTGTTGCGTTGCCTGCAGGCTCAGATTGGCTTTGGTGACGTAGGTGTCTGAGCCATTTCTGCTCCTGTAACACCTTACCAATATTCCTATAAGTAACCCCAACAAACCTCATTGGTTCACCAGCTGCACTTTGGTGGTATCTGGACTCTGATCTGTTGGGAGTTCCCTATCTGGGGAGAGTACAAACGTACATAATGACTCCTCAGGAAAAGTTTTATCACATACCACCTCTGGAACTCAGTGCTCCCTGGACCCATGCCAGTGCTGGAGCATGCTGCTCAGCACAGATTTACAGTTGACTATCTGTCCCTTGGGTCTAAGCTGCTAAGGAATTCCCTACAGTTTTTGGCTTGATGGGAAAGCTGTGTCCACCTGTGCCTAAGTGTGACAGGACACTGAGCCCTAGAACACAGTGGAGTCAGGCTCAGCACCATCAAGGATCCACTCAGGTAAGTTCATCCTGTGAAAACTTAGAACAAGACTGACCCCTAAAGCCCTCTCAGTGTTGCCACAGAAACATGGATCCCGGGGGCTGGAGAGATGGCTCAGCGGCTAAGAGCACTGCTTGTTCTTCCAGAGGTCCTGAGTTCAATTCCCAGCAACCACATGGTGGCTCACAACCATCTGTAATGAGATCTGGTGCCCTCTTCTGGTGTGTCTGAAGACAGCTACAGTATACTCATCATATATATAAAAAATAAATAAAATATTAAAAAAAAACAAAACATTTAAAAAAAAAAAAAAGAAACATGGATCCCAGGCCACTAAAACACCCATAGCCATTGGTGACATTAACTATAGCCAAAGAAGTTGTACAGAGGCAGCGCTGTTAGAAATCAGAACAGCACTCTCTGCCCAACAAGTTAACCTAGGATCCGACTGCTGGGGAGTCCCTAGGAAGGGCAGTCTATAAAATTAGAAAAGTGACTACTATTGTGCAGATATCAATAGAGATAGGAAACATCATATTTCGATGCTGTAGTGGTTTAAAAAGGAATGGCCCCCATAGGCTCAACTATTTGAATGTTTGGTCATTAGAGAATAGCAGTATTAGGAAGTGTGACCTTGTTGGAAGAATTGTGTCACTGGGGGTGGGCTTTGGGGTTCCAGAAGCCCAGGTCAAACTTAGTGACTGTCTGTGTGTCTTCTGCTGCCTGCTGATCCGCACATAGAACTCTTAGCTACCTCTCTGGCACCGTGTCTACCTGCATGCCACCATGCTTCCCACCATGTTGATAATGGACTAAATCTTTGAAACTATATAAGCCAGTCCCAATGTTATCCTTTATAAGAGTTGCTGTGGTCATGGTGTCTCTTCACAGCAATAGAACACTAACTAAGGCAAATGCTATCAAAGAAATCCAGTAGTTTTCCAGTAACTAACCCCACAGATGGAATCTATAAAGCGCCTGATGAGGACATTGAAAGGATTAAAAAAATTTCAAAACCTCCTAGTAGACTGAACAGAACCAAGAGTGCAGGTCAGCTTGGTCGTGAGCTCTGTGTTTCAGGAACTTGGCTGACCACAAGATAGATGGCTGATTATGTACAGGCTCTTAGAGAATAGTCTATACATAATGTTCCCCATGACTGTTCCTTGTACCCTGTCACAAACTGAATAATGGGCTGGGACTTTCCACAGGTGCTCTCCAATAGCCCTCTTTTACTCCCCCTGGGTTGTGGTTTCCCCCCTGGGTTGTGGTTTCCCCCCTGAGTTGTGGTTTTTGACTTCAAATTCTCTCTGTCTCCAAAGCCCCGGGGTCAGACCCCACTGCCCCTGCGTGGATCATGGGTCTTGACCTCAGTATACTGATTGAAATATACCTCTTGCTGATTACATCAAGTTCGGTGTCTTGTGAGTTAATGGGTGGCCGCAAATTCCCGAGCCTTGGGTGAGGTCCTCCCTTCGTGGGGGCCTTACAACATCTAAATAATGATCCCAAGAAAACTCAGCAAGATATAAGAGAACACAACCAAATCAGTGAAACCCAGATAGCATCCATGTGACACCACACACACACACACACACACACACACACAATTTAATAGTCTTGGAGCTGAAGAACTGAAAAATAATAAACTATAATTAAAATTTTAACATCAGAGCAGCTCAAACAGCAGAATTTGGGGTTGCAGGATGGCTCCGCAGTTACAAGAACATACTACTCTTGAAGAGGACCTGGGTTGGCTTCCCAGTACTCACATCTGGCAGTTCACAGCTGCTTGTAACACCAACTCAGAGGACTCAATGCCCTTCTGGGCTCTACAGGCACCAGCACACAGACATGTAAATAAAAATTTTTCATTATTAAAAAAAAATTTTTTTAATCGTAAGTCTTTAGATAATCGTAAGTCTTTACAATTAAATATTGCAGAGCATGACAGGAGAAAACTAAGTAAGATGAAGAAGTCCTCTAGGACTGATCAAAAAATTCTCACATTATCAGATTATCAAAGGGAAACAGGTTGGAAAATGCCCAGGAATGTTACTTAACAGCATAATCGCAGGACATTTTCCAGCTCTTGGGAGATAGACTTCCAGAAAAAAAAAAAAAAAAGAAGAAGAAGAAGAATGTTAATTCAGACTAGTGGGAAATGTATGCTCCGGGGAGAGCAAAATACAATAAGTGAAAGACTGAAGCTAGCTTGTGGGATTCATAGAATGGTATGGTGAGACCAAGTCTTTGCATTATAGGAGCCCCATAATGAAGTGGATCAACTACTTTAAAGAAATCATCTTAGGAAACCTTACAAACTTCTGGAAAGATATAAATGTCCAAGTACTGGTGGTATACTGGCGCACACCTGTTATTCTAGCTCTCAGAGGCAGGAGGATCACAATCTCAAGACCAACCTAGGCTGTATGGCAAAACTTTGCCCCTGCCTCCACCCCCAATAAGCATCCACATTGCTATCCAGCTATCCAGATGGTCTACTTAATCTGCAGATTTGCATTTAGTCTATTGTTAGAAATGAAATCTAATGGTTCATTTTCAAAGGTGCCTTGAGCCAGCTACAAGTGAACTGAAAATACTAGACCTCTGCTAATGCCTGTTAGTCTAGCTATTCCTGAAAGTCTGCTGAGCTAGACACACCAAGCAGCAGCTTAAAATAAAGAAATTACTAGCACCCAAGCTTGCCTACAATAGTATCTTCCTAATAAGCTTTAAAAGAAGCAGGATGTAACTCAAGAGAACCTAAGCTACAGAGGGAAAGATAAAACCTGGATGACATGAAGACTGTGCCCTCTTGATTAGTCAAAAAGGGAGGAAGGGTCATGTGTCCTCTTACTGGCCTGGCATTCTAGGACAGCCAATTTTGCAAGGACATAAAATAAACTATGTCACCTTTGCTTCTCTGAGTCTCCAGTATTCTGACTATGAAGTGAGAGTCACCGTTTCTCACATCCAAAGAATCTATTAAAATCACAATGACACCTCCCACCAAAACAGAAAAGAAAGGTTATAAATCATGTAGATGAGAAAAAGACCCCAATTCATCACACCTGTATCAAGCAAGAAGAACAAAGCTAGCTGCCTCACACTACCTGACTTCAAAATACACTCCAAAGCCACAGTGAACAAAATAGCTTGAGCCTGTCATGAAAGGCACGCGGATTAGTAGAACAGCACAGAGCACTCAGAAATAAAAGCTATGGTCAATAGCCAAGAATGATGCCAAGAGCAGAATATATTATCTTTAGTAAATGGTGGTAGAAAAAAACAGTATCTACACGTAGAAGGATAAAATTAGACCTTCAGTCCAGAGCACATACAAAAAAGATGTCACAACAGAGGAAAGCCTCAAACACAAGGTTGGAAATGTCAAACGACCAGAATAAACTGTAAGAGCAGAGCTGAACAACGGTGCTGTGGGTTGGTATGTTTTCATATGACTCACCAAATACAGGCAACACCAGAGCAAACATGCAGATGAGACCACGGCAAAGTAAAAAGCTGTGTAGCAATGGTAAGAGTCAACGGTGATGAGAGACTGTGAAATGGAAGAAAATACTGCATCATCTGTTAAGAAATTAGCAATCAAAATATATAAGAAAATTAATTAAAAATAGGAGAAATGCCAAGCAGATGCCAGTGGCACATGCCTTAATACCAGCACTCAGGAGGCAGAGATAGGTGAGTCTCCAAGTTAGAGGACAACCCAATCTTCATAATGAGTTCCAGGACAGCTAGGGCTATACAGAGAAACTCTGCCTCAAAACCAAAAGTGGGTGTGGAATTCAATAACAAACAATTCAAAACCAAGCAAAAACCCTAAACTGACATTTTTCCAAAGAAGGCGTGCAAATGGCCAGCAGAGGGCACAGTGATGCGGTCTGGATGTTCCAGCTGTCAGAGGCAATGGGTAGGTGGGCCCAGAAATTCAAGACCACCTTGGGCAACCTAGCATGACTAGATCAAAAAACACAACAAAAACTAAGGCCACAACTAGCCAAAGTAAGTGAAAAGATACTTGTGGCAGGACACTTACTCTGCTACATTGTATTTGCAGTGGAGCTCGGTGATTAGGCAGAAGAGGAGGTGGAGCTGGGAGAGAAAGAAAGGGGAGAGGAAAAAAAGAGGAAGGGGAGGGGAGAAATAGAGGAAGAAGAAGAAAGAGGCTATCAGCCATGGAGAACCACTGATGGGTCCAAAGCTGTCCTGGGTAGCAATTTCTATCAAAAAGTTAGATATTGGGTAATAACTCCAATTGTATGGGCATCTTGTTGATTGAGCATTTCTAAATATATAAATCCTTTAGATAATCATTAAGTTTTAAGAGTCTCATTTCAAGCCGGGCGGTGGTGGCGCACGCCTTTAATCCCAGCACTTGGGAGGCAGAGGCAGGTGGATTTCTGAGTTCGAGGCCAGCCTGGTCTACAGAGTGAGTTCCAGGACAGCCAGGGCTACACAGAGAAACCCTGTCTCGAAAAACCAAAAAAAAAAAAAAAAGAGTCTCATTTCTACCAGATACTTCGAGGATGGCAGATATTGTCTGGGGTTTAGCCGAGCTTTGTGGATGCAGCTGGCGTCTTGTGGGTGCCAGGGCCCGCCATCTAGCTAGCCGGAGCCCTGGTCAGAGCCGAGGAGCAACAGAAACATGGTGGCTACCTGAGAACAAGCGGGACAAGGCGCCGTTTTCTAAATATCTCCCCTACAGGTACTTTCCATTGTGATATCTCACTGTAGATCGATCTAATTAGCGAGTTAGATCGATCTACAGTGAGATATCATTTTGACCTACTGGACAAGCTGCTGTAACAAGGACAAACATAAGCAATGACGATGTGGAGGAAAAGGAGTCCTGGCACACCACTGGAACAAAGGTACACTGAGCAGCCATTATGGACAACAATGTGACAGTTCTCACAAGTTAAAGTTAGAACTAAGGTGTGCTGGTCCAGAAGTCTCCCTTCTGGATATATTCTGAAAGGACATAAAATCAGGGTATTGACACAACTACAATTTTTGTAGCATTACTCACAACAGTCAAAGTGTGTAATCAGCCTAAGTGTCCATCAATGAATGAGCAGATAAAGATCAGAGCTGGTGAGTCACTCAGGCAGCAAAGGCATCCGCTGCTAAAACTAAATCAAAACCTAATGACTGCACAGTGGAGAGAGAGATCTGGCAGATTGTTCTCTGGTGCTTACACACACACACACAATGGAGAGAGAGATCTGACAGATTATTCTCTGGTGTGCTTACACACACACACAGCAGGGAGAGAGAGATCTGACAGATTGTTCTCTGGTGTGCTTACAGAGAGAGAGAGAGAGAGAGAGAGAGAGAGAGAGAGGCACAGACGTGTGTGCGCGCACACACACATGATTTAACAAGAAGAAAATGTGGGTGGTACTTACAAGAAAATACTATTTTTCCTTAAGAAAAAACTATCAACAGGCAGTGGTGGTACGTGCTTTTAACCCCAGCATTTAGAAGGCAGAGACAGGTAGATCACTGAATTTGAGGCCAACCTGGTCTACAGAGTGAGTTCCAGGACATTCAGGGCTACACAGAGAAACCCTGTCTTGGAAAAGAAAGAAAGAAAGAAAGAAAGAAAGAAAGAAAGAAAGAAAGAAAGAAAGAAAGAAAGAAAGAAAGAAAGAAAGAAAGAAAGAAAGAAAGAAAGAGAGAGGAAAGAAAGAAAGAGCGAGAAAGAAAAGAAAGAACGAGAAAGAAAAGAAAAAGAAAGAAAGAAAGAAAGAAAGAAAGAAAGAAAGAAAAGACCAATCATTTTCGTCAGCATGGAGGAACAAGTGGACATCGTGGTAAGTGAAGCAGGCCAAGCACAAAAGACAACCACATCTTCACTCACACATGCAGTGTAAAAATGCCAAACTCTCCAGGCAGTGATGGCGCACGCCTTTAATCCCAGCACTTGGGAGGCAGAGGCAGTCGGGTTTCTGAGTTTGAGGCCAGCCTGGTCTACAGAGTGAGTTCCAGGACAGCCAGGGCTACACAGAGAAACCCTGTCTCGGAAAAAAAAAAAAAAAAAAAAGCACTGACTACTCTTTCAGAGGTCCTGAGATCAATTCCCAGAAACAACATGGTGGCTCACAACCATCTGTAATGGGATCCAATACCTTCTTCTGCTGTGTCTGAAGACAGCGACAGTATACTCACATACATAAATCTTAAAAAAAAAATAAAACAAATTGGATTCAGGCATTCAGAATGTATTCTACCTGTGTATCACTTGTATGGGTCAGAGATGGCTCACTGGGCAAGGGTGACTACTGTCAAGTCTGATGGTTTGAGTTTCAGTCCTAGAACACGCACATTGGAAGGGAAGAACTGACTCCTGTTCTTTGTCCTTTGACCTTCATACATGGCCTGTGACACACATATATACACACAAGTGCACATGTGCACACACACACACACACACACAATAAATATTTTTTAAAAAATTAGAAAATATAACACTCAGTACATCATAATATGCTGTAATGAAATTTAATGTTTTCTCTTTTCTGAAAGATTTTATTTTGAAAAGTATCACACCATCCTATTTTAAATGCCTTAAACATCAAAATCAAGATGTCAAGACTGAGTACATCAGAACACTAAGAACATCTTGTGGTTTTGCTAGGTAGGAATAAAGGTTCAGAGAAGCTACATAACATGGGCCCAGAGAGTTGCCATCTGTAATAGGAAAGCAGGAATTTAAGATGAAGACATCTAACAGTGAGTGAACACTAATCACCAAAATACACAGCACGGTCTTTAACACTCCCCGTGTGAAAATGCTTGAAGCTGTCAAGGTATGTCAGAAGCTTGCAGGAAATGAGCCCGTAATAAGTCTCAAACAGTGAACACTCTTTCCCATCATTCATTTCTTTCCATGCCAGGGAAGTTTCAGCATCTGTAGCTTCTGAGGATGTAAAAATGAACTTGTAGCAGCATCTGTTATATGTGATGTGTCTTCCCCCAGAAAACCTTGAACTGTGGATAGGTATAAGGCCCACGAACTTAGCACATATCCCTACAAATACATCAGCGGGCACCATAAGAGGTGCTTCATTCAAAACCACATACACCATCCGAGCCACATCTTGGGACATTATAAAGGCCTCACCACTGCAGTAGTCTGGGTAGTATTTTTCGGGGTACTCACTAAGAGGGACAAATTCTTGGCTATGGGGGTCTCTGTTAGGTATATCCTGATGAATAACTCTTCCTAAATAGATACCTTCCAGGTGGCCTTTCAGATTGAGAAGATAGTCTACCAAGCCTGGAAGATTGATAAACATCTCCTCGTCAGCTTTGAGAATGAACAGGGCATCGGGACAGAAGGCCACAGCCCACTGGGTCATTGAGATGATCTTCAGGGTTTGGTTTTCAGAACTGTCCAGGAAGGTCCCTTCAATTATATCGTTATTCTTCTGAGACTCTGCATCTATCTCTTCCTGCGTGGTTGCCAATGCTGGCATTCCCAGAGCAAACAGCGTGAGAATTGGGTAGCCTTGGACACTGGTCACACTACCCCAGGTTTTCCTGATGAGCTCCCGTCTTGTTCCATTCCCTGGGCTACTGAAGATAAGAGAGAGCAGAAAGATGGTTTTCCCATTACACACCTCCGGCTGGCTCAGGACATAATATTTGGAGGGATTACCTCTTAAAGGTTCCAGGTTCAATGTTCTTGCCTTGTTCTTGATGTCGAGAATTTTCATATCTACATGAGGCAAAGTGTGTAAGAAGTACTCTTCTACAAAGTGAGCTCCAAAGAGCAAGGCATGAAACAGTACGACGTTAAAGAGAACGAAACACCACTGGTGAGTCCGAAGTCGGCAGAGCACCACCTAAATGATAAAAGGAGTTATGCCCCTTTAAGCTCTGCTTCCATCCCTGTTTATTCCACCCGCCGACTCCTGTGTGGGCTTCTTATGGCCCTCAGTAGCAATCCTATTCTATTATAACTTCTCTACTGGATGGCTGTCTCCCAGGTCACCAGGTCTGAAGATACTGAAGATACAAAGAAGACTCAGGCACTGGGAACATAAATATAGTTCTTGAATGAGAACACCTGGGTCAGTTTCCTCTCTGATTACAAAGGTCAAGTACTGTTTTCCATGATGTGGTCACTTTGGGTGTCCACCATCCCCTAGTGGACATTTACATTTTAGAATAACTCTCCATTTAATCTAGCACATCTGACATATTGGTCAATGTGGGCAGATTCCTATTATCTGCAGGGGACATTCAGGTGCACCTGTGCTGGGCTTACTCCACCTCACCCAGAGATAGAAAGTGTCCGTCTGGAAAGGGGCATACAGAACTGTAATGGAGCTAAGGAACTTTAAAGAAATTAAAACTCTGTTTATTATAACTTTACCATTAGGAAGCAACTTCCAGAGCCACCTCCTACTGAGTGCTCATTGTGCACCGGCGACGGTGGCGACGGTGCTACGTACATTACAATGTGCTTCATTTAGCCCAGTGATACCCATCTCAAATAGACTGACTTCCAAATTAAGCTTATACTTCGAACTCAGATCTGCCACCATTTAAAGTTCACTCATAACCACTGAGGAATCTTGACTCCTACTTTTCCTACACCATATCAACTGAATAGGAATTTTCAAACCAGACTAAACTTGCAGTTACAAACTGCACTACTTGTCAATTTTCTCAGTCCTAATGATTCACATGTAGAACAACCTATTTTTAATAGCTATCAAATGTTTCAGAGATACATCAGAAACTTACCTGCATGTTGTCTGTGGGAAGTTCATATGCCAAGGTAAGCACAGTAGGATGTCAGAATCGCTCCAGCCTGACAGCAATTGCAGTACAGTACTTTGAGCCCCAAACTTTGAGGATAAGGTTTCTTGCTAACCCAGCTGAGCTTTTGTCCCAGAATACCTGCTGCCTGCATAGGATAGGACAGTGAGTGCTTATCATGTTACAGCTAGTGAGAATCCAGAACAAAGTGGAGGGGAAAAGCAAACCTTGTCACATGTCCACCCAGTGTGTCTCACAGAACAGACTCCTTATCATCATCCTGTGTTCCAGATAAAATACAAGTGGAAGTCCAAAGAATCCTTTATCCACGTCATGTTCACACAGCATCACCTCCCAAGGAGAGAAATGATGTGTCTGTCTCAGGATTAGTGCCTAATCCCAAGTACACGAACATGGTAAAACTGTTCTAAACATTGAGGAATATGTGAGCCCATGTTTTTTTCTCCCCCAAAGAAATATCATATATTCAGGTCTTATGTGTATCTCTTTGGGAGGGATTCTAAGTTTCTGGCTTAAGTTATGAAGATCAACTATAAGAAATGCTGCTGCTGTGGTGGGTCATAACTTTATAGTCCCTGCACTCGGGAAGCAGTGGCAGCTGGATTCTGTGAGTTCTAGTCCAGCCTCCCACACAGAGTGAATTCTAGGACAGCCAGAGCTATGCAAAGAAACCCTGTAGGAAAAAAGAAATATAGTTTCAACTACTGGTCTTCAATGTTCTCCAAGCTCCCAGGAGAGAGAGTATCTGGAGAGGTTTCAGTAGTTGAAGGTGCTGGTTAATTAACCAACTCCAGATTCTTAAAAGATTCATCGTTATATTTCTGCTTTCTGCTCCCCTAGAACAACTCCAGGTACCAACTTCTGTATTAGTCAGGGTTCTCTAGAGTCACAGAACTTATAGGTAGTCTCTATAGAGTAAGGGAATTTGTTGATGACTTACAGTCTCTTTGTTTGTTTGTTTGTTTTTGTTTTTTATTTTGTTTGTTTTTCGAGACAGGGACTTACGGTCTCTAGTCCAACTCCCCAACAATGGTCAGCAGCAGCTGTGAATAGAAGTCCAAGGATCTAGCACTTGCTCAGTCCCACAAGGCAAACAAGCAAAGAATGAATCTTCCTTCTTCCAATGTCTTATGTAGGTCTCCAGCAGAAGGTGTGGCCCAGATTAAAGGTGTGTACTAACACACCTGGAACTGGGACTTGCCTTAGTCTCCTGGGATTAAAAGTGTGTATGTGCTGGGCGGTGGTGGTGCACGCCTTTAATCCCAGCACTGGGGAGGCAAAGGCAGGCGGATTTCTGAGTTCAAGGCCAGCCTGGTCTACAAAGTGAGTTCCAGGACAGCCAGGGCTACACAGAGAAACCCTGTCTTGAAAAAAAAAAACCAACAAAAAAGTGTGTATGTATTACCTTGCCTGGGCCTAAGCTTTTCATAGCAACTATGCCTCAAGATCAGGATCACAGGTGAGCCTTCCAATTCTAGATTGTGTATTTCAAGAAGCTAATGCCTTTGGTTATCTTGATGAATTAGGTGATCTAGTATACAAAACTTTCTACAAGTTGAGGGGAAATCGGAAAATGATTTTGCTGGCTGGTTGCTCTTAGTATCTCTGGGGAAAAAAATGATGAAGGAAAAGAAGGAGTTGTATGATAAAATTGAATGGCTCCAGATGCAAGTAAACAATCTAAAGGATTCTAAGTGTACCCTTGAAGAGAGTCTTCTCTCCAGCAGCCATAGAGCTCAAGTTACAGAAAATCAAACTGAAGCCCTCATTATAAGGTTGGCTGAATTACAACAAAAATTAAAGTCTCAGCCTCAGAGGGTGTCAGCAGCCCCACCCCTTGAGATAATGCCTTTTCCACATGAAGAAATTAATCCCTCATAGTCTGGTAAAGCAGCAGTGACTTTCACTAAAGAAAATGCCAGACAAGACAATATTGATGTTCCTCAAGGCCCACCAATAGTTTCCTCTAGACCTATAACCAGACTCAAGGCAAAGCAGGCCCTTAGAGGGGTGGTAGAAAGTGTGGTCCACGAGAAAGTGCACTACACTACTAAGGGGCTTAATGAGTTTGCAAATTCACTCAAGCAGAAGTCTGAGGAATTTGTGTGGGGATGGATTTTAAGGGTGTGGGATAATGGTGGAAGGAACATAAAAATAGATCAGGCTGAGTTTATTGACATGGGCCCTCTGAATGGAGAGTCTAGGTTTACTATGGAAGCTCCCACAGTTTAAAAAAAAAAAAAAAAAAGGTGTTGGAAGTTTGAATGGTTGGCTGAAGCATTTATCAAAAGATGGCCTACTGAAAAAGAGTTGGAAATGACTGATATCCCTTGGCTTAGTGTTAACGAAGGGATATTAAGGTTCAGGGAAATTGCAATGCTAGAGTGGATATGTTGTGTAAAACCTAATCCTTCACAATGGGAAGGCTCAGAAGACACGTCCTTCACGAATCCTATAAGATGCAAACTGGTGAGAGGGGCACCGGCACATTTGAAGAGTTTTGTTCTTGCCCTTTTCCTTGTGCCAGTGTAGCTGCCTGCAGCCACGAATCAACTGGGTTCACCTGAAAGGGATCTGGGAATGAAAGGGGAAGGAGGTCGAGAAGAGAGGAAGCCAAGACAAAATTCTCTGATCAAGGCTCAAAGCTTTAATGTTCAGCTCTCAATTTAAAGGGGAAGGCCCAACCCCAAACCCCTCCTGGTTGTAAACTTGACTATATCCAGAATGAACTACAATCCAGAATTGGTAGGCTCACCTGTGATCCTGATCTTGAGGCATAGTCGCTATGAAAAGTTTAGGCTTAGGCAAGGTAGTACATACAAACCTTTAATCTAGGCAATGATAGCAGGCACCTTTAGTCCCAGCACTCGGGAGAGACGGGGCAGGCAGATCTTTGAGTTTAAGGCCAGCTTGGTCTACAGAGCAAGTTTCAAACCAGCCAGAGTTAAAGAGAAACCTTGTCCCATCAAACAGACAATGCTTTCACACAGCAGTATTCAAAGGGCTTCTTGCTTACCATTTCTATCTGGAGAGAGCAAAAAGGATCCAAGGTAATTAGTTGATAAGTAAAAGTGTTACAGAGAACAGTCGTCTCCGTGGTTGAGTAACCACGTTTTGGACAGCGTTCATGTGTGTGCTGTGATTCAAGCTTAGCTCACTTGGCAGCTCCTACCCAACTCCTTTACCATGTTTTGTTTTCAACAGCACTTGCTTCCTGCCATATACTTTGTTATTTATGTTGTCTTCCTCCTACGACTAGACGTAGACCTCACGCTGTTAGGGATTTGTTCAACTGTGTGAGAACCATGTTTGGGAGGTGCCAAGTGTCAATGGGCTGTTTGAATATAGATACGTGTCAATTTGGAGCCTTAGCCCTTTCTCGCCTGTGAAATACTACCCTAATTTGGTGAAAAACAAGGGTAGATGAGGAAAATAAACATTGTGCAAATCCGGAGAGCCGCCTTGAAAAGAAGTGTTAGTTCAGGATCACAAGGTGTAAGCGCAGACAGGTGGTACCGCACAAATTCGGGCCCTCTCTACAGTCTCGGCCATTGTTTCCCACGTACCGGCGGGCAGGAGCCGGAAGTAGAGGCGCTTCCGCCCGACGCTGGGCGCCGGAGGGACGCGCGGAGATGACGCAGCAGCACCGGAAGCCGCTCCCCTGTGAGGCTGCGGACCCAGAGCAGCGGCCGTAGGTCCAGGTCTGTATTTGCGATTGGCCGGGCCGGGCTGGGCAGGAATCTCCAGCGCCCGCGGCGTTGCTGACCTGCCGCCCTGGCTTGTCTTCTTTTCCCCGCAGGCGCCATGGCTGCTGAGCGGACCCGGCCGCTGCGACGCTCTGGTGGCCCGAGCGCGCCTAGTCGGTGTGAGCCCGGCGCGAGGTCCCGGGCCCCGGGGCGCTCGCTCAGGTCAGTGCCGCGCGGAACACGGCCCCGGGAGCAGGGGACGAAGGGAATCACGATCGGGCTGAGAGACTCGGAGTTAATTTTAGAGACAGGAAAATTAGAGCTAAGAGTTCCTGCCTTCTGGTGCCTCGGTTTTTCTAGTAGCAAAACGAGTTAACATTGATGCCCCAAGGCACCTATTTTAATTAAAGATGATGAAATGTGGACAGGTGGTTTGTAAAATGCAGAACGTAATAGTGTGTGTAGGAAGGCACCATGCTTGTGGGTATGCCTTGAAAACAGGTGTGTATATGGGATGATGCTTTTTTTAAAAAGGGGGGGAGAGAAACGACAGTATTAGTACAACATTGTAACAATAACTGCCATTTATTGTAGGCTTATAGATACTGTGCAGAACGCTTAGTCCTGTGTATTCCTCACAAACTCTTGTAGGTAAAACAGTACCAGGTGACAGTTTACAAGAGGGGAAATTTGGCTTGAAACACATGAAATGATTTGCCCACGGTTTCCCAACAAGTGAAATTTCAGAGCCCGTGTTTTATAAGCATTATTTGTATTCTTTCAAAGTTTAAAAAAAAAAAAATGGTCTCCAAACTAATGGCGTTTAGGCCAAGGGTGGTTGTAGACTTCAGTAGTCCCAGCACTCAGTCGGCTTTGTGAATTCTGAGACCAGCCTGGACTTCATTGCAAAAGCCTGTCTCAAAAAAACAAAAAGGAAAATAAAAACAATTTTCTAAATACCACAAGCAAAAGAAGAGGAAAAGATTTTTAAAACAGACTAGTAACATGGTTTTAAATACAAAAAGATGTTTTGTTAAAAGGGACTTCATCCCTTTTTTCTCCAGTTCTTTCTTGAAGCAATATTTAATTAGTTTCTTGAATATTCACAAAATATTTTTATGTACACATAATCCTCTGTATATACCAGACTGGTCTCGACCTCACAGAGCCTGCTTCTGCCTTTGAGTACTTGGATTTAAAGGCATGTGTCACTACTCCTGGCCTGCCTATGTATCTTTTAACTGGTTGTACTTTGGAGGAAAGGGGAGGCAAGGAGACAGCCTTCCCAACAACAGTGAATGCTTATCTTTTGTTCTTTAAAAAAATTTTTAGTGTGTCTATATGTAGGATGTTGGAGGGACCATGTATATACCAGTGTGTGTGTATGTGTGTACGCAAAACTTTCTGGAGTCAGTTTTCTCTTTCCAATTTTACATGGGTTTTGGGTATCCAACCCGTCATCAGTCTTTTCAGTAAGCACTGAACTATCTCACAGGCCTGAAGTTTTGATTCCTTACCTCATAGGTTATGTAGACCACAAGGAGGGGAAACATATTCAAAGTTTGTACCCACAATGCCTTGCCTGTAAAAGATGCAGGAATGTAGAAGTGGACCTTTTTTTTTGCTTTAGGAGCATGGAGACTGGGTACTGTTGAGATGCTACTTCCAGTGTAACTCTGGTAGAGCCACTGTACCTCTTGGGCCATAGGTTCTTCGTTGATAGGGCAGTAGTACTTACATTTTCTATGAATCATGTTAAGATCAAGTGTGATATTTGCAGGCGCTGCTTCATTTATTAGGACCAACATAAATATAATTGCTTAGAAGCAGAAACCAAATCCATGCTCTCCTCTCCCAGTTTAGGAATGTTTATCATATTACTCATTTCCTCGGAGCATTGTGATTGCTTCTGTTAAGGGCTGGAGAGCAAGTGCAATGTTTACATTGAGAAGGGTGAGAGGAGCAAGATAGCAAGGAGTGTGTATAGAGAGAAAGAGAACCAAGAGAGCAGTTAGCCTTTTGTCATACCATATCTCTGCATCATTTCTGATTCTCACGACGCTAAGTTAGACTGGCTTCTGTGTTACAAACTGAAGTGTAGATATTAGTTGAGCATTTCCATGATCACATAGGAAGTGGCTGAATCAGCTTTTTAAAAAAATGACTGGTCTAGCTCTTTTATTTATCCCAGCTTGCCTCTGTATCCAGCAGTCCTGTCTCTTTACACCAGTTGGCTATTCCATTGTTGAAAGGAATGCTAGTCAAAGCTCCTCCTCCTGCTGAACTGAAATCTCATTTCCTGAGGCTTCCTGTGGAAGGCTTCCCGTGTGCTGCCAGTACATGATATTATTCCTACATGTTCTGTAAACAAGTTCAATTTAGACCTGTGACTTTAAAGAAGTTCCCTCCAAAACTAGTTGATTCTTTTAGAAAAGTAAAATTTGGTGGGTTTTACTAGTATGCTCTGCACAGTTAAGTGGTTTTAGACAGGCTCTGTGGCACACACAGAGTATCCCAAGTCAGGCCAGTTGGAGCCAAATAATGGCCTACTTCAGTAAAAAAGAAAGTGGGAAAAAATAAAACAAAACAAAACAAACAAACAAAAAAAAAACCCAGTGGCCAATGGCTCAGGTGCCCACCTTGTTGGGAAACATTCTTAAAAGTAGGATTTCTGGATGTGTTGCAGAGAAACTGAGCTAAGTAAGGTTCAGATAGAAGAGGCTTATTTTTGAGATGAGTTAGTAAACTTAAGTGAATTGCTTATTCTTTTAGCAGGTAGAGAACTAGATATTTCATATAAATTAATATGTCTTTTTGCCCCAAATCTGACTTTGAATACTGTCTTCAGAAGCCCAGGCTGTTGAGTGGAGACAATGTGTTTGAAAGATTTGGTTGGGGCTGGTGAGATGGCTCAGTGGTTAAGAGCACTGACTGCTCTTCCAGAGGTCCTGAGTTCAATTCCCAGCAACCACATGGTGGCTCACAACCATCTGTAATGGATCCAATGCCCTCTTCTGGTGTGTCTGAAGACAGCGACAGTGTACTCATATACATAAAAAAAAAAAAAATCTTTAAAAAAAAAAAAAATAAAGAAAGATTTGGTTGAGTCTACTAATATACTGGTTTTTGTCTGAAATGTTCTTGCCAAAGTAACCTGGGTTTTACCCACTTTAGATGAACAAAGTTGGAAGATGAGATCTGACATTGTTTTTATAGATCTAATTTAGGTACCATGTCAGGAAAGAAATTTATTTTCTCCCAGATTGAACATTTTTTTTTAATTAGATGACAATCTTGTAAGTAAAGAGAAGAAAAAAATCCCCCACCCCAAAAGCCATGGAACTTTCTGAATATAATAAAAATCAAACTACATTCCCATGAAACTGTTACCCAATATCAGCATCTATCAACACAGAATATTTTTTTAAATTGGTATCTTTTTTCTCTTTCCATTAGTTTAATCCTTTTTTTTTTTTTTTTCCCTTTTTTGAAACAGTTTTCTCTGTGTAGCCCTGGCAGTCCTGGAACTCTTTCTGTAGACCAAGCTGGTCTCAAACTCCACCTGCCTCTGCCTCCCAAATTCTGTGATTAAAAGTCTGTGGCACTATCTCCCAGCTTTTAATCTTTATTGTAAAGAATATGTTGGTACCTGTTGATATATAAGGTACTTTAAAATGCCTTTCTCCCATTTAGTGCTGAAAAATGATACTTTCTCTAAACCTAAAATGGTATAATCAGGTAGACATAGTGTCTGCAGATCTTTTTTTTTTTTTTTTAAGATTTATTTGTTTTATTCATATGAGTACACTATAGCTGTCTTCAGACACACCAGAATTGGGTATTGGGTCCCCATTACAGATGGTTGTGAGCCACCATGTAGTCACTGGGAATTGAACTCAGGACCTCTGGAAGAGCAGTCAGTGCTCTTCACTGCTGAGCCATCTCTCTAGCCTGTATCTTCAGATCTTATTACCAAGTTAGATTCTTAGGAAAGAGAGATAGGACTGCTTTTCTTCCTTTTCCTCTGCCTCTAATGACTCTGACAGTCTAGACTAGGCTGAACTAACTACATAGCCAAAGCTATGTAGCCTCGAACCTTCAATCCTCTTGACTTCACCTTGGCAGTGGGGTTTTAGGTATTCCTGTGCTATGCTGATCTTTTTTTTTTTTTTTTTTTTTTTTTTTTTCTGAAGAACTATTGGTTTATTTTATGTACAGAAGTACACTGTCTTCAGACACACCAGAAGAGGGTGTTAGATTCTATTACAGATGGTTGTGAGCCACCATGTGGTTGCTGGGAATTGAACTCAGGACCTCTGGAAGAGCAGTCAGTGCTCTTAACCACTGAGCCATCTCTCCAGCTGCCGCTATGCTGATCTGAAGAGCACAAGCCTCTATTTTGTTCTGTGGTTTAACTAGCTTTGTGACCACAGGCATTTACTTAGTGAGCTTCTTGGGCCTGTAGTTTCATCATTTGCAAAGCAAAAATGACAAGTATTTTTACGACTATTTTTTGCTTTGTATATTTGAAATGTGGTATTGCAATATTTCCTAGGTTGGTCTCCAACTTAGTTATCTTGTAAGAGCAGTCTCTAAGAAGCTAGGATTGTATGTTTCACTATGCCAGCATCACGGGAATTATTCATTTGCTTTATCTTACAAAGACCCTCATGGCTCTGTAGGGAACACAGTTAAGCGTTGTCACTAATTTATGTGAGGCTTATAAAAGCAAACTGTAGCCTTTAGTAATCCATTTTCTAACAGACAGTACTGTAAGGGAATAGAATACCAGAATACCTGCAGCACATAGCTTATTACATGTTTGTTTTTTTCTTTCTTTACATCTTTTTGCTTCAGCATCTGTTGTAGAACCAAGTTTGTGATTTGGGGTGGCTGTTCTTTATACCTAGCATAAGTGATACAGATGTCACAGCTCCAGAGATTTGAGTATGTTACATCCTGGTGCCATTCATTCTTGTGACTTTATTTCCCAAATAGAGTGCATTTAGTAAGGAAGTTAGTTACCAAGGAGGCAGTTTTGTAATGGTTTGAGTGGAAGATTGTATGTAGACTAGAATGTTCTTTATGAATGAATGTTCTATAAATTTTTGGTGACAGTGCATGTAGCATGTGTTAGACTTCAAAAGGAGCAAGTCACACACTGACATACATTCCTCTGTCATGTTTACTATATCATGATTTTTAAAAATGTTTTCTTAGATGCATTTTCTTTTGTGTACATGGGAATTTTCAGATATAGCATTAACTATAAAGTAAACATAAAGTCGTAATGCCATTTTTACACTGATTTTTAATACTTCGTTTATTAGCAGTCTTGCTTGAACAATCTTTTTGAACAGAACTAATACAATATTTTGATGTGCCACAGGTAAATATTTCCATAACCTTATGGAGAGAAAGGACTTTGAGACATGGCTTGATAACATTTCTGTTACATTTCTTTCTCTGACGGACTTGCAGAAAAATGAAACTCTGGATCACCTGATTAGTCTGAGTGGGGCAGTCCAGCTCAGGCATCTCTCCAATAACCTGGAGACTCTCCTCAAGCGGGACTTCCTCAAACTCCTTCCCCTGGAGCTCAGTTTTTATTTGTTAAAATGGCTCGATCCTCAGACTTTACTCACATGCTGCCTGGTCTCTAAACAGTGGAATAAGGTGATAAGTGCCTGTACAGAGGTGTGGCAGACTGCATGTAAAAATTTGGGCTGGCAGATAGACGATTCTGTTCAGGACGCCTTGCACTGGAAGAAGGTTTACTTGAAGGCTATTTTGAGGATGAAGCAGCTGAAGGACCATGAAGCCTTTGAGACCTCATCATTAATTGGACATAGTGCCAGAGTGTATGCACTTTACTACAAAGATGGACTTCTCTGTACAGGTAAGGACCTGGGCATGTTGTGGGAGAGGAGAAGCAGTACCCTTTTTCTTTAGTAACTTACAAGGGTTAGTCTTTTTAAGCTCCCTATTGAGAAGAGCAAGCATTGATTATACAGGATATTGGTAATGGCATTTCCTCTGATTAGATGTCCCCATCCCCCTTATGCTCTTCCCCCTGGAAAAGAGTCATTTCTATAAAGATTTATGAGAAAAGTTTTAGACATTCTTTTCAGTATAAAGTGAATCAGAAGGTTGTAGGCTACTTCTTACTTTGTTTCTTAAAAGCATTTTACACTGGGCGTGGTGGCACATACTTTTAACCCCAGCACTCAGGAGGCAGAGACAGGCAGATCTTTAAGGTCAAGGCCAGCCTGGTCTACAGAATGAGTTCCAGGACAGCCAGGGCTACACAGAGAAAAACAAAACAAAAACAAAAAAACCAAGAAAACAAAACCATTTTAGGTCTAGCAAGAACATTTTGGATGAATTATTTAACTTGTTTATGTTTGTTTCCTTGCCTTGAAAATAATGGGAAGGGAGAACTTCTTTCCTTGCTCTAAAATCCTCTGACACTAAGAACTCCATGTTCAAAGTTTGGACATGGCAACAAAGACAGCTGGGTGGTTTTGGGTTTTTGTAGTTTTTTTTTTTACCTTTTATTGATTGTTTCACATCATTCACTCCATCCTACTCATCTCTATCCCTCTGAATCCAACTTCTGCCCTTGCAACCTCTCCACATAAGATAATCTCACACACATAGCATAGACATCTCCTTATGGAAGCTGTAGTGTATTATGGTGTGTCCCACCATATACCCCTCTATCCACCCATTTTGACTAACAAACATTCATTGCAGTGAGTCTTTGGTATGGTTCAAGGTCTCTGGCTTCTGTCCTGACATCCTATGTTCCTAAACTCCTGTTACCCTGTTGTTGCTCGGTATTATGGCAACCCTGTAGCTTTAGATCAGCAAGACCAGCCCTTTCAGGTGCTCCAACAGTTCACAGATAATGTAGATTTTGGGTGGGTCAACTCAGAGCCTTGGATCTGGGTCTGGGCGGCAGCTGGGCTGGTCAGCTTTCCCACAGCTGCACCACTAGGGCAAGCTCTCCAGCACTGCTCCAGCTAGGCCACCCATGGTGGCAGGAAGCAAGTCAGCTCTCCTATTCTCATGCCTTCAGGGCTGGCTTACCTGCACCCAAGTCTCCAGAGCCAGCACCACTCTGCTGCCCTGTTGAAGTGCAGGGCCCACTCTCTCCAATGCTGCCAGCTGGATGTTTTTTTACACTAGGCATTTAAGTGACTGTAACATACTGTTCTGGACAATCCAAAGAATGATCTACCATAGCAGTGCTTTCGGTTTTGAATGAGTTTATTAAGTCTGGTAAGCAAAAAGTTAGAGAATAAATATGAAGCAGTAAAACAAAACAACAGGTAGCAAAAACACCATCAGATTTAGCACTTTATAGACAACTGGCATTAAGGGAGCAGCCTGACTAGGAGAGCAAACATAACACTCAAGCAGAGATCAACTGGAGAAGCCCCCTTGAAATAGCCTCTCGCTTTCCCAATTAAAAGAGTCCTGTAGAGTGAGACTTGTGAGTAAATGATGCCCTCTTCTGATGTGTCAGTGACAGGATGCTCATAGACATTAAATAAATCTTTTTAAAAAGAAACTGACTAGGGAAGTTGAGACAATTATTCGTATTTCCAGTTGAGTTTTCTTTCCTTGGATAAGTTCCCTTGCTGAACTGCATTCACATTCTCACTGCAGACATTTTTATTATTATAAACAGTAGTAAGTTTGGTTAGAAATAACTTACCTTCTTTGTATTCTGAAGGATACAGGCTTTTAAACACTCCTCTTAGCTGCTTGCTGCTTTTTGTTTTTTTTATGTTTTGGGGCTTTTGTTTGTTTGCTTTTTTATTTTTTCTTCTCTCAGTTATAGAACCAGAGGGTCACTGAACAAGGTGCCTTGGAGGACACTTGAAGTAAATGTGCTGGATGTCTTAGACGCTCCCATTGCTATGATAAGATACAATGGCAAAGCAACGTAAGAGAATGTGTTTAATTTGAGGCCTATGGGTCCAGAGTCCTTGACCTTGGCCAGGAGCAAAGCAGCAAGCAGATAGGCAGGTACTAGAGTAGTAGGTCAGAGCACGAGACAGAGAAAGCTAATTGGGAATGGCTTGGGCTTTTGAAGCCTCAAAGTCAACCCCCAGTGACATACCTCCAACAAGGCACATAATAATACATCTCCGAAGCAAGCCATCGGTGGCACAGCAGCTTAAGCGCCAGCCTGCAAAGGGCAGCTGTGCCCTTCTTCCCGAGTTTGAATCCCGCTGTCTCTCCCTCTTCCTGTGTGACTCTCACTGAGTCTCATGGGGGGGGGGGGGGAGGATACATCTCCGAGAGTAAAGGTGCTCCTGTACCCTACTGCAGTGTGGTGGTTTGAAAGAATGGTCCCTATACTCTCATAAGTGGATACTTGGTCCCCAGTTGGTGAATTGTTTGCAAAGGATTATATGTAAATATGCCATGTAGCTATTTTCATATTAAAATATGTTCAGGTTTCTATTTGTGAACATTCATTTGTATTCCCCGTTCCCATTTGGTTTATTTACTTTGAGAGAGGCTAAAAGGTTGAGCTGTCAGTTCTATGAGAGCAAATGATTGTCTGTTTAGTGCCTTTATGTACACATATACTAAATGGCTGCTGTGCCCTCAGAAGCCATATAAAATATACATTTCTTTCAATCTTGCCAGAGTCAATCTCAACATTTTTAATAGTTAAGAGATTAGTAAATTCTCAAGATTATTATAAATTGTATTTCTGTATAAAGCACATATTTTCCCATGTAATAACTTATTCTCTAACATACCAGGCACTTTTCCAGCTTATCATTTGATTATGGCATTTCATGGTTTAAACTTGCTTCATGCTTTGTGTTTTTCCTGTTTTGGATGTACTTTTATAGTGGTTTTTATAGTCTTTGGCAGGTTTTGTTTTGTTGGTTTTTTTTTTTTTTTTTTTTTTTTTTTTTTTTTTTTAAAGATATGGCATTGACTTGGCACTCCTTAAATATTGGCAGTGGACACATTGTGTTCATGATTGCCTCCAGCTTTCTTGGTTTTTTTGGGGGGAGGGGGGGTTTCTTTGTTTGTTTGGAGCGGGGGTTAGGCAGTGTTTCTCTGTGTAACTGCCCTGGATGCCCTGGAACTCATTTTGTAGACCTGGCTGGCCTCAAACCCACAGAGATCTGCCTGCCTCTGTATCCCAAGTCCTGGATTAAAGGCATTCACTGGCCTCCGACCCTGGCCAGTGAATTTTTTATTTTATTTGTATGGGTATTTTGCCTGCTTATTATGTCTGGGTACCATGTACATGCTTGGTTGAGGCCAGAAAAGAGCATCAGATAGATCCCTTGCAACTGGAGTTAAAGATGATCGTGAGCCACCATGTAGGTGCAGGGAATAATCCATGTCCCCTGCGAGAGCAGCCAGTATGCTGGCTTAACCTTGTTTCTAGCTTTAAAAACGTTTGGGGGTAGTGGGAAGAGAGGAAGAAAGAAAGGGATTGAGATTTAAGATATGTCTCATTTTTGTAGCCTTTGGTAGCCTGAAGCTTAGTACATAATCCAGGCTGGCCTCAAATGTGCAGCAATCCTCGTTTCAGCCTTCTGAGTTTGAGGATTACTGGCATTCACAATCATACTCTGGTTCATCATTTCTTTTCATGTAGTGTAAGTTTAACTGTGGGCTGGGGAGATGGTGAGTGGTAAAAGTGTAAGGACTGGAGATGGGACTACCCGAAGCTGCCAAGGTACGAGAGCTGTGTGACAGCCCATCTATAACCCCAGCTTCCTAAGCAGATATGGAATCCCTGAGGCAAGCTGGTTCTATCATCAAGTCATATGGGTGAGCCCTAGGATTGACCAAGAGACCCTGCCTCATAAGGAATAAAGGTGAGGAGTGGTAAGGGAAGATTCTGGACATTACCTCAAGATCTCCACATACAAACATACATACACATACACACCCATACATGTAAGGAGGAAAAAAACTTTCAGTTATTTGTTGAAAAAGTAAATGGGAAATACTCTTGGAGTTCTCTAGCTACTTGTAAAGTTAATATGTTAGTGGTCTCAAATATGCATCTTTGTTTTCAGTGCTAAGGATAGACACCCAAGACCTATGCATTCTAGCCATGCACACCACCACTATTCCACATTCAGTCTCCCAAATCCTACATTTTAAGATTAGTTTCTAAATAGGTATATATATTATTTTTATTATAATTCACCAGATTTACATTAGAAAATTATGTTGTGGCTTTTGAAATTGATTTAAAATGTTGTTTTGTTTTTTGAGTGTTACTCTGTATAACCCTGGCTGTCTTGGAACTCACTCTTTAGACCAGGCTGGCCTTGAACTCAGAAATCCACCTGTCTCTGCCTCCAGAATGCTGGGATTAAGGGTGTGATCACCAATGCCAGGCTTAGTTTGAAATTTCTAATGGCAGCATGCCTGAGACTTCACAAGTCAGAGAAATATGTGTTAAAGAATTATGTTTGTCTTTTTAAGGAATTTTTACATGCATGTCTGTGTGACCAGAAGAGGGTGTCAGATTCCTTAGAGCTGGAATAAAGGCAGTTGTGAGCTGCCCATTATGGGTTCTGAGAAACAAATTCAGTCTTCTAGAAGACCACTAAGCATTCTTAACCATTGAGCTCTCTGGCCCGCCTCTTATTTTGTGTCTTAAGATCTTCGGAAGATCTTCGGTTTTCATTGTGGGTGAATTGTGGAATCCTAAATTTGCCAGTGATCTTATGGGGACACTTTTTAGCACTTTGAGAAAGCAGTGAGATGGTATTATCAAAGAAGGTGATGGCTAAAGTCAGCCTGCTCTGCAGACGTAATGCTCCCTCTGGTCTGCAGTTTTTTTCTGAAATGAGAGGGGGACGTAGTGGACTTTGACAGTCAATGGCTACTTACTTATGAAACATCTGCCATTAGAAAGCAATGTGGGAGAAGCAGGGCGGTTCTTTGCTCAGAGGGTAAACATGCTCCATCAGAAAGATGACTTAATGTAGGTAAAAGTCTCCCCAGGACTGTGCCAGGTCACAACACTTGCCTTTCCAGAGTTCAGCTTCACTCCATCATTACTGTTTAGGACTCAGGCATGGAGTGGCTAGACCTGACTTTGCAGGAGAGCTTCAAGTCTAGACTTTTGAGAAATGCACTGGCTATTCTTCATTATTAATCTTTATCTAGATTTTAAAACACTGGCTGGGTGATGTTCAGCTTATGAGCAGGAGGTCTGTTGTAACCTGGATCAAGAAAAATGAAAGCTGTAACAGCTCGAGAAGAGGGCATGTGACTGAGGATGTAGCCTTGTGTGAGCACAGTTCTAATTTGATGCCCCAACTCCACCCCCACCAAAGAAAGAAAAGATAGTTACTATTTTTCAGACAAGCAAGTGATTTCCGCATTAGGAAAAAGTTGGTGTTTGGTTTTAAAGAACTGACTAAAATTAATCTGTTTTTATACAAAGTATTTATTGATGGCCCCCATTCGCTGTAATTCAGGTGCTTTGAGTACTGCTTTTTCCAGAAAGAACATCGTCCTGTTAGCTATGCCTGTCAGCAGGCTGACCAGACAGTACAGACGCCAACACTCAGGAATGCTGTTTGCACATGGCTAGAGACCATATGATTCTCTAGCGTCTAACATGGGAATTTCATATCTGAAGTAAGAACTGGGGTTGGCTTCTCAAGGCCTCACAGCAGGAAAATCAGACCCTTCCACACTTGGTTTCAACATTTTTTTCTGGAACCTTTTGGTGGGTTTCAGTGATCCCATAATTCTTGCATTTTACATCCCTGCAAAGCCAACACCATGTAGACAGCACTGCAAGTTCTACCCTTGGCCCCACCCATAGCTGTGGTGTCTTCTCTATGTGTTGGTGATTAAACCTAGGAAGATACTTCCCTGATACTTATTTTTCCAGCTCAGAATTCTTCAATGGTGTTTTCAGTTCAGGTTTGCTTTTTTCAACAGTAAGGTTTTCACTTTCAAATACCTGGCAGAACCATTGTGAGTTCCTTGCAAAGTGGAAGACAGTATTTTTATGCATTGTCTTAATATTGCAGGGTATGTAGCATTCTTGGCCTCTGCCTAGTTGATGCCAGTAATGTCCCTGGGCTGCACCATTATAACAGCTGACACTATCCTACAGTTTCTGAAATGCGCCCTTAGGAGATAACCATCCAGATCTCTTCCAGAGCCCTTAGTCTTTGAGCTGCCAAGTTTAAAGTCTTAACCCATTACAGCTTAGGTCAGGCTAAATCAGTCTAGAAATAAAGTATTAAGGGGAAGTGTGATTTTAAAAAATTAAAAAGGAACATTTGAGTGTAAGAGCAGCTGTTACACTGGACAGAACTTGATAATGAACTGACTATTGTCAAAATTGGCTGGGGTTTCGAGTTCTGTCCTGGGAGGATAGTAGTACTGAAGCAACCTTAGAAAAGGAGCATGGATTTGAGATAAAAAAAAAAAAAAAGTTCAGTTTGGGATCAACTAAACTTATGTATTCATTGGTTGGATCTAAGTGGAGATTCTCACTGTGAAAATATAGGGTGAGAACTTTTTGGTTTTTTGAGACAGGGTTTCTCTGTGTAGCCCTGGCTGTCCTGGAACTCACTCTGTAGACCAGGCTGGCCTCAAACTGAGAAATCCACCTGCCTCTGCCTCCCAAGTGCTGGGATTAAAGGTGTGAGCCACCACCGCCCGGCAGGGTGGTAAGACTACCCAAGACAACAGAAAAACAGGAGTAACACCCTAGCTATGGCTAGAATAGTGAAACTTTTTTAAATTAATTTTTTATTTGTATTTTATATGTGTGGGTGTTTTGCCTGTATGTATGTCTGTGCACCATGTATATCCTGGTGCCTGTAGGAGCCAAAAGAGTGTCAGATCCCTAGATAGAGTTACAGTTGTGAGCCGAACCCCAGGTCTCTGCAGGAACAGCAGCAAGACCCCCGAGCTATCTTTTCAGCCCTCAATGTTTAAGTTTTGAGCACATTAACTTACTCATATTTTAAATTTTTTGATTTTTTTTCCCCTTCCCCCCCTTGTTTATTTGGGGGATGGAATGTGGCCCAGTGATTAAGAGCACTTGCTTTTGCAGAAGACCTGGGTTCAATTCTCAGCACCCACATGGTAGCTCACAACTATCTATAACCCCCAGTTCCCAGGGGATCCAACACCCCTGCTTCCATGGGGATTGATGTACAGACATCCATGCAGGGAAACCAACCATACGCCAAAACCTTAAATTATAAGTGTGTGTGTCTCTATGTGTAAAGGTCAAAGGACAATTTTGTGGAGCTGGTTCTCTCCTCCCACCTTTCCACATAGTTGCAGAGACTGAACTCATTAACACGAAGCTTGAGCAGCACGTACTTTCCCCTGCTGAGTCATCTTGCCAGCTTCCCATCCTTATTCCAGTGAGTTCAAAGTTCTTTTAAACCATAAAAATCTTTACCTCAAACACACCACAGCTTGGCTTAGAAGTAGAACTAGAGTATAGTTGAGGAGCCGGTTGTGCCGGATCATGAGGCACAACATCTGCATTTTATGGAGCACAGCTGTCATCTTGGTGGACTTCATCTGAAATGCTTTCTCTTTTATGCCTTTCTATTTGCTGTGGGGTTTTGTGTTTCCCACTACTGACTGTGTGAATGATAGTTTACCTTATTTACCTGTCAGACTAAGGGCATTGAGAGCAGGGGTCCCTGCCTGACAGAGACATCTTACACAGAGACGTTAACTAAATGGAATACCAGTTAAACACTGCTGTAAATAGAGGGATCTCATTCTTTCTGTGCTCTGCTGAGCTGCACAGGAGCCACAAGCTCTGCTGGTTTCTTGAGCTGTGGCTTGTTCAGATTGAGTTGTGAAATGGGAAATGCCAGAATTAAAGGACTTGGAATATAAAGGAACAAAGAGTACTATGTTCATATGTCCATACTTTGTTACATGTTGAAGTATTAGCACTTGGACAAACTGAGTTAAATAAAATACTTTTCAGTTTTCTAAGTAACTATTAGACAAATTATACATGGTTCCTATTGGGTACACTGTTGTGGACCTCTGGTTCTCAGAGTGTTATCGATGATGGAGATTTACCTGAAAACCTTTCTAAGATTATAGGGTTCCTTAACTTTAAACGAGTGCTTCTGCTTCCTGTTTGTGTGGGATTTGTCTTTGTGCTTATTTCCTCATTTCCTGTGGTATTGTAGAACACCTTATAACCTTGCACCTGCTAGGCAGGCATTCCACCACTGAGCTGTGGCATCAGTGCCCTGTGTATTTTAATAAAGATCCCTTGGTGATTCTAAAAGTTTCCTGTCCATCACAAACCACCAGCAAACTCTACCCTTCATTTCATAGACAGCGGAAACAGAGTTCTAAATAGCTCCATGTGAAAGTCTTGCCTACAGTCTTTTGCAAGGAATGGTTATTTAGCCATCCTCTGAAACACTGCCTCTTAACTAAAGGTGGGGTTTTTTCCACCCCTTGGTTTTCAAGACAGGTTTTCTCTGTGTAGCCCTGGCTGTTCTGGAACTTACTATGTATACCAGGCTGTCCTTGAACTTGGTGATCTGCCTTCCACGGTGTTTCTGCCTTCCAAGCACTGAGACCAACAGTGTGTGCCACCTGCTAGATTTTTTTTTTTTTTAAAGATCTTTTATATGTATGACTGTTTTGCCTGCATGTGTATCTATGCCACATGTGTGCTTGGTACCCTCAGAAGCCAGATAAGGGCATCAGATCCCCTGGAACTGGACTTACAGATGGTTGTGGGCTGCCATGTGGGCACTGGGAATTGAATCCAGAGCCTCTGCAAGAATAAATAGTATCTGCTCTGAACCTTGGAGCAAGAGTTTTTGTGGCCAGTTTTATTTAATCATTTCAGCCTTTGAAAATTGGCTTGTTGGTGCTTTTTTTCTAGAATACAGTGTCCTGGACAGAATAATGTTTTAGTGTTCTTCAAAATATCTTTTGTTGAGCCTCTAAAAGTAAATTTTGAGACAAAACATAATATTTGGGATTGTTGATTTAATAAAAACTCAGTCCTGAAATTAGCATCATGATTAGTGTAATCTTTTCATCAGAAGCCATACTGAGTCCTACATCCTTGGGGCTGGGAACCCTGAAGAAAGAACAGACACACACAATAATGAAGCTGGGATCAAGTGGGGTTCTCTAACCACAGTAACCCTGAAGCTTAGTGTGTTTATGTTTATTAGGTACAAAACACTGGAAGAGATTGCTTAGTCTCAGTAAGAGGTGTCTTAGGCAGCCAGTCCCAGACTGTAAACAGCTGGAAGATGCTGCAGTTCTTAGTCTTTGCATACATTGATCCGTTGTTTGTAAACACTCACATTCATTCCCAAGGAAAGCTTTGCTGTCAATTTTAGCCTGGTCTGTATGTGGTTTCGCCAATTTACCCTGGGCCAATTGGTCTTAGAGTCATTGACAGACCTTGCTCATGTCAAAATACATATACATTCAGGACTTTACTCACTAAGGGTTTCCTCTACTTCCTTACAGACAGAAATAAAACCAACTTTTTCCTGCAGAATTTAAGATCTTTGTGATTTGATATGAATATCTGTAATTTGTCTCTAGTATTCATTGAGGTCTCTTGACATCTTTCAAGATGGCTCAAGAAATTAACCAGTTAGCTTATATACAAAGTCGTCTGGCAATCTGAGGCTTACATCTTTATCCCATCTTAACGCACTGTGCTTTCCTAGTCAGCAGCATTCCTTATAACTCAGGACTGCTGAGTATTGAGTAAACAAGCATGCAAGTGTAAACATACAGCCATAGGTAAGACCCAATCCAATCTGAAAGTTCTTAATAGCCAGAGATTTATGAACTGTTTCAGGTGGAAGCATGAAGGTGTGCTTTAATATTCTATAGCTAGGGAAAAAGACAAAAAGCTAGGATTCTGTCTTGGTAAATTTAATGCCATTTTGGGGCCCAACAAGTCCCATTATCCTGTGTGTTCCGGTTTAAAGCAGAACTACAGAGGAACTATGGAGTCCCTCTTAAGGGACTGATTTTCCTTCTTTAGGGTGTTAGGTCACACTAACCTTCCTGGTTTTTCTCTTCAAGGGTCAGATGATTTGTCTGCAAAGCTGTGGGATGTAAGCACCGGGCAGTGTGTTTACGGCATCCAGACCCACACTTGTGCAGCTGTGAAGTTTGATGAACAGAAGCTTGTGACAGGCTCCTTTGACAACACTGTGGCCTGCTGGGAATGGAGTTCCGGAGCCAGGACCCAACACTTCCGGGGGCACACGGGGGCGGGTGTGTTCTCCTTTTTCAAGGGTCTTTACAATTACTTTAGCCGTACCTTGTAAGACTAAGTCAAATATTTTAAGGGTTTTTTTTTTTTGGGGGGGGGGGCAAGGGCAGAGCTTGCTTACTTGCTTTAATCTACCATTTTCTTAACCACTGAAGCTATTCTCCTGCATTTCAGTTACTTACATTTGGAATGTTTTCCACAATTTTGCTTCAAAACACTTTTATATGTATGCTGGAAGAAGCAACTGTCCTCTCCCAGTGCATTTCTCTCTTGCTAAACAGTCATATTTGTTTTTAGTGGATTCCATACTACCACACTTAGACATTCAGACCCCTCCGCTTACAAATTTAAAGATGAAAACCCCTGGGCAGAAGGTGGATCACAGATTGTATGATCTTCACAGAGTATATGCAGTTAGTGGTCGGCTGTTAAGTGAGTAAACCAAGCAAACACTCTGGCTACCATTGAAGGGAAACTCTGTTCTAGAATGTCGTATTTAAGAGCAGACTAATAGAACACTCTACCCATCTTGTTTATTCTTATACCCTGAGTTCCTTATATTGTACCTGGTGCTTAGTAATTTTTTAAACCCAACTCTTTTTACAAAACACTCCTCCAATTAAACTCATGTTAAAAAATTTTTATTTAATCTGCTCTTGTTTTAGAAATCTATGGTTTGTAGCCAAGTATAGTGGAGTTTAATCCCAGCACTTGGTAGGCAGAGGCAGGCAGATCTTTGTGGGTTCGAGGCCAGCCTGGTCTACAGAGTGGGTTCCAGGACAGCAGAGCTATATGGAGAAGCCCTGCTCAAAAAGCAAACAAAAGAGAAATGTATGGCCTAAGACAGCTCCCATCCATTAGAGTAATGCCACGCAGCTTACGGACACCAGCTTCTAGGTGACTTCGTTCCTTACCCCTAAAAAGGTTCTGCTACTGTTTCTTGACACTGCTGGGCTTTTAATCCATGCCTTTGCTGTCCCCTTACCTGAAGTATCTTCTTATTTTCTTAATAAACTATAGACATCCTTCATGTCCCAGCGCCAATACTGTGTCTTCTCTGAAGTCCTATCTTATAGCCCTGGGCAGATTAGTCATTCTCTTCTTGAGTGTTTCTGTAGCAACAGGTAACCTCTTTTTAAAAACCAAAACCAAAACTTTTCCCTCAGAGTTTTTAGAAGAAAAGACCAGAATCTTCATTTCTAGGTCCCCAATATCCTTTTGAGTTTGATACACATTTAAAAACAGATATTAAATATTCACTGTATGTCTTGAACTAGTTACTAGGTGTACAATGTGAAGAAATTTAAACACTGCTGAATGGATGACTGAGTCTGACCTGGCCTGTTAGGAGCTTGAGTGCTGTTCTGCAGCTTGCTTTCTTCACGCTTGCCTTACTATCACTGCAGATCTTAAAAGGGCTGTCTGGGCTACCCTTCTCCCATAAACTATCTAAAGTGTGTGTGTGGTGTCAAGTAGGCAGCCCTAAAAAGGGATGCCACCATTTCCATCTGGCTGAAGCTAACACAAATAGGAGAAAGTGAATTCTCTGAATTATTCTCAAAGCTTTCTCAACCTTAGGATAAATTATGGTAATAATAATTGTTTTGAAATAGATTTTCTATCATAAAATTGCTGGTTTAGTAGTTCAGTTCTTAATGTGGTCTGGCTAGGAAGTTATGTATTTGTACAGCTAGTAGAATAAATGTTACTGTTTTTACAAAGATCCAGTGACAGTGAAGCGTGTTTTTAACTTTGTGTTATATGCACTAGTGTTCAGTGTGGACTACAGTGATGAACTGGATATTTTGGTGAGTGGCTCTGCGGACTTCGCTGTGAAAGTATGGGCTTTATCTGCTGGGACATGCCTGAATACACTTACTGGGCACACTGAATGGGTCACCAAGGTAGGAAGACCAAGGACTATCTTTGGTACCAAGCTCCTCACTGGTGGGGAGTGGAGGATGGTAGACCTGTGTGTATTGTAGATACATTACAGTGGATTAGATTCACTCACTGAGCACGATGGTATACAATAGTGACCAGCATGTAGAAGACACTTTTATATGGGTGTAGTGGTACATGTCTATAATCCTGACACTTAAAAGGCAAAGGCAGAAATACCAGGAGTACAAGCTAGTCCTGGGATACATAAAGATACCCTCAGATTCAGAACTGTAATTTTTGTTTCAGAAAAATAAATGTTTGAAAGATAGGCATGTAACTCAGTGGTAGATTGCTTGCCCAGCATGGGGCTCTGGGTTTGATATACACATACACAAACAAAATCCCCTCCCCCCAAAAACCCAATGACTACACAAAACCCCCATCACCACCAACAACAAAAATCGGTGTTTGCAAAATGTGAGATAGGGAGTGGTAGAGCCATGTACAAGCCCAGCACCATCATGACAAAAATATAAGGGAAGCAAAGAAGAATCTTTAACAGAACACTGGGATATTTTCTTGTTTTCAAAACAAAGCTGTTGTGTTTTAAATGTAGTATTAGTGATGTATATGTTATGCAGACACACTTTTCTTAAGCTCATTGTGCTATTTTCTAAGAGGCTGGGTATGTAAGAATAAACAAAATAGACCTTGGCCCAATCTGATGGGTTTCAATCTCACAGAAATGGTTATTAAGTAGAACTGTCAAGGAGAATTCTGTATAATTACATTTTATGAAGGAGACATATAGTGAATCATAAGAAAGTCTAGACACTAATTAGGACAGGCATTTTGAGAAGGGCAAAACAAGGTAACTAGGAGATAGCTGTGGAAAGAGCAGATAGAGTGTGGTTCATATACATGTTAGGGTAGGAAAGCACCTGAAGGCCAGTGCTATAGAGCTGAAAGCTGCCCTCACTTGAATTAGTGACTGAAGTAAGATTGGTAGATACTAGAAGTGTGGAAAACCACTGGGGGTTGGTTGGGCAATCTAACATTCCCTCTGAATAGGTAAAGGTAAGGTCAGGGCAGTATGTGAGAAGATAGGGAACTGCTGTCCATTTGAAACATAGAAATTGTATATCATGGGCAACTTTAGTGGGTCCGGTCTCAAGATTTTGCCTGTGATATGGACAGGTTCCTCCTTTCATGACCTGAACTCTGTCATTGATGTTTTAAAATTACTAAGACCTAACAGTAACAGATGACCCCAAGTGCTGTGGAATTTTGCCTTTTCCTGTTACTATTATTTGCATGGTTCTATTTGATCTTTACCACATTTATTTAAAGTAAGGTAATGGGCATTTTGCCTCCTATCTTAGAAATGAGTAAACCGAAAAGCAATAAGTCTGGAATATATAGCTCAGTGAGAGGCTCTGGGTTCAGTTTCCAGCACTAACTGAACAACATACCAGCTGCATGGTCTGTCCCAGGGCTGCATAGCTCACCAGATCTCTGTGACCGGATTACAGATTCTTAGCTGAGTGTGGTGCTTTTTCCTTTGTGGAGCACCTGCTCGTGAAAACAGATCGTTTTTATCTTAACTGTGTGGACATTCTTCTGTTCATTAAGGGACTGGGTGTTTTTAGGTGGCCGTGGTTGACTTGAACTCACTATGTGCACCATACTAGCCTTGTTGTCACAGAGTTCTCCGTCTCTGCCTTCCACATGCTGGGATTAAAAGGCACGCACTTCCACACCTGGTTCCTTATATTTGAGTGTGTGTGTGTATGTGTATGTGTGCATGTCTATGCCTAATAATAAACTGAAATAATAAGCAGAAATAAATAATGAACTAAGTGCATTACTGGAGGTCAGACTGGGCCTGTGCATGATAGACAAGTATTTTCCCAAGTCTACACCTTATAATTTTACAAATTAGTCCTGATGTTAGCACTTCCAACTAAAGATAAGATTACACCCTTCCACCAGATGATGGTGGCACATGCCAGCACTTGGGAGGCAGAGGATGGTGGATCTCTGAGTTCAAGGCCAGCCAAGGCTACACAGAAAAACCCTATCTCAAAAAAAAAAAAAAAAAAAAAAGGAAAGGAAAGAAAGAAAATGTTCCCACAACCATTAACAGAGTCTGGGTGTAGTAAAAATGTTAGGAGTTAACCTAATAGTTTGTTATATATTCTAGTATATCATAACAATTCAAGCTCATTTTCATATTTTAATTTGAAAACAATATAAAAGTAGTACAGGAACAGAGTGAAAGGTTCTTTGTATAATGTAAGTGCTTATGCTTATAGGTGGTTTTGCAGAAGTGCAAAGTCAAGTCTCTCTTGCACAGCCCTGGAGACTACATCCTCTTAAGTGCAGACAAATATGAGATCAAGGTAAGTTTTCGCCCTCTGTAATCTATCTCATCAAAGAAAAAAAAACAGCATATAAGATGAACTAAAAAGGTTTAACAAAGGAATTGCCAGGGAGAAGTGTGTATCCCTGGGTTGCTGTCCTGGAACTCATTCTGTAGACCAGGCTGGCCTCAAACTCAAGACATCCACCTGTCTCTGCTTCCCTTAAAGGCATGTGCCAGCAGCACCTGGCAGTTCAAGTCATCTTATATCCATTGGAAGTGGGATGATTCATCTGTGTATGCTGAGCAGTTTCTGTGATTTGTAAAGGAAATAAATCCAGGAGGCAAATGAGAGTCAGTACCCGAGTTGAAATTTCCAGCACCCATTAAAAAGGCTAAGAATGGTGTTAAGGAGGCAGAGAGAAGAGGATCCCCGAGACTTGAGATAATAGAGATTGAGGAAGCCACCCAACATCCACCTACGCTTCCATATGAACTCATACCTGTGTACAAACACTGGCATGTACACACAGGAGCCAGCACAGAAAATTGTTTTCAATATGTTCTTACTGTTGTTTCTTTTTGTATTTTCAGAGGGCTCAGCCATGTAGTTCAGACTGAACTTGTAGTCCTCCTGCCTCAAATCCTAAGCACTAAGACTCTTAAGGCTCATGCTTCATACCTTTCTCAGTTCTTAGGTAAAAACTTTGGTTTGTTCTAACAGTTATAATAGTTTTTTATAGGACACTCATGTTTTTATTGCATTTTTAAAAACTTTCTTTATAGTGGGCATTATGTATATTTAGAAAGGTTAAATATTTTACCACGACCATAAAGACTCAGGACTTAAGCCCGTGACTCTTGACTAAAACAGGACTCTTGGCACTATATGCCCTTTGTGTCTATTAACAGGTGCCACTTTGTTTTTCCTCAAGCCACATTGTATAAGCACCACCTTTTCTTTAATAATCATAACCTCCCCCCCCCTTTTTTTTTAGATTTGGCCAATTGGAAGAGAAATCAACTGTAAGTGCTTAAAGACACTGTCTGTCTCCGAGGATAGAAGTATCTGCCTGCAGCCAAGACTTCATTTTGATGGAAAATACATTGTCTGTAGTTCAGCCCTGGGTCTGTACCAGTGGGACTTTGCTAGTTATGATATTCTCAGGTAATGTTTCCTTGGGCCAGCATGTGCTCTGCCTTTGAGTCTGTACAGTTCAGTAGTGTAAAGAGAAAACTGAATATATATCTGAGTTGTGAGGTCAGTGTCTTCTTTTGGAAAGTACTAACCAGTTAAGAACAGGGTTGTCTACATAATACTGCACTCAGGCAAATGTCTTAGAAGCAATTGAGAGAAAGTATCATAAGCTGAAACCTAATGATCAAGGTTCCCATCCCTCCCTTACTGTGAATCATGAGCCCCTTCCTTTTCAGGATTCAAAACCTATTTTCTGGAAATGAGGGCATAGATAGAAGACCTTTCCAGCCTCCTTCTGGTCTGATATTTATTAGTATTTATTTATTTATTTACACTCCAGATTTTATTCCTCCCTCTGACTGTTCCACATCCCATACCTCCTCCCCACCATCCTGTCTCCATGATGCTGTCCCCACTCCCTATGCCCCACCCCACCTGACCTCTAAACTCCCTAGGGCCTCCAGTCTCTTGATGGTTAGGTGTACCACCTCTGAACACAGACCCGCAGTCCTCTGCTGTATATGTGTTGGGGGGGGGGGGCTCATATCAGCCGGTATATGCTGCCTTTTTGGTGGTCCAGTGTTTGAGAGATCTTGGGGGTCCAGATTAATTGAGACTGGTGGCCCTACTACAAGGTCCTCCCCCTCAGCTTCGTTCAGCCTTTCCTTATTCAACCACAGGAGTCAGCAGCTTCTGTCCATTGGTTGGGCGCAAATATCTGCATCTGACTGTTTGAGTTGCTTGTTGGGTCTTTCAGAGGGCAGTCATGATAGGCCCTTTTTGAGAGTGCTCATAGCCTCAGTAATAGTGTCAGGCCTTGAGACCTCCCCTTGAGCTGGATCTCACTTTGGGCCTGTCAGTGAACCTTCTTTTCCTCAGGCTCCTCTCTATTTCCATCCCTGTAGTTCTTTCAGACGGGAACAGTTATGGGTCAGTTTTGACTGTGGGATGGCAACGACCTCCCTCATTTATTCCCTGTATTCCTGCTGGAGGTGGGCTCTATAAGTTCCCTCTCCCCACTGTCCATTTAGTCTAAGGTCCCTCCCTTTGAGTCCTGAGAGTTTCTCACCTCCCAGGTCTCTGGTGCATTCTGGAGGGTCCCCCAACCTCCTACCTCCCTAGGTTGCCTGTTTCCATTCTTTCTGCTGGCCCTCAAGGCTTCAATCCTTTTCTCTCACCCAGTACCAGATAAGGTTAAGTGGATATTAGCCAAAGGGGGGAAAAAGTACAGAATCACAGTCCACAGAACTCAAAAAGGTCAAGCTGAAGGGCCCAAGTAAGGAGGCCTCAGTCCCACTTGGAAGGGAGAAGAAAGCAATCACAATGTGGGAGGGAGGGAGGGAGGGAGGAAGGGACCTGGTCTAATATTTAAGTTCAACTTCATTGTCAGTTGAATTTATGCATTGTGGTTTGGTCCCAGCCAAGTCTAGTCAGTAAGTGGCCTTGTGTTGACTAATGACCAGGTAAACTATGATTCATTTCCCTCCACAGTAATTTTATGAGTCCCACTGAATACTGTTGACCCTTCGTAGGAATGGGAAGTTTATGTTGGCAAGTTTGAGTACTGTGTGATAAATGAGAGAATTTACTTTGAGGAAAGACTTGAATTTAGGCATCAGAGTCAAATACGTATATACCATGTCCTGTGGTCTTTTTCTAAATTTGTGCCTCAATTTTCTCATTTATAAATGAAATGCTCGGGCTGGAGAGATGGCTCAGCGGTTAAGAGCACTCGCTGCTCTCCTAGAGGTCATGAGTTCAATTCCTAGCAACCACATGGTGGCTCACAACCATCTGTAATTGGATTTGATGCCTTCTTCACAATAAATAAATAAATCTTTAAAAAATAAATAAATAAATAAATGAAATGCCTGTGGTGAGGACCTAGGACAGGACGTTTGTGTCTGAGTCATAGAATAATTAATTGGGATTCAGAGCTGTTAGAATCATTTCTCAAGTGATTGTGCTTTGAGAAAAAGGCAAAAGCAGCCTAAAAATTAGTCCTGGTAAGAGCCCTATATTCCACAGCTCCTCCTAGTCAGTGTTCATACAGCCATGGCTGTATTTCCAGTAGGCATAAACTAAAGGCACATAAAGTGAGAAGAAACTTTGAAAAGAACCCGAACCAGTATTGTAGGTGCTGTAATCTCAGCACTTGGCAGGTATGGGTAGGAGAATTGAGTTCAGAGTTCTCCTTAAACTACATAGTGATTTTGAAGGTAAACCATGTGAATCCCTGTCCAAAAAAAATAAAAACAATGCATCAGTGAGATAGCAGAGTGAGGAAAGGTGCTGGATTCCTGGAACCCAGAGATGGAAAGAGAACTGACTCCTACAAGTTGTCATGTGACACAAGAAGGGGGGTCGGGCGGGGAAGAAGAGGTATCAGTGACCATAAGAGTAACCACCTCCTTTTCAGTTGAATTGTGAGTTTACTGTGAGCTGTCCGTCTAGGGAGGGCTCTAAAGGTAAGGTGGAATAGAGGTGTCATTGCTTCAGTGCTTCTTACCCACAGACAGAGGAGTCCTCGGAGAAAGTTCTATTGATGTTTCAGAGTTTGGATACATACACTTTAAATAATAAGCTTGCTTGATTGTTTGCTGGTAGGAAGTGCTAGGTTTACAGTTGAAAAGAAGCAATTTTATCTTTCCATCTCCAAACACTAATAAAAGAAACATTTTTGAAATCCTAGCACAAATCCTGTGGCCTCAGTTCCTAGGAACTTTCAAGTTCTGAAGCTAAGTAAAACAAAACCTCAACAACAACAAACACACATACATACACACAAAAATGGGGGAAAAAAAAAACACCAAAGACACGGAGGCAGTATGTTGTGCATTGCAGCTAGAGAGTCCCTGTGATCTTGAACAGGGAGGTTCTATACTTCAGGGCCCAGACAGCCAGTGGGGCTTTTTGGTTTTTCTAGACAGAGTTGTCTCTGTGTAGCGCTGGCTGTACTGGATGTGTTCTATAGACCAGGCTGGCCTTAAACAACACAACTGCAATCTGTGGATCAATTCTTCACCTTTCCAAGCAACCTAGTTTCCTGCTTTGCATAGATGGTGCTGCTCATACCACACCTTGTAGCTGTTTTTTCCTGGTTTCCTTTTGGCTCTTGTGTGTCTCTGGCCTTTGTGCCACTGCTTTGTTATGAGGTTTTATTAAGCACCTACCTGTGATTCTGGTATTCTGATGTACACTGGGAAACATGATAGTAGGTATCTGCCTAGTCTAGATGAAGCTCTGGGCTCCCAATGCTATAAAACAAGCTAAAGATATACAATTTTTTCTTCCCATATATCTATGTACACATACACACCACAAGTAGAGTCTTTAGTGCTTGACTAAGTAAATGATGTTCTTAATATTCCGGAAGTGTCTCCAGCAAGGTTTCCTTTGCCTCATGACCCTGAACTCTCTTCCTTATAGGGTCATCAAGACACCTGAGGTAGCAAACTTGGCCCTGCTTGGCTTCGGAGATGTCTTCGCCCTGCTGTTTGACAACCACTACCTATACATCATGGACTTGAGGACAGAGAGCCTAATTAGCCGCTGGCCTCTGCCAGAGTACAGGAAATCAAAGAGAGGCTCCAGTTTCCTGGCAGGCGAAGCATCCTGGCTGAATGGATTGGATGGGCACAATGACACAGGCTTAGTCTTTGCCACCAGCATGCCTGACCACAGTATTCACCTGGTCTTATGGAAGGAGCATGGCTGACACCAGGAGCTACCACCACTGACTGACTTTGGGTACCAGGGCTGCAGGTTTTGGGTGCAACGTCTATGGCAGCCAACTGCATGAACCAAAGTTCTCACCTAAAGGTATCATCACGCAGTGCACAATCATTTATCTGTTTGCCAGGGGCCAGGGCTGGGGCGGGGAGGGCTTGTTTTACTGACATACACTGCAGCATGCTAATGGGATACACCATTGACTTCATTTGTACTTAGTTATGTCGGTCAGTATAAGAGGTTGCATTTTTGGATTTATCTTTCTGAGTGGAATTGAGTAAAGAAAGTTAAATGATTCACTAATCTGCTAACTGGTTGCCCATAAAATCACATGGAGTCTGTTATTAAAGTTTTTTTTCAATAGCCTTTGTTTGAAATTGAAGCAAAGATACTATGTTATAGCAACTTTTCTCACATGGGGCTTGGATTTTACAAGAGACATTGTTTAAAACATTTTTGAATTCTGTGACATTCATTAACTTTCTACTAGATCCCTTAATTCTACAAAATGTCTTCCAACACATATCTGACTCTGCTGGTTGACTCTTTGCACTGGGCTATAAACCATAGTTCTTGGCAGAATCAGGGTTGGCTATGTTAAGATATAAAGGTTTTCTAAAGCTTTAGTTTACATGTGAGAAGCTGGTCCCACAGGTGACCTGGAGTGATAAAGAGCTCTGAGCTGGAAGGTTAGTGTCTGGCATTACTTCAGTCATATGCTTTTTCTGGCCTGTTTCCTCATATGTGTGATCAGGTAAGATTCCTCCCAGGCTAAAATATACACACATAAATATATACTTGTGTATACATATGTACACACATGAATATCTATTTTGAGATAGAAAATATACTAGACACTGACAATAAAGCAAGTTAATCTGATAACACTGTTCCCAGGACAGGATTACTAGATTTTTTTTCTTCCTTCCCTAATTTTCTGATTTGGAGTAGGCTGGAGAAATGATTTACTTCTCTTGCAGAGGACCTGAGTTCTAATACCAGCACCAACGTCAAATGTTTACAATGTCAGATGTTTACAACTGTTTACACCTGCAGCTACAGAGAGATCTTAAAGTTGCCTCTGGGGGGTGTATGCACATATCCCCACACAGACAACAGTAGATATGAATTCAAGGCCAGCCTAGTCTGCAAAATGTGTTCCAGGGCAGCTGGGGCTACACAGAAAAACCAAAGATAAAATAAATTTAAAAGCACACAACAGGAACTGGAGTGGCTCCAGTTAAAAGAGCTTACTATTACATAAGACTCAGGTTCGATTTCCCAGCACCCACATTATATAGATCATTCCGCCTACAAATCCAATTCCAGGGGATAAGATGCCCTCTGCCTCTGCCAGCATACACATGGTGCACATAAATCCACACAGGTACACATACATATACTTGAAAATCAAATCTTTTCAAAAATTCAGTTCAGCCCTCATACCAAAAGCAGCTTGGGCTACATGATGTTCTGTACCCAAATACACAAAAGAGGGTGGGGCTGGAGGTTGCTCAGCAGTTAAGCCTGTACAGAGGACCACTTCTGGAGCTCACAACTGCCTGGCCTCCAAGGGCACCATGTATACATACCTACATACACAAATACTAATTAAAAGTAAATGTTATTTGTTTTTAAAAGGAAAGAAAAGCACAGTGCAGCTAAGCATGTTGGTTAGGTTGAAGGTTTTGGAAAGCGGCAGCAAGAGGATCTTCAGGTCCATAGTGGGTTGGAGGGTTTGTTTTTTGTTTTTTGTTTTTTTTTTTGTTTTTTTTTTTTTTTTTAGGTTTTTATTTTATGTGTATGACTTGTTTTGCCTGCATGTATATCTGTGAAACATGTGTTTACCTGGTGCCAGAAGAGGGCATCAGATCCTTTGGAACTGGAGTTTACAGGATGTTACAAACTACCATGTCCTTGATGGGAATACAACTTCCAGGTCCCTCTGTAAGAGTGGTTAAGAGTCTCTTAACCACTGAGACATCTCTCCAGCCCCAACAAGAAGTATCTTAAGATCCTATCTCAGAAAGAAAACAAAAACAAAAAAACTGCCAAGCAGAAAGAAGAAACTAAATGACTGAAAGATTCAGGTGGCTAAACATGAATATCAACTACGTAACACAACCAGTGTGCAAGTACAAGTTAGGTACTTTCACTTAGCATTTTGCATGCCTGTTGATTGATTTAACTATCAACTTCATGTACCAAAAGAGAAAAAATAAACACACACAGCAATCTTCCCACAAGGAATATAATTCACAAACAAAAGTGTAAACTTTTCTTGAAAAAAATTAATTTCATAGCTTAAAATTATCATAAAAACAAAAGAAATTCAGACGGCTGAGCATTTATGCACTTACTACATAATAAAGTTAATAGAATAAAATAATCATAGTACTACATTTAGCAGAAGCAAAATGTGTTTGAAACCAAGTGTTTTGCCAACAGCTTACTTCCTGTACATTCAGTCCTTTAACACTCGTTTTGTCTTTTTCTTTCTGGGGTGGGGGTGGGGTATGAGGGGGGTGAGACAATTTCTCTGTGTATAGCCTTGGCTGTCCTGGAATTCACCCTGTAGTCTAGGCTAGCCTCAAACTTAGATACACCTGCCAGTGCCTCCCGAATCCTGAAATTAAAGGCGTGCGCCAGCACCGCCAAGCTTTACCAATCCTATCTTGAACTGAGTGAGACCTACTTTGGAAAACGGAGAAAAATGACACCTTGAGTTACAGGGGTCATAAAAGCATTTGAACTTCTTAATAAGCAACTGCTTATTCACTTAAATGGCTCAACAACGTGCTAAGAAATGGGATCCACATCCAAATTATCAGAAGAAAACTATCACTCCTAAGAAGCAATTCAGGAGAGTCAAGTGGAGGCGACTTGTCATTCTCTCCCATTATGGTCGCATCGATCCCGCCCACCGGCTTCCCACCTCTCAGGGACTTAAACACACAGCGGCCGCGTCCCTGGAGCAGACAGCAGCTCCTGTTACCTCTGCTGGGAGGACGCCATCCCGGGAGCACTACCCGCTCGGCCGAGAGACCAAGCGAGTTAGAGTGACAGTCTTTAAGCTCGGAGTCCAGTGGGGGCCAGGGGATGGTGACATCCCCCGGGATCTCCCCTCAGAGAACTGGCCAGCATTCGGGGGATTCGGGCTCCCCCGGTTCTCCGCGTCACGCCGCGTCGGACCCGGTCCTCTCACTTCGCAGAGCGCCCTCCAACGCACCAGGATCGGGCGCCCGGCGGGAGCCCCACAGCCGGAAGGGGCTTGCCTCACAAGCTGGACGGCCTCCGGCCCGGCTCACCTTCAGGTCGTTCTCGGGAAGGTACTTGCACTGCCGTACCTTGTCCAGATCCAGCGGCGCCATTTTAGGAAGAACAAGCCGCAGCGACGCCAGCGTCCGAGGCTGAAGCCGGAACTGTCCTTACGTCACGTCCGACCCGTGAGTGGCGTCTGCGCAGTGACGTCAAAGCCTGGCCCTCGTCTCTTCAGGCAACAGGTCTCTAAGAGAACCCGGCCGTCTTGTATATGAAACCTGCTAGGACCCGTAGCTGTCTGCCGCGGGGAGTGCTGGGATATGTAGTTTTAGTGAAACGCTCTTTCTCGCCTACTCTTGCAACAGACTTCACCTTCGGAAAACCAGATGAGGCTTTTCCTAGGGAAGATCACGAACTGGGTAACTGAGAATTCCCTAGCTCTCACTCCTACCCTGTCAGTATCTTCAGTTAAAGTTAGGGTTACTGTTACCGTCTTTCCAGGGCTAGTGAAGACCCGGCCTAGACGGTTTAAACAGATTAAGCGCTCCCAATTCTCCGGCTTGAAAGAAAAGAAACAAATATTAAAGCCAATTTCTGTACAAATGCTGGAGCTTTTTTCCTGTTAAATTCTCGAAAGACTGACAGAAATGCAAAACTTACACGTGTTACTTGCCCCAAATTTCAAAGGAAACAGAAAAACTGGAGCCTAGACTGGAAAACAGGCTATACCCAGTGAGCGCAATACAAAAATCTCTATCCTTGGAGCTCGAGTTCGGCATTTAGGAGCACTTCCGGAGGACCCAAGTTCTATTACCAGCACCCACAGCTCACAAGGCCTGTAAATCCAGTTCCAGAAGATCCAACGTCTGTCTTCTGGGCACTGCATGTAGTGCAGAAGTTTACTTGAGGGCAAAACAAATAATTTAAAAAGTATAAATTAGTATATAGGGGCTGGAGAGATGGCTCAGCGGTTAAGAGCAATAAGAGCACTGTCTGCTCTTCCAGAAATCCTAGGTTCAGTTTCTGGAAACCACATGGTGGCTCACAACCATCTCCAAAGGGATCTGATGCTCTCTCCTCTGGTGTATCTGAAGAGAGCGACAGTGTATGCACATACATACACACATACATATGAATAAATAAATCTTTTTTAAAAATTTTAAGCCGGGCAGTGGTGGCACACACCTTTAATCCCAGCACTTGGGTGGCAGAGGCAGGTGGATTTCTGAGTTTGAGGCCAGCCTGGTCTACAGAGTGAGTTCCAGGACAGCCAGGGCTACACAGAGAAACCCTGTCTCGAAAAACAAAAACAAAACAAAATTTTAAAATATAGAATTAACAAATTAGCTGGCCATAGTAGACCATATAGTTGACCCCAGCACTGGTGAGGCAGGTAGATAACTGAGTTTTAGGATAGCCTGGTCTAAAACAAAGTTGGAAAGGTGGAAAGTTGTAAGAAAGATATCTAATGAAGCATATCTAGATCTTTCGAGGAAGAGCCATACAAAAGTGGCTGGAGATAAGAAAAAGGAACAATACAGGCTGCAGAGATTGCTCAGTGGTTAAGTGCACTGGCTGCTTGCTCTTCCAGAGGTCCTGAGTTCAATTCCCAGCAACCACATGGTGGCTCACAACCATCTGTAATGGAATCCGATTCCCTCCTCTGGTGAATCTGAAGACAGTGTATTCATATTTTTTGTTTTTTTTTTAAAGAAACACATCAATTTTTCTTTTGATATAATGGGTAGCTATTGTTAAGATTTTAAACAGACGCAAAATGATCAAACTTATTTGACTTTAAAAAATTTTTGTTTTGGTTGGTGGGTTTGTTTAAGTCATTGTTTTAGCCCCTTGACTCTTTTTTTTTTTTTTTTTTTTTTTGGTTTTTAAGACAGGGTTTCTCTGTATAGCCCTGGCTGTCCTGGCACTCACTCTGTAGACCAGGCTGGCCTCGAACTCAGAAATCCGCCTACCTCTGCCTCTGCCTCCCAAGTGCTGAGATTAAAGGCGAGCGTCGCCACCACCACCACCTGGCCCACTTTTTCTTCTTAATATACCCCTCCAGCATGGCTTCTCAAGGCATCCAAAAACCCAGGGCACATCAAAGCATTCTGGATCCTTACTTCAAGAAGTAATCACTGTCCAAATACATATTGGGCACATGGCAGAGCCAACCTGGCCCTGGTTCCCCCAGAAGGAAAGCAGAGTGAGTGTATACCTCTAAATTCTTTGGCAGTCGGTGGGAGCTTTATGATAATTACAGGGAGTTCCAAAGACTCAGGTGTTGGAAATATAATGGCAAAGAAGTGAACAGAGCTGCAGCCCCCCATGTCTACTTTGTCCATGAATTTTGATTATATTTTCAAGTAGCTAAATAAATTGGAGTGAGGGTATTGTAACTCTTTTCTGTAAATCACAGCACGTGTATGGTGGAGGCAGCAGAATCAGGAATTCAAGGCTCTCCTCAGCTATACAGTGAGTTGGAGACAAGCCTGAACTACATGAAACCTAGTCTCAAAATTAAAATCCAAGTTTCCCTTTTATGTGCACTAGTAAATTCTCTCGACAGCTGTGTTCCATCCAACATTGCTATTCCGTTCTATACGAGATTAGACTAGGGTTCAGAGAGGAACAGACTTGTCAGACACTCCCATTTAGTGTGGAGCTTGTTTGAAGCCGATTTGTCTTCCCTCTCCCACTAACGGTACACTACCTCTGCTGTTTCTAGTCTGTCTTGAGTTCTGAGGGCCGTTAGTGAGCTCAGAGTATTATGGTACTCTGATCACACATAGGCTCATAGGTGAGCCATCTTTGTTTTAGGAAAGTCACGGGGCACCTATAGCTAAGACATAGATCAGAGAGGATGCAGATGAAGTTGCCAACAGAGGTTTATAGATAAAAATAATCACGGCTTTTACAGAGGACCAGCTCTGGGCCTCCATAAATAGCCAACCACAACCTCTACGGAAATCTTAAGATTTCTGTGTTGCTGAGAGAACATATTGTATCAGTGAATTTTTAAATTCTTCAGCCTTTACAATAGGATCTCCTAGTCGTCATTCATGTTTAATCTCTGCTCAGCGTGTGAGCTCCCGGAAGGCCAAGGGCCTGTGGTCTGGAACGTGCTGTAACCACAAACGGCAATTACGGAAATGACCCGCTTTAGGCGCCACAGCTTGAACCAACCTCAAAGCCTAGCATCCTGAAGCATGCAGGTAACCTCACTCAGGAGGCTGGAGCAGAATTCAAGGTCAGCCTGGCTTACAGGAGTTCCAGCCCATCTTTCCCCTTCAGAAGTCACTACTAAGGACTGCTGTAACAAACTCCGGTTGATGGGCAATGGTGGCACACACCTTTAATCCCAGCACTTGGGAGGCAGAGGCAGGTGGATTTCTGCGTTCTAGGCCAGCCTGGTCTACAGAGTGAGTTCCAGGACAGCCAGGGCTACACAGAGAAACCCTGTCTCGAAAAACAAAACAAAAACAAACAAACAAACAAAAAACAAAACCAAAAAAAAAAAACCCTCCCGCTGAACAAGGAATTGGAGTTATCGATCGATCGGCTGGAGAACTGTTCCCAGTTCCAGGCCGCCTGATTAGTTTGGCGCGTAGTCGGGGAGACGTAGAGCGGTTGGCCTGGACGCGCTTCCGGGACCTGGGGAAGGGGACGGGCTCCTAAGTCCCGCCCCATGGGTGGAGCCACGTCCTGGACAAGCCGGGGCTACGGCAGGTAATTGGTGCTGGACTGGAGGTCTTTGGGCCCCGGCATCAGGAGGAGAGCGGATTCCCTATAGACAGTGGGCTTGAGCTGGGCTTGAGCTGGGAGGGAGGGGTGGTATCCATGGTCTCCGGCCGGTCAGCTTAGGGGAAAGCAGGCAGCCATTTCTCCCTGACCCTGACTTCATTCGCGTGGAGATGGGGCTGGCTGAGGGGACGCCAAAGAGGTAACTAGGAGAGTCCCCGCCAAGCCGGACCCTCTAAGCTCTGTCTGACCCTGAGCTCATTAGCCTACCCTGCTCGTGGGGCCTCATCGGCCCAACTCTCCTTAATTCCCTTTCTCATTCGTTTGTCCTTCACTTCTACTCTCTGCGGGTCCATTGGTAAGTTATCAGAATGAATCAGACATGCTAAGATTTTGGAATCTAGTCTAGATACTTTTCTGTTACTTTTATTTTGAGACAAGTCTCACTATGTAGCTCAGGCTGGCCTCCGTGGCCTCAGGCCTCCCAAGTGCCATCACCATGCTGGCCGACTACAGACTTTTAAATAGATAATTTCATTCAGGGATCTGAGGGTGTAGTTAATTGGCAGACTGCCTGCTTATCGAGAATTTAGCCCTGGGTTTGATCTCCAGTAAGGCATAAAAAGGTATGGTGATATTTACTTTTAATCCCAGCTTTTGGGAGGTAGAGGCAAGAGGAACAGAAGTTCAAGGTCGTCCTTGGCTACATAATGAGTGGAAGCTAGCCTAGGGTACATGAGACCTTGTCTCTAAATAAGTAATGAGTTTAAAAGAAAAGATAATTACATTTAGAATGACTCCTGTAATATGGTGACTAAATAGATACTGTCGTATAGGGGGTCTAAGCCCAAGTCCTTCTGATTAAGCCTTCCTGCCAAATGGTGTGTGTGTGTGTGTGTGTGTTGTATATATTGCTAATCTCTGAGTCAGGAACAGTAACTTGAGAGACTGGAGATGGATAACCTTTGAAATCGGCTTTATTATTATTTTTTTTCTGGAAATTGAACCCAGGGCCTTGTCTATACTAAACAGGAGCTCTAGCACAGAGCCATGCCAACTCCTTGAAACTGGCCTTAAATATCCACTAACAGTGTGCAAGTTTACAGGAAAGAAAGACAGGGAGGCAGTAATTACCACAGAACACTTGTTAATTTTATTAAATTCCCACAAGGCAGTGCAAGTTATGAAAGTCAGAGGAACAACAAAAAGCCCAATATTGCAGGCAAGGCCCCAAAAAGACAGAGTGAGACCCTATCTGAAAAATAACAGCAAAAAGATAATAGATCAGAAAGCTTGTTTTCTGTGGTATGCTAGGACCAAGATGGGACAAGGTTAGCCCTAGATGTCATGGAACTGACTATGCAGACTAGGCAGGTGTAGCTGCCCTCGGCCACAAGTAAACTGGGTACACCTGAAAGGGGGGCTGGGAATTGAAGGGGGAAGGAGGGCGAGAAGAGATGAGGCCAAGACAAAGTTCTCTGATCAAGGCCCCAAGCTTTAATGTTCAGCTCTCAATTTAAAGGGGAAGACCCAACCCACAACCCCTCCTGGTTTCAGATGGGTGGGATAATCCATAGTCCCAGGTCACGGCCGGAGATGTCTCAAGGCAGGCCCAGGGGCAGTTCTGCTTCTGTGTTCTGGGCAGCCAAGGTGGGTAACTCCACCTAGATCCTGTCACTTGACCTTGTTGTGGTAAACAAGGTCTCTCAGGCTTGCTCATGGTGGGGGGAAGGTACAGTTTCCCCCGTTTTGGTTAACTTAAAAAGAAAAGAGAGAGGTGAAACAGGAATAGGGTCGTCGTGATATCTGGCTACTTCCAGCTGACATTGGGGGCAACGTGTCTGTAGGGGGAACCTAGAAGAATGGGTATGGGGGATGTTTGTCCAGTCTTAGGAGAGTTGGCTGTGTCCTGCTGTCCAGGGTTTATGGAGCCCATCTGAGGATAGGTCAGGAGGAACAGGTCCAGTAGAAGCAGCTGTGTGGGTTACACGATTTCATCCCATCTGGGGTACCGAGTAGCCAGGCTTGTTGGGAGAGATCTTTGTGTGAAGGCAACCTATCTGCTTGAGACACAAGGTTCAAAAGTTAACAGCAACACGATTATCCAAGCCAAGTATAGCCCTCTGTTTCAGTGTTTTTCCATGGAGACCCGAGACTTTGTATAGCAGGCAAGTAAGCCAGGCCTATTGCTGATTTTAGGCTTATAGCTGATTTTAGGCCTTCAGTGTTAAACAGGGCTGTCCCTGACAGGCAGGCATTGAAATCACAGAGATCATGTGCCCCTGCCTCTGCCACACCAGTCCTGGGATTAAAGGTGTGCACCACTATGCCTGGCTCTCAAAGAAATAGTTTAAATCTAATTTTTTTTTTTTTTTTTTTTTGAGACAGGGTTTCTCTGTGTAGTCCTGGCTGTCCTGGACTCTGTAGACCAGGCTGTCCTTGAACTCAGAAATCCTCCTGCCTCTGCCTCCTAAGTGCTGGGATTAAAGGCATGTGCCACCACTGCCCGGCTTAAATCTAATTTTTAAGTTAGCTTGTAAAATGTGTCTCATTATACCATTTTCATATGTTCAGATTTGTACCCTCTGTATGATTGCCTTCCTTGATATTCTGTGAGTTTTTTGTTTTGGAGGGGATTCTTGTGGGTTTTGTTTGTTTGTTTTTGTTTTTGGTTTTTTTTTTTTTTTTTTTGCTTTTCAAGATACAATTTTTCTGGACAGCCCTGGCTGTCCTGGAACTTACTCTGTAGACCAGGCTGGCCTCAAACGCAGAGATCCACCTGCCTCTGCCTCCTAGGTGCTGGGACCAAAGGTGTGTGTCACTGCCACCTGACTGACCTGTTTTATCTTTAATAAAGATCTTAAGGCCTCTGACATTTTGATATATGTTCATTCCTTATGAGACTTACAGACAGAAGGAAAACAGCTGAGAAACTTCAGTCGCCATGTTGCGTCAACAGCTGGACTGTAACTCAAGACAGACACTTACCTAGCATGCATAAAGCCCTGAATATAACATACCCAATCACTGGGGGGGGGAGGGGGGAGACAACAGCTGGATATGGTGGCTGCAATCCCAGTACTAAGGAGAATAAGGCAGGAAAATTGCCCAGAGTTGGAAGTCAGCCTGGGCTGCTGGAGAGCTTGTTTCTGAACCAGAAAGGATTATCTCCGAAGTGTGGTAATGTTGATTTGGATCTGTCAGGCCTTTGAACTTGATACATTCAACCTCGGAGATTTGGTTTTTCGGGGGTTTTTTTGTTTTGTTTTGTTTTTTCTTCCTAGTTTTGGGGCTCCAACCTTGGGCCTTTCTCATCCTGGGCAAATGTTTTACCACTGAGCTCCTCCCTGGTCCAATAGGAAAGGTTTGAGAGGGGTATAGGTCAATTTGTTGTGTTGTGGGAAGATGCCTGAATACTACCTTCCTCTCTTCTGCATAGGGCATCATGAAGCAGCTGCCCATCTTGAAGCCTGGAGACAAGCCCAGGAAAGCTACATGGTCTGTAAGGAAGGGTTCAGACACATATAAGAACTTGAGTTTTTGTTTCATCTATAGACAGTTTACTAACACATCTGATCATCACTGCAAAGGGGCAGTAATGAAACTGTGGTAATTAGATTCAAACTGTCTGGGAAGATTTTCAGAGGAAAGATAGGGGGTCAATAGTTATCAAAGAGCAGCTGTTAATTTTATTACAATCTGTTTACCAGGAAGAATAAAGGAAGAATAAAGCACTGGCTATCTGGCATCCTCAGCTGCAACCCTTAGGTCGTCCCCTGAGTTAGGGAATTTGGATTATACGGGGTCCAGTGTTTGTTGGCTGCTTGTTAAGCCCTTCATTCAGCAACTCACAGTGGCTAACAGTGATGATGCTGTAACAGTCCCGAAGCCCTAAGACAGATGGTCCCCATGTAAAGAAGCTAGAGGCAGAGCAAGTGATAGAGTATGACCTGCACTGAGAGGATCACAGCAGGGTGGAAGAGGCCCACAGGACTCCAGCTGAGGTCTGTGCCCACTTGCACATCCGCCATGCTTCACAGCCATCACACATGTGCTGGAGACATGCTCTAGGGTAAAGCCCTCTAGAGAACTGTCTGTGTAGCTTGGTTATTATAGAGCTCTGCTTAGCACGTATTATATATCCCTAGTTCTGTCCCTCACAGTAAACATGATAAAGCAGGCACCTTGAACGAGGCCTTGCATACTCTGTGTGTACCTGTCCATCCAACCTCCAATGTCTTATTAATTTATTTTGCTGTTTGTTTTGTTCTTGAGACTGATTCTCATGTAGCCCAGGTTGGCCCCTAACTTTGAGCAATCCTTGTTTCCTAGCCTCCCAAGTGCTGGGATTACAGGCATGGCCACTAAGATTAGCCTTGTTTTGTTTAGAGATAGGCTGTCTAGTGTTCAGGTAGTAGGATCGCTTAGAGTCCAAGGCTAGCCCAGACAATGGAGTAAGATGCTCTCTGGAAAAAAATAAAGATGAAAAGAACTTTTACGTTAAAGCTTTTTTTTTTTTTTTTTTTTCTGTGAAAACAATGAAGAGCAACTATTTATGAACCCTTCAAACAGTACACAAATCCACACCCAGAACAGATCTGGACAAGAACGAGAGATCCTGGAATCACTGATACTGATGGAGATGGGTGTCCATAGAAACCACAGGACAGATGAATCAGAAAAGCAAATAGGCTGAGGGAAAGGAATTCCTAGGATACTGATGGTTCCCAGGGGGCTGGTGGGAGACGGATCAGAGAGGAAAGGAAACAGCTAGCAGCAGGTCAGTACACACTCGGAGGAAGAGGTGCAGAGAATCCAGGTTCTGGGAAAGGCGCTAGAAAGTAGGAGGGGTCAGGAGTGCCAACGCTGGAGAGCCCAAGGAAGACGGGACCTGGAGTCAGGAAATGTTCATCTTCACTGTGTGCCCCAGCACAGGCCTATAATCCCACACGTGGGAGCTAGGGGCAGGAATATCAGGGATGTAAGGTCATCCTGGGCTACCTGGAAATCCAAGGCCAGCCTAGGCTGTATGAGACCCTGTCAGACACTAAATTTTTATTTGTTTCCAACAAGAAAGCTTAAAATACATTTATCCCCATTAACCATCAAAATACATGTAGCAGCAAATGTCCTGATCCTGTATTGCAGCCTGTGATTCCTAGACATAGGTGCCGTTAGGTTGAGGTTTCCAAGCCTGGAATAATCTTTTAGTGGATTATTTATTTATTTATTTATTTATTTATTTTACAATTGTGAGCCTTAATCCATGTATTCTGGAGAATTTTCTCCACAGGGAGACATAATTGACCATTGGCTTAGGGCCTTGGCACCACAGGTGTCCCTATGAATTTAATCATGCCTTAGCCACTATTTACTAAGCTCCCTGCACCCTCACAGGCTCCCCCTTTGAAGATGAGAACTATGGCAACCCTTGCTATATAGTAGAGGAAACTGAGGTTCGGGAAGGTGAGGTGACTCCCCAAATGCCTCACATCTAGAAAGCACTGAAGCTCACAGTTGAACCAGGTCTGTCTGAACCCACAGACCATGATAATAACACCCTGATGTTGCCAAGGCATACCAGTGGACATCTCTGCATGTCACTTCCCCTGTCTACCACAGAGCCTGTTAAAAGTCCAGAGAAAATTGAAAAGCCAGTCCTGAACACAGGCAAGGTACTGTGTATGGCGCTTTGTTGTGTATAACTCAGAGAGCAAGCCAGAGTCAGTGAGATAGCACAACAGGTCAAGGCACTTGCCTAGCAAGCCTGGTTTCAATCTCGAACCCAGAGGAAGGTGGAGAAAAAGAACCAATTCTATAGAGTTTTCCTCTGAGCTCCATGCATGCGTACAGAACACACATACGACACACATGCTCCCATACAATAGTAATAATTAAATCTTAAAGCATGGGTATGTGTGCCAGACCTTTCATCCTGGCGACTGCTCTATGAGGAATGGGAGAATATTCTCACACAGGCCTCCTGAACATGTCTTCCCTTTGGCAGGTACACCTTGACTTGCCCTGGAGACAGGCCCTGCCCTCGAGTTGGCCACAGCTGCTCATATTTTCCTCCAGTGGACGAGGCCAAGAGAGGGAAGGTCTTCATTGTCGGGGGAGCAAATCCAAACCAAAGCTTCTCAGATGTACACACCATGGATTTGGGTAAGATCAACGCTACAGAACATTCCTAACGACAGCAGCTGCGCTGGGTACAGTGGTGCACATCTTCTGAATTCTAGCACTGGGGAAGCAGAGGCATGACAGCCCCTGGGAGTTTGAAACCAACCTGGTTTATATAGCAAGTTCCAGGACAGGAAAACATAGACCCTGAACAGTAATAATGACACAACAACAATATAGACCATGAACCATAATAATAAGAACAACAAAAATAAAATAATATCTTAGTTTGGCTTTTGTTGCTGTGACCAAGTCAACTCTTATAAAGGACAACATTTAATTGGGGCTGGCTTACAGGTTCGGTGTTTCAGTCCATCATCATCAAGGCAGGGAGCCCAGCATCCAGGCAGACATGGCACTGGAAGAGCTGAGAGTTCTACATCTTCAGACTATCCTCAGGCAGCTAGGAGGAGGGTCTCAAAGCCCAGCCCCACAGTGACACGCTTCCTCCAACAAGGCCGCACCTCCTAATAATGCCACTCCTGGACCAAGCATATTCAAGCCACCACCAGTGATAATCATACTGACTCAGATCAGACAAGGGAGTTTTCCTCTTAAAGAGAAGAACATCTGTATTGGTCCCTATGGCCTCAGCCGACCTTTAGCGCTGCGCTTGTCCAGTACATCCTCGTTTGGAGAAGAGTCTGCGTCTTAGGGTTTCCATTGCTGTGAAGAGACACAGTTACCACAGCAACTCTTATAAAGGCAAACATTCAGTTGGGGCTGGCTTACAGTTTCAGAGGTTTAGTCTATTCTCATCATGACAGCATCCAAGTAGACATGATGCTGGAGGAGCTGAGAATTCTACATCTTCATTGGAGGGCAGCCAGGAAGGGACTGTCTTCCACACTGAGTGGAGCTTGACCTCTAGGAGCCCTCAGAGCCCACCTAGACAGAGACACACTTCCTCCAACAGGTCCACCCCTAATAGTGCCACTTCCCATGGGCCAAGCCTATTCAAACCACCACAGTCTGTTCTGAGGCCTGGCAATTGGTTATGTATTAACTGTTAGAGACATCATTTCTCCTGTCCACATTCTAATGAATCAAGTCCTGGCTTCATCTGTCTCCCACTGTGTTTGTCCCTTTCCATTCCCTCCGCAGTTCCCACCAATGCTGTCTTTCCGCTAGCCCTGGAATCATCCTCACTCTGGTCTCCTTCCCTCCATGTTGGCTCACTACACAATGCATGCCCCATACCTATGCAGAAAGTGTTGCTCTTCGGTTTGGACAAGGGTGCTTTTTGTTTTGAAGCAGTCTCACGTGGCTCAGGCTGGACTTGAACTCCCTGTGGGGCTGACAGCATAACCTTGAACTTCTGATTCCCTTGCCTTTACCTTCCAAGTGTGTATCTGAGCCCCTTCACCTGGTCTGTAGTGCAGGACTGTAGCTGGCACATGGGCATGGGTCCTGTTGGGCTGAGTTGTGGATCCTGCGGGTCTGTTCCCCAGGCGTCTGGAACCGCGGCTCAGGCGGGCAGAAGTTCGGGAATTGCACCGGAAGGAAGCTGGGCTATGAGAAGCCACCAAGCTCTTCTCTAGGCATGGGGAGATCTCAGTCTGAAAACCACAGGGCAGAGCTCTTGGGTTGGGGGTCTCCAGGCCAAGAGGCTGACCGGAGACCAGTGGTCTCCGCCCTTGGGCTCCCAGATGCCGCTGGGAGGCCGCAGAAGGACGGGGGTAGGGGGGTGGGGGTGGCATACGGGCTGGACCGGTCTGCAGCCAAGAGGGGGCAAGAGTCTCCAGCAGCGCCCCACGGGCTGGAGACTCTTGGTTACTGCAACTCGCTTGGCTGGGTCATGGCTGGCGTAGAGTTGGTGAGCTCCGTGGCAGGAATGTAGAGAGGCTCAGTAATTGAAGGCCTTCTCCACGGTTCTCCACGGGGGAGGAGGGGCATGGGGGAGGCAAAGACACAAGGAAGTACATGGTTTTAAAAGGTTTATTGTCATGGTGGCAAGTGGATGCAGCTGTCCTCAGCGCCGGCCTGAGGTTAAATACCAATACCGTGGCACGTGGCATTTCAGATATTAAGGAGCTTACTTTTTTGCTCAGTTTTATCATGTCTGTTTGTCTGCCTGTCTGCCTGTCTGCCTGTCTGCCTGCCTGTCTGCCTGCCTGTCTGCCTGCCTGTCTGCCTGTCTGCCTGTCTGTAACAGCATCTTCCTATGCAGTCCATTCTAGCCTAGAGTTCTCTGTGTAGCCCAGACTGGCTTCATACTCAGTCCTTCTGCCTCCACTTTCCATGTCCTGGGATCCTGGACTTGTGCCACCATGCCAGCTTCAATGACATTATTATTGCAAGTTATCAAGTGCCCCAGTGACCTTAGCAAGGCCACAGTATCCTATTAAATAGAGGTACTAACCAGCTTCATTTGCAGTTGTGATTAGCTAACAGTGTGATGCCTGTAAGGTCCTACCTTCCTGACTTGCTAACTAAAGAATTAGTTGGTTTTGCGTTGTTACTCTATTTGCCCAGAGATTAGCTGAGAGAGGGAGAAGGAGGAAGGGAGGGAGATAGATTTTATAGAGTCCAGGGGTGTTCTGCAGAATCTAAGGACAAAAAATAATAGCCCAGGCTGATGAGAGTGGAAACTGGATCCAAGTGGCCCATGTCAGCCAAGCCCCATTAGTTACAAGTAGAAAGTTAGTGTCAGCTGGGTGGTGGTGGCACACGCCTTTAATCCCAGCACTTGGGAGGCAGAGGCAGGCGGATTTCTGAGTTCGAGGCCAGCCTGGTCTACAGAGTGAGTTCCAGGACAGCCAGGACTACACAGAGAAACCCTGTCTCGAAAAACCAAAAAAAAAAAAAAAGAAAAAAGAAAAAGAAAGAAAGTTAGTGTCAGACATATGTCACTGGACTCTGTAGGGAAGAGAACCTTTCCATGGAAGAGGTTCACAGACCAGGTAGATAGCCTGCAAGCGTGCACTAGAGAACACATCAGCCTTTGATCCCGCTCCCTTTGTGGTTGGTCGCTTATGATTTTGCCCTTGTTTCCACTGTCCTGATAATCTAACCAGAATTACCAGCTGACAGCCCCAGTTCAAGGACCGGGTAAATGTTTTCTAGGAACACACCAGTGGGACACGGCCACCAGAGAGGGCCTCCTGCCCCGGTATGAGCACGCCAGCTTCCTTCCCACCTGCTCTCCTCACAGCATCTGGGTGTTTGGAGGTGCAGACCAGTCAGGAAATCGAAATTGTCTACAAGTCATGAATCCTGGTGAGTAGATGCAGGTTAGTTTCTCTTTATCATTGTATATGCTTGGCCCAGGGAGTGGCACTATTAGTAGATGTGGCCTTGTGGAGTAGGTGTATCACTGTGGGGGTGACCATTAAGACCCTTTTCCTAGCTGCCCGGTAGTGAGTATTCTGCTAGCAGACTTAAGACAAAGATGTAGAACTCTCAGCTTCTACTGCTCCATGCTTGCCTGGATGCTGCCATGTTCCTGCTTTGATGATAATGGTCTGAACTTCTGAACCAATAAGCTGGCCCCAATTACATGTTGTCCTTCTAAGAGCTGCTTTGGTCACGGTGTCTGTTCACAGCTATAAAACCCTAACACACTATGAATGCAGTTATGCTGCAGTACAATCAGTCGCCATTGCCCTAATCTATTTTACTTTGCTAACCTCATAGAAATAGGAATTTATGGATTTTTTTATTTGTGTGCCTGTGTGTGCATGAAAGAGAGAGAGAGAGAGAGAGAGAGAGAGAGAGAGAGAGAGAGAGAGAGATCATACACATTCTGTAGTGTGGAAATTAGTTCTCTTCTTTTACCATGTGGGGCCCAGTGATCAAACTCACCTGGGTAGCTCAGGGCTTTCCGGTGATGGAATTATAGGAGTGTTTCATATCAGACAGGACTGAATTGTCTTTTGTGTCAAGTAGTAAATTTCTTTGTTGTATTTGAAAAGTGTCTTCTTAGATAGTCATTTGATTGGTTTGAGTGTTTGTAATCCACCATGCCCTCCCTGTCTGGAATATAAATGCTTTTTTTAAAAACCACATTTTATTTTTTTATTGTATGTATATGAATGTTTTGCCTGCATGTATGTCTGTGTCCCAGGTACATGCAGTGCCCAAGGATGCCAGAAGAGGGGATCAGATCCCCTCAGAACTGGAGTTACATCCAATTGTGAGCCACCACGTAGGTGCTGGGAACCAAAGCCTTTGGACGAGCAGCCAGTGTTCTTAACTACTGTATCGTCTCTCCGAGCAGCCAGTGTTCTTAACTACTGTATCATCTCTCCATCTCTAGCTTTTCTCCCCCGAACCCCTCTTGGTTTTTTCGAGACAGGGTTTCTCTGTGTAGCCCTGGCTGTCCTGGAGCTCACTCTGTAGACCAGGCTGGCCTAGAACTCACAGAGATCCACCTGCCTCTGCCTCCCAAGTGCTGGGATTAAAAGTGTGCACCACACTGCTCTCTTCTTTTTTCTTTTCTTTTCTTTCTTTCTTTCTTTCTTTCTTTCTTTCTTTCTTTCTTTCTTTCTTTTTTGTTTTGTTTTTTTTTTCTTTTGTTTTGAAACTGAGTCTCACTATGTAGCCCTGGCAAGCTGGCCTGGAACTCTTTGTGTAGATCAGGCTGGCCTCAAACTCTCAGAGATCCACCTGCCTCTGCTCCTGAGTGCTGGAATTAAAGGCATGCATCACCACTGTGGCTGGAATGTAAATGCTTTGAGGATAAGGTTTTGTTCACTGTTTACAGAGTCGGGAGTACAATCAGATAGAAAGTCGACACTGCCCTGGCCTGTGCTGACGCCATTTTGTCTGGAACCATCCTAGAGTGTGATCATCACACTGGGTCAGGGAGTGTAGGCCTGATATCCTAGTTACTTGGGAGGCTGAGGCAGAAGGACCACAAGTTCAAGGCCATTCTGGGCTGGCGTGTGATGGCTGGCAGTTTGAATCAGGCCAGTAGAGTGCTTGCCTGGTGGGTAGGAACCTCTTGGTTTGATTCCCAGAACTTGGGGAAGAAATAGTTCACGACTGAGTCTATGCTTTGCTGTACAACTATCCATGAGCTTGAGCCAAGCCTCTCAATGCCTCGGTTTTCTTTCCTGCCACACTGGGACATCAGTCCCTCCCTTGTGACCTTGTTACGGATTTCAATTAGGAGCTAACACTCACTCTCTGGTATTGATCCAGACAGAATTTGGAAAGTGGAAATCAGGAAGTCTACCTTTAAAAAGGCGGCATGGTGTGTGTGGGGAATGTTGGGAGACCCGGGGAAGGGTTCCCCACTCTACCGCCCAGGGCTAGCCTAGAACCAAGATCCTCCTGTCTCAGCTTCCTAAATGCTGAGATCACCAGTGTGTATGTGTGGGACCCTGTCCTTTGGCTCTGGGAGGTGACATTTATTTTAAAACAGAACCAAACAAAAATCCACAGTGGTGCACGCCTGTAATCCCAGCATTCTGAAGGCAGAGGCAGGCAGAGCTCTATGAGTTTGAGGCTAGCCTGGCCAGGCAGGGCTATGTAGTGAAACCCTATCTCAATACAAAACAACAGAAACAGATCAGTGAAGCCCAGGAAAGCTTCTGTCAGAGAAGCTAATTGTCTTCACTTTTCATTTGTTTTGTTTCACTGACAGAGTCTTGATCGAGAGTCAAGGCTCTTAGTTTCCCTGCCTCATTCCACACTTACAAGTTTGAGCTGCCAGATCCTGCTTGACTTTCGGTTCCTGGGCTCCCAGCCCTGCCTGAGATCTGCAGCTCTAGAGAGATTTCCTTTTGCTTTGATGTAGTCTGAGGACCGCTCCTCACGCATGGTCCTGTGTGGCTGCCACATGCTTTGCATATGCCTTGTGTAACATTTTACGCATTGAATGAGGAGCCTTTCCAAAAGGCACAGAGATTCTCTAGACAGGAAATAATACTCCGTTTGGTGGGACTCTGACAGATCTGGCTTCAAACCCCTCCCCTCCCCTCCTGTCCCCCTCCCCTTCCCTCCCCTCCCCTTCCCTCCCCTCCCCTCCTGTCCCCCTCCCCTTCCCTTCCCCTCCTGTCCCCCTCCCCTTCCCTCCCCTTCCCCTCCTCCCATCCCCCTCCCCCTCCCCCCCTCTCTCCTCTCCTCTCCTCTCCTCTCCTCTCCTCTCCTCTCCTCTCCTCTCCTCTCCTCTCCAGAAGGTCTGTTAAAATGTCTGACCTTCCACACATCTCTCAGGGGTGAGTGAGAACCATGGACAGACAGCTTGGGACAGCTGACCTTTGTGAGGAAGATGCTGTGTATGCATCTGCTCCTATAACATTCAAGTTTTAGTTTGAAAGGAAAAAAACTTGTGTATGCCTCTCATGTGGTGAGCTTTTCTTTTCAAGATAGACTGGGGTGCTATTGCAACTCTTCACACCTGGGCTGGAGAACTGCTCTGATTCCCAGGTTTGATTTCCAGTTCACACATAGAGGCTCACAGCCGTTGTAACTCCACTCCAGGGGCTCTCCCACCCTCTTCTGACCTCTAAGAGCAACAGGCAGGCACATGATGCACATACACAGATCCAGGCAAAGCATTCACATTCATAAAGATAATTTTTTTTTTTATTTGGTTTTTGGTTTTTTGAGACAGGGTTTCTCTGTGTAGCCCTGGCTGTCCTGGAACTCACTCTGTAGACCAGGCTGGCCTCGAACTCAGAAATCCGCCTGTCTCTGCCTCCCAAGTGCTGGGATTAAAGGTGTGTGCCACCACTGCCCGGCAGATAAATATTTTTTTTAAATGTGTTTAAAGGCTGGAGAGATGGCTCAGTAGTTAAGAGCACTAGTTGCTCTTCCTGAAGACCTGGGTTCGATTCCCAGCACCCACATAGCAGCTCACAACTGTCCGTAACTCCAGTTCCAGGGGCTCTAACACCCTCATACAGATATACATGCAGGCAAGAACATCAGTCATACAAAATAAAGACAAGTTTTTAAAAATGTGTTTAAAGCCCAACAGCCATTTGCTGGCCATGCCCTTAAACAAGTAACAGTCTAACTTGGCTTCAGTTCCAATTTGAGAAGGGGGAAACTGACATTTATTTATCATTTCTCATTTATTTATTATTTATCATTCAGTTGGGTTATTATTAGTACTTCTGAGATTGTCTTTCTTTTTATTTTATTTTATTTTATTTTATTTTATCTTAGTGTATGTTTATGAGTGCTCTATCTGCATGTATACCTGCACAGCAGAAGAGGGCATCAGATCCCATTACTGACAGTTGTGAGCCACCATGTGGGTGCTGGGAATTGAACCCAGAACCTCTGAAAGAGGAGCCAGTGCTCTTAACCACTGAGCCATTTCTCCAGCCCCATCTACTTTCTTTCAATGGCCACATTTTTTAGGAAGTTTGGCACATTTGGACTCTAGCATCCAGTGTGAATAGATTTTAGCAGACATTGGACTCCCGAAAGCACAGAGTTGCCAGCACGGTGGATAAGCACTCAGACTAGCTCCTGACCTCACTCCTGATTCAACATGTGGCTTCTTAGCTTTGGGGAACTCGATCTGTCTGGACAACCTCTAATATCATCCTGCTCTTGTTTGGCATTGGAGACTGTGAGCGCCCTGCCCTGCGCTGTGCTGAGCTGTGTTGTGCTCCTCAGAGACTAGGGTACAGAGGAAACCCTGTCAAGCCCTACCAAGAGTCAAGTCCGGGTCTGCAGAAGTGCATCTGTAGGAGACTACAAGCCTAGCAGGCCCTGGGTATAGATCCCCAGAGCCTCAGAAAGCAAAGAGTGAAGGCAGAGCCCTCAACATAGGTCTTTTAAGTGCTTATTTTCTCTCTGGACTAGAAGCCAGGATGTGGAGCACCCCAGAAGTGACTGGCTCCCCACCATCCCCAAGAACATTCCACACATCGTCTGCAGCTATTGGAAATCAACTGTATGTCTTTGGGGGAGGAGAGAGAGGTGCCCAGCCCGTGGAGGATGTGAAGTTGCATGTATTTGACGCAAGTATGGGCTGGGGACATAGGGATCATGGGGCTGCTTACCTGGCCAGGGCCACCTCAGCCTCAGTTATCTTTCAAACAGGAAACAGGTTTTGAGAAAAGATGCTGCGTGAAGTAGAATACTCGCCTCGCAGGCACCAAACCCTGCGCACACTTTATCCCAGCACCACACAAACCAAGCACAATGGCAGATGTGTGTCTGAAATCCCAGCAGTCGAGAGATTAGGCCTAGCCTATGATACATGAAACCTGTCTTTAAAAAAAAAAAAAAAAAGAAAGAAAGAAAAGAAAAAGAAAAAGAAAAAGTCAGCCAGGCGGTGGTGGTGCACACTTTTAATCCCAGCACTTGGGAAGCAGAGGTAGGCAGATTTCTGAGTTCAAGGCCAGCTTGGTCTACAGAGTGAGTTCTAGGACAGCCAGGGCTACACAGAGAAACCCAGTCTCGAAAAAACAAAAAACAAAAAAACAAACAAACAAACAAAAAAAAAAAACCAAGAAAATAAGAAAGAAAAAGAAAAAGTCAAGCTGGGTGTATTGGTACTTGTCTTTAATCCCAGCACTATGAGACAGAAGCAGGCAAATCTCTTTGAATTTGAGGTCAGCCTGGTCTACATAGTTCTAGGCTAGCTCAGGCTATATAATGAGACCCTGTCTCAAAAAACAATGACAAAAAGATGGTGACTTTGGGTTGGATGTGGCACAGGGTAAAGCATGTACTCAGTATGTACAATGGCCCCGGGTGATCTCCTGTACCTCTCAAAAACAAACTTAACAACAAAAGGAGGAAAAAACAGCTCTGAAAGAAGGCTTTTCACAGAAGCAGCACACGCATTTATCTTAACTCTGAGGCAGTTCTTGTTTGAAGCTTAAGGGAATGTATTTCTCAGTCCAAAGCAAGAAATGGCTTCCTGATAGCCAGACTGTAAGCCAGCATGCTGGGTTATTGGCTTGCAGTCTGCAGCCCTGGATGTATCCAAGTAGAGGTTACATAGTGGGATTAAGGTCTGCTGCTGGTAAACTGGGGAGGACTCCGGGGTCACTTCCTTGGTGGAGCACCCATGTCCTGGGAGGTGCTGAAGAAGGAGGCCACCTAGTGTTAATGCATTTACCTTTGTAGACACTCTGACATGGTCTCAGCCAGAGACACATGGAAGTCCTCCATCTCCCCGGCATGGCCATGTGATGGTGGCAGCGGGGACAAAACTCTTCATCCACGGAGGACTGGCAGGGGACAAGTTCTTTGGTGATCTCCATTGCATTGATATAGGTAAGTCTGTTAGAGGGGCTTATGTATTCAGAATTCTTTAAGATGTGATTTGAGAGAATTCTACTTGACTGGCTGTTAGAGTCTTTCCTAGATAGATTTCAAGAAGCACGGCCTGAATAATGAGGAATTAAAAGGATGGAGAGGCAGCTCAGCCCTGAAGCTCATTGCTGTACTTTCCAGGGAGGGGCCTAGGTTGGAGTCCCAACCCCCACATGACAGCAACTGCACCTCCAGTCTGTTGCCCTTTTCTGCCCTCAGCAGGCAGCATGTGGTGGAGCTCAGACTCAAGCAGGCACTGCACACACTAAGTTCAGCAGATGTGTAGGTGGGTAAGTAAATAGGTAGGCAAGCAGACAGACAGACTGACTGATTTGAAGAAGAGAGGAGGAGGGGAAAATATCATTAACAATTGGAGCTGGAGAAATAGCTCAGCACTTAAAACACTTACTGCTCTTGCAGAGTACCCAAGTTCAGTTCCCAGCACCCACACTAGACAGCTCAGAGCAGCTCCAGGGAATCTAAAACCTCTGGTCTCAGCTGACACCTGAACATACACACATAGACACACATATATGCACAAAGTTAAAAATAAGAAATTTCAAAAAATTTAAAATCTGTATGTGTGGATGGTTTTCCTGTATGTATATGTACCACAAGTGCCTGAAGAGGCCAGAAGAAGGTACTGGATTCTCTAGAACCAGAGTTACAGGAGGTTGTGAGCTGCCATGGGGGTGCTGGGAATTGAACCTCAAGAAGTGCTGAGCCATCTCTGTAGCCTCAAACACATCTTTTTTAAATTGTTTATTTTTCTGAAACAGTCATACTATGTGTAGCTCTGCCTGGCCTAGATCTTACTATGTAGACCAAGCTGTTCTTGAACTCACAGAGATGAGTGCCTCAGCCTCCTGAGTGCTGGGTCTAAAGGCGTGCGCCATCACACCTAAGTAGATCCACTTTTAAATGCAGTCATTCCTCAAGACTCAGTGTGTGTTCAGGCACTGTTCCCTCTCAGCACCCGCCCCTTCCACCACAAGTTCCTACACTTTGTGTTCCCAGCTAGAGCTCTGTCTTGGCTCTTGCTCCATGTCCAGTCTAGATAACAGGTGGGTGATCGGAACTAAGTGTTTGCAGGGCTTCATGGTCAAAAAAAAAAAAGAAAGAGAAAACCAATTTATCTCCACCTCAGAAGGGCTGGGCTCTCTTCTGAGCCTTTCTGGCTGTTAGCTCCATTGAGGGTGGGACTTCCTCTTTGCTTTGTCTGTATATTTCCAGCACAAGTGCAGTCAGCCAGATAGTGGGTAAGTGCTTATCTGCTCATGAGCGGATGGATGAATACATGAGCAAGGCCTGACTTGCTTCAGACTACAGAGCAGAAGCAGGCTTACTAGCAGGAATTTCTTCATTGACTGCAAGCTTTTCTCTTTGTTCCTTTCTTTGTTCACACACACACACACACACACACACACACACACACACACTATATATATATATATATATATATATATATATATATATATATATATATATATATATCACATATTTCTAAGACAGTGTTTCTCTTTGTAGTCCTGGAACTCACTTTATAGACTAAGTTGGCTTTGAACTTACAGCGACCCACCTGCCTCTGCCTCCTGAATGCTGGAACTAAAGGTGCCCAGCTTTTTGTTTTGTTTTGAAGACAGTGTCTAGCTGTGTAGCCCAACCTCACAGTCACTTCAGACTGCCGAGTTCAGGGACTAGAGACTTATGCTCCCATGCAGTTTCAAATAGGATAGGATTTGTTCTTGATGTTTTGAGACAAGGTCTCTCCATGTAGTCCTGGCTGTCCTGGAATTCACTATGTAAACCAAACAGGCTTCAAACTCACAGAGGTCCAGCTGCCTCTGTGTCTGAGTGCTGCGATTAAAGGTGTACACCATCATGCTTGGCTGATAATTGTTTAAGACTCTATTTTTCTGTGCGGAAGAATTCCTCCTAGTATTGCTTTATCCCTTCTCTAAATAGTCTTCCAATCTAAAGTCCAGTGTTGTGTATTACCTCATTTAAGTGCTCCTTTGAAAAGATGCAAAACTAGTTTTGGGAGCATCAGGCAGATCTCTGTAAGTTCGAGGCCAGCCTGGTCTACAGAACAAGTTCTTGGACAGCCAGGGCTACACAGAGAAACTCTGTCTCAAAAAAACCAAAAAGCTAAAACAAGACAGTGTTGGGAATGAGCACTGAATCAACAAGGCGAGTTGTAGAGGACACAGGCTTGGCAGCCTTAACGTGCCCAGCTCTGCCCCTTATAAGCTACTCCAGCAAGCCCCATCCTTCAGTCATCCTGTGTGCTTATCCATCAGAAGAAAGGCAGTAGATACACGTGATCGCAATTCAGAGGGCTGAGCAAGACTTTGCAAGTGTCTAGCCTGCACTCACACAGTTGCTGTTGGAGGTACTGAAGAGATGGGTTGGCATCTTCCTGAGGCCCTGGGTTTGATTCCTAGCACCCACATGGCAGCTTCCAGCCATTGTAATTTTAGTTCAATGGAATGAAGCACCCTTTTCTGGCCTCTAGCCACCATGCACGGATGTGGTGCACAGACAAACTTGTAAGCAAAACACATATGGATAAAATAAAAGTGAATCTTTCTTTTCTTTCTTTCTTTCTTTCTTTAATTTTTAATTTATTTTTTATTGGATATTTTATTTATATTTCAGATGCCATCCCCTTTCCCCATTTCCCCTCCCTAGAAAACCCCTATCCCATGCCCCCTTCTACTTTTTGCTTTTATACAATTTTTTAAATGTTAATCAAAGGCATTATAAGTTTGGTAATGCTCAATATCAATCAGAAGTGTAACCCAATACCCAACCTAGATATACCAACTATCTTTGACTGACAGAGATCTTTTTTGTTGTTGTTGTTTTGTTTTTTCAAGACAGGGTTTCTCTGTGTAACCCTGGCTCTCCTGAACTCACCTTGTAGACCAGGCTGGCCTTGAACTCACAGAGATCTGCCTGCTTTTGCCTCTAGAGTACTGGGATTAAAGATGTATGCCACTACTGTCTGGCTAGAAAATTAAATCTTTTAAAAAATGTATTTAAAACACACAAGCATATGAACATGTATGCCTGTATATTTGTGTATGTGCGTACACATGTGCACATACACACACACACAGAGTCCCTTTCCTTACTTATCTGGGCAGTTGACAGTGAACAATTAAAGATTACAGTCACTATTAAAGTTTCACATTTCTCAGCATGTTCCAAAGAGCATCAGAATCCCACGAGATTTTTTTTTTTTTAAATGTAGGTCCCTTGCTGCAGATTATAGAATAATTTAAGCCACCCTCCCTCAAAAGCAGTTCTGCATAATGAACCTTTCTCCGTTACCTCTTAAGAGATTTCCTGTGACCCAGGCATGGTGTTGAACATCTTTAATCCCAGAGTTCAGTTTAAGGTCAGCCTGCTTTATATAGCGCATTCCAGACCAGAGCTATATCAATACACACACACATACACACACTCCCTGTGGATGACCCTCAGCAATCACTTTACAAACTACAGCAGATAATTTGAATTCCCATTTTAGCTCATGTGTGCAACTCTCCCTTGTGACAGGTGACATGAGCTGGCAGAAGCTTGGTCCCACTGGGGCTGTTCCAGTAGGCTGTGCTGCGCATGCCGCTGTGGCTGTGGGACACCATGTGTACATGTTTGGAGGAATGACAGCCACTGGAGCACTGAACACGATGTACAAGTATCACACAGGTGAGCGAGAGTCACTGATGGTCAGTTTTCTTCTTTAAAAACATTGTGCCCTTTCCTTTCCTTCCTTATTTTATTTTAAGATTTATTTATTGTATGTATGTGAGTACATGTGCACTTTCTCGAGACACACCAGAAGAGGGCATCAGATCCCATTACAGATGGTTGTGAGCCACCATGTGGTTGCTGGGAATTGAACTCAGGACCTCTGGAAGGGCAGTCAGTGCTCTTGATCACTGAGCCATCTCTCTAGCCCCAACTCCTGGGCTTTAAAGCAAACATCCTTTGAAAAGTGATGCATGTGCTGGGCGGTGGTGGCGCACGCCTTTAAGCCCAGCACTTGGGAGGCAGAGGCAGGCGGATTTCTGAGTTTGAGGCCAGCCTGGTCTACAGAGTGAGTTCCAGGACAGCCAGGACACAGAGAAACCCTGTCTCGAAAAACCAAAAAAGAAAAGTGATGCAGACATTGTCTAGTTTGGTGCCTTCATGTTTAAATCCAGAGGAAGGACTGGGGAAGTGGCTCCGGGGGTAACAGTGCAAACATGAAGACCTGAGTCTGAATCCCCAGCATCTGTATAAAAGCTAGGCATGGCCATGTGCACCTATAATCCCAGCACTGGGGAGCACAGGCAGGCAGATTACCGGGCTCACCGGCCCACCTGAAACTGCAGTTCTGGTTCAGTGATCTGTCTCAAAGGAAAATAGGACAGATATCAACAGAGGAAGACATCTGTGGTCCTCCTCACTCTATTCTCCTGAAACACACACGCATGCACACACCATATATGCACACATACACATGCACACACACTAATTAATATACTCACACACATGCACACACACTAATTAAACCCAAAAGAGCGAAAACTAAACTTAAAGATGGCATCATTAGTACACAAGAAGCAAGGCGTGGTGGTTCATGTTTGAAATCCCAGGCAGGAGGATTTCAGAGAGTTAAAGGCTAGCATGGTCTATATATTAAGTTCCAGGATGGCTTGGGCTACAGGATAAGCTTCTTCTTATCTTAGAACTGGAGAGGTGGCTAAGGGACAGTCGCTTGCTGCTCGTGCAGAGGACTAGAGTTCAGTCGCCAGCACTCACATATCAGCTAACAACTACCTGAAACTCCAGTTCCTGGGGGTCCAAAGACGACTTCTGACCTCTATGGGCGCCAGGTATGCAAGTGGTACACAGACCACAGACATGCAGGCCAAACTAAATAATATATATATATAAAAAATAAAAATATAAAAAATTATATAAAAATATTTTTTTCAAAAAACACACACACATTTAAAAAAAAAAAAAAAAAAAAAAAAAAAAAAAAAAAAAAAAACTCGAAAAACCAAAAAAAAAATCCCCACAGAAAAACAGGGTCTCTCTGTGTAGCTCAGCTGGTCTGATAAAGGCAGCCATCCTCCTGCCTGTGCCTCCTGAGTGCTGGGATTACAGGTGTGCACTGTCATGACCAGCCTGTTTTTCCCTTTATTTCCTCTTTGTGACTTAACTGATGCAGAACATCACTGAATACCTGTGGAACTGTCTTAACAGGAGCCTTTGCTTTGTCTCCCTTACTCAGAAAAGCAGCACTGGACCATACTTCAGTTTGACACTTCCCTACCCCCTGGACGACTGGACCACTCCATGTGTGTCATCCCATGGCCAGTGACATCTACCTCTGAGAATGAAGACTCAGATTCTGTCATTCTAACCCTCCACGCTGAGAAAGGGGATGCTGCTGAAAAAGCAGAGACCCAGAGTGGAGGGTCGCATGAGGAGAGTCCCACTACCATGTTGCTCTGTTTTGTGTTCGGTGGGATGAATACAGAAGGGGAGATCTATGATGATTGTCTCGTGACTGTAGTGGACTAATAAAACCCACATTTTTATTACTTGTTACTTTTTACAAAAGTGAAAACTCTGCTAAGTTACACAGCCAATTACTTTTTTTCACAATATATTCTCTCAACCCAGAGTAGTGGTTCACACCAGGCATAGCAGCACACACCTTTAATTCCAGCACTTGGGAGGCAGAGGCAGGTGGATCTCTGAGTTCAAGGCCAGCCTGGTCTAACATAGTGAGTTCCAGGACAGCCAGAGCTACATAGTGAAATTCTGTCTTGAAAAACCAAAAATAAAATGCATATTCACCTTGCACTTAATCAACTTTTATAACTGGACAGCCCAGTGTAAATAATTGCATTATAAAGTTTTACCAGCAATAAAATCTGTAGATACCCAATCTAGTATTGAAGTAGACAATTATGAGTTGGAATCTCTTTTTAATATGCATTAGCTAATTTCTAGAAAAAAAAAAAAAAAAAGTGCAGGCAAGGGGCTGGAGAGATAGCTGAGCAGTTGAGAGCTCTTGTTCTTACAGAAAACCCAGGCTCAGGTTCCAAAACCCATATGGTAGCTGCCAACTCCCTGTAATTCCAGTTCCAGAGGATCCAGATCTGACACTCTGCAGGCAAAACACTCATACAAATAATCTAAGTTTTAAAAACAAAAAGTACAGACAAGAGCAGTGTGTGAGATCTTTTTGGTTTGTAAACAATTGGGTGTTCACAGAACATGTACCCCGCCCCCCCCCCAAACTTTGTTCAGATGTGGGCACATTACCAATCTTAAAAAGAAAAGTGTGTGGTGGTGTAGCTATGTTTTTTGTTTTTTTTTTTTTCCCCCAAAGGAGTGCTGGCAATCGGGGGGACAAAGGATGAGGGACTCTTGTTATTCTTAATCATCCCTGGACCCAGTGTGAAAATCAATTCAGTACAAATCAATTTTGACATTTGACTTGGCCCCAGATACTTGCCTGTTAGTGTTTCAGACAAAAATCTGAGAGCCTAGGCTGGCCTCAAAGTTGTCATCCTCCTGCCTCAGTGTACTAGGATTACAGACAAGTGCTATCATGCCCCCTCCCCCTTTTTAGGAAGGGTAAATGGGAATAAGACAGATCTCAAGGTGTAACCATGAACTTGCTATAATCCTCCTGCCTCAGCCGGCCCCGAGTGTAGGAATTACTAGCAGGAGCTACCAAGCTGGGTTCAAAATGTATCAGGTAATTAATGAACAAAAAATGAAGCTCAAGAATTAAGACAGGATTTCGAGGCCAGCCTGGTCTAGAGTGAGTTCCAGGACAGCCAGGGCTATACAGAGAAACCCTGTCTTGAAGCCCCCACTACCACCCCCCAAATAAAAGAATGTGACAAGGTTGTTGTCAGGTCCCCACATCTACCATTCTTAGTAAATTAATCTGACAGCTGGTTGCCCAGTTAGAAAACACCCATTTTTTGGCAGTACTGAATTTCATGTTAGCACTGGACAAAAATCTTCATTGTTCAAGACGGTCTCAAAAAATGAACAAGTCAATTACAAAAAAAAAGTATACTTCCATCATTTGGTTCTAACAAAAGATTTTTTTTTTTATGAACAGCAAATCATTCTTAAACTCAAATCCTTGACCATATTTGGCCTTAGACATTTAAGTCTTATGAGTAGTAAGTAGTGAGAGCATTCTACTGACCAACTGAACCAAGTGTCCAGTCTGCAAGATCATGACAAACCCCAGGGATTGTGCTTACAGGAGGACAGAGCTCAGAAGATCTTAAAACAACCAAGCTGGCTTCTTGATGTTGGGAAAATGCTAACAGTAGAAACAAATCTCCTTCCAAATGTACTATTAATAAATGAGTTGCAATGCAGTCACACACAAGAAAAATCATTAATCATATGGATTACCTAGATCATTACTTTCCAGAGGGAGCCAATCTAAACTATCCAACCAGTCCTTTGACTATCAACTGACATTTGTAAATCTCAGGATTACCATATATCCTACCATAATACCACTTTTAGAAAAAGAGGTTCTGACCAAATTAGGCTTCAGAGCATGTTTTGGTTCATGAACTACGTCAATGAACCTAGTACTTCATTAATCTTGTCTCCAGCCTGAGCCACTACTCCCAGTACGTGATGCTGGGTACCAAATCCAGGGCGTCATGCATGCTGGATAAGTGCTCTACCAATTGAGATAAGTAAATCCTCAAGCTGTTAAATATGCATCTTTTTTGTTTTTCTCTACATAGCCCTGGCTTGCTCGGAACTCACTCTATAAACCAGGCTTGGCTTCAGAAATCCTCCTGCCTCTGCCTCCTAAATGCTGGGACCAAAGGTGTGTGCCACCATATACTTTCAACTATACATCTTCAAATATAAATTACAAACTAAATACCATCCAGTGATACAGAGTACTTAGCATATCAAGGGCCTGTGGGTGTATTCCAACTTTTTTCCAGTCCAGAGAATTAACACTAGGGCTTTACACTAGTGCTAGGCATTGCTCTCCAGAATATGCATCGGCCTCAGTTCCTAGATTGGACTTGGACTTGCCATGCTACTGCCACAGCCTGGAACATGATCAATTCATTCAGAGATTGCAGGCAGCCCCACAGCACTACTTGTAACAAAAGTCAGAAAGGACCATGGTGGTGCACACTTTAATCCCAGCACCCAGGAAAGAGAGACAGGTGGATCTGAACTCAAGGCCAGCCTAGTCTACAGTCGAGTTCCAGGACAGCCAGAGCTACAGAGACCTTATCTTGAAAAATTAAGGGGCTGGAGAGATGGCTCAGCGGTTAAGAGCACTGACTGCTCTTCCAGAGGTCCTGAGTTCAATTCCCAGCAACCACATGGTGGCTCACAACCATCTGTAATGGGATCTGGTGCCCTCCTCTGGTGTGTCTTCAGAGAGCAATGGTGTACTCATAAGCATAAAATAAATAAATAAATCTTAAAAAAAAAAATGTTAAAAAAAAATTAAAAACCCAGAAAGCAATTTTACAAAGTATGATTTCAACCATGTTCAAGAGAACTGGACTTGGGCACTGAGAAATAACCCTTGCCTAGGGAAGCAAACAGCAGACATCTCTATCTTGCTATAAAACTAGACAAATCCCCAGTAAGTGGTACCCCACAGCATCACAAGCCTCCCTCCCTTCCCTGCCCACATAAGAAAGACACACCTGAGAATCCAGTCTTAAATTTTAGTTATCTAAAATAAAAGATGGATATAATTACAAGCTTTTCACAAAAATTAGACCAGTGTAAATAACAAACATTTATTGGTGTCACTTATGGTAGAAAAAAAGTTCCTACACCACATGTGCATGACCCAATTGTTAAATAGAACCTATCCAAGGTGAACACACACCCTGACCCAGCTTTTCTTCAATTTTTAAAATAGCCAATTCCTCCTCTCCCTGACCCCAAGACATGTGAGCAACTGCTAATGAAAAGCAGTAAACAGCCACATGGGCTATAGCATTTTCAACTCCACTCTGAGGTGAAGATTCCAATTACATTCGAGACTTAAGTTCTCTCAATTTTCTCCCAACAAAAGTTCCTGAGTCCAGTATTTACAATTATTACAGCTCTAGCAGATCAGTGCACCTACAACTCATCTTTTTCTGATGTATCCTCTTCACCACTTGGGGGAGGGCCTCCACTTCCATAGAGCTTGCTGATAATCGGCTGAACAGTTTCTTCTAGTTCCTTCTTTTTAGCTTTAAAGTCTTCAATGTCCGCATCTTGGTGGCTTTCCAGCCATTCAATCTTTTCCTCTACAGCCTTTTCCATGGTTTCTTTATCTTCAGAAGAAAGTTTCCCTCCCAGCTTTTCTTTATCTCCAATCTGGTTCTTCAGAGAGTAAGCATAGCTTTCCAACTCGTTCCTGGTGTCAATGCGCTCTTTGAGCTTTTTGTCTTCCTCAGCAAACTTCTCAGCATCATTAACCATCCTTTCAATTTCTTCAGGTGTCAGGCGGTTCTGGTCATTGGTAATGGTGATTTTGTTTTTGTTTCCTGTACCTTTGTCTTCAGCTGTCACTCGAAGAATACCATTAACATCTATCTCAAAGGTGACTTCAATCTGGGGTACTCCACGGGGAGCAGGAGGAATTCCAGTAAGATCAAACGTACCCAGAAGATGATTGTCTTTTGTTAGGGGTCGTTCACCTAGAGTAAGAACACAGGAAAAACTTGTTATTGACAACCCTTAGGGAACCAGGATCCCTACACTTCAACTTGCTAGAATTTGTAGGGGAGCAAGGATCATTTACTGAGGTAAGTAACTCAGTATTGGACCAAGAGCAGCAACTCACTGGGTGCTACTGCTCTTACCTGAGTTTCAGCTCTTAAAAACATTGTAAACCCCTCTGTCCTTGTATTCCAAAAGCTAGTGGATATGAATGCTAAGTACTGAATCGAAAATTCAACATTGGTCCAACTAATCAACTCTTCATTTGAATTACAAAAGATACTTCTTTCCCTGGGCAGTTTAATAATATTATTAATAATTAAACCCAAAGCCACATTATTTCAAAATATACATTTGTGAATATAAGTAATTACCTTCATAGACTTTGATTGTTACAGTTGGCTGGTTATCGGAAGCTGTGGAGAAGATCTGAGACTTCTTGGTGGGTACCACAGTGTTCCTTGGAATCAGTTTTGTCATGACACCTCCCACAGTTTCAATACCAAGTGTAAGGGGACACACATCAAGCAGTACCAGATCACCTGCAAGGAAAATCAATCAGGTTAGGTTAAGTCCTATGAGCACTACCAAGCAATCTCCCAATGAACTCTGCCTTCCTCCCCCCTGTCATTTACCTAGGCTCTAATCACAAACACTTTAGGCTGCTAAAATGAAGCAGCAGCTGCTAATGAACTTAATTAACTAAGCCTGACCTAAGTCTTGTTACCAACAGTGGTGTCACTCTTAACCCTACAGCCTCCTAAAGCAACAGACTTCCCATCAAGCTACTCAAACATGCAAAGGTGCAGTGACAACAACCTACCTGTATCCTGATCACCAGAAAGGACACCAGCCTGGACAGCGGCACCATATGCTACAGCTTCATCTGGGTTTATGCCACGGGATGGCTCCTTGCCATTGAAGAACTCTTTCACCAATTGCTGAATCTTTGGAATTCGAGTAGATCCACCAACCAGAACAATTTCATCAATATCAGACTTTTTCAGGTCAGAGTCTTCCAACACTTTCTGGACAGGTTTCATGGTAGAGCGGAACAGGTCCTAGCAAAGAAAGAAAAGGCATGGTTACTATGGTGCTGACTACCCAGACACTGTTTAGTTATCTGCACTCAGGTATCCCAATTCTACCAACTAAGTGGATCCCATTAGCACTGTCAAGGAACATACCATGTTCAGCTCTTCAAATTTGGCCCGAGTAAGGGTTTCTGAGAAGTCTTCTCCTTCGAAGAAGGACTCAATTTCAATCCTTGCTTGATGCTGAGAAGACAAGGCTCTCTTAGCCTTTTCCACCTCACGGCGGAGTTTCTGCACAGCTCTGTTGTCTTTCCGAACATCTTTACCGGTTTTCTTCTTGTACAGCTTGATGAAGTGCTCCATGACCCGCTGGTCAAAGTCTTCCCCACCCAGATGAGTATCTCCATTAGTGGCCACCACTTCAAAGACACCATTGTCAATGGTGAGAAGAGACACATCGAAGGTTCCGCCACCCAGGTCAAACACAAGGATGTTCTTCTCTCCTTCTCTCTTATCCAGGCCATATGCAATAGCAGCTGCTGTACTGTGAGAATGAAGAGGGAAGCTTGGTAAGGTTCACATTCCCCTTACGTGGTAAATCTGCTGGACCTCTGAGCCCCATACTTACGGCTCATTGATGATCCTCATGACATTCAGTCCAGCAATAGTGCCAGCGTCTTTGGTTGCTTGCCTTTGGGCATCATTAAAGTAAGCTGGTACAGTGACAACGGCATGGGTAACCTAGGAGGACAACAAAGATGGTTTAAGTATACTGTGTCGTTACTTCTGTCACTGTTAATCAACTAATGAAACCTCAACAGTTTCCAAGCCAACTTACTGCTAAACCATACATTTTGTCATTAGAATTAAGGGGATAACTCATGAAGACTGACTAGCATTTACTTTGACCTCACACAAAGCACTAAATCAAACCACGAAGGCTTCCCTAGACAAGTCATCAGGGGGAACAACTGCAATCATACACTCAACACTGTTCCACAGTGTTATTACCTTCTTCCCCAAATATGCCTCAGCTGTTTCCTTCATTTTAGTGAGAACCATGGCAGAAATTTCTTCTGGGGCAAATGTTTTGGTCTGCCCACCTCCAATATCAACTTGAATGTACGGTTTAGTTTTCTTTTCAACCACCTACGGCATAAAATAATTTAAAGGTAATTTTTCCGAAGTGGAAACAATGGCACCACAAGCGATTTAAAAAAAAAAAAAAAAAAATCAATTTCCTCTCTCCCACAGTCTTCACCTCAGTCCCCTAGGGTGAATAGCAACTAAAACTAAGCACAGCGGTACTGTGGACCGACAGTTTTAGTCTGTTTCAACTTCTAGACATTGAAACAGTGTGTCATGTTTTATAGCAAACTAAACAGTTACATAAATTCCGACCACATCCTTTTAAGTAAGTCCTTTGAACAGTGTTTTTTCCAGCCAAGTTTTTCATTCAACCCCTAAATACTCCCGTCACCCCATCAGCGTGAGAGAAAACCGGGTCCGACCTTGAATGGCAAGAACTTGATGTCCTGCTGCACCGAAGGGTCATTCCAAGTGCGTCCGATGAGGCGCTTGGCGTCGAAGACCGTGTTCTCCGGGTTGGATGTGAGTTGGTTCTTGGCCGCATCGCCAATCAGACGCTCCCCTTCAGGAGTGAAGGCCACATACGATGGCGTGATGCGGTTGCCCTGATCGTTGGCTATGATCTCCACGCGGCCATTCTTGAACACACCGACGCTGACGGGAAAACCCCACAGAAAAGGAATCAGCACCTCACTTTATCACGCTAGCCCCGGAGGCCACGCCCCACTCCCCCCACCTCCTCCGACGAATGCCACTTACCAGGAATAGGTGGTCCCCAAGTCGATGCCGACCACGGTGCCCACATCCTCCTTCTTGTCCTCCTCCTCGGCCCGCACCGCGCACAGCAGCAGCAGCGCCGCCGCCACCACACTGAACTTCATCTTGCCGGCGCTGTGGACCAGTCGCTCAGCAGTCGGTCAGGAGTCTCAAGAGTCCAGCAACAGGCTGTAGCCTCGAAACGCGACGACGCTTCTAACCTGAGGGCGACAGGGGCCTCAGGGTCAGGAAAAGCCACTAACCAGACTCAGGGTAGGCCAAGAAGCAGGCCGCGGCGCTTACCTCTCACACCCGCAAATGACAAGTCTCTCCGCCAGTGTTGTCTCGGCCAGTATCGAGCGCGCCGTCGCCGACTCGGCTTATATATCCTCCCCACAGCCCCGTCGTGGAGGCCTCCGATTGGTGAAGTCGCTACTCGTTGGAGGCCGCTGATTGGTCCATGCCACCAAGCTGGCCGCTGCCGATTCGAAGCGGCCTCCTCCGCAACTCACGTCACTGCTACGCCCCCCGGGCTGACTCATTGGCTACTGGTCATTCTTAACGGCCGCCAATGAGAGGCAGCATCCGCCCTGAGCGTTGGTCCTATTGGTTCAGCAGCTGCCTGTCCCTCGGGTGACCTCTCACCCCAAGACCGTTTCCGCCGGTAACCGTCCAGGTCCTCCCCTCATGCCGGGGCCCCCCGGGACTGGAGCGGGGTCTGCGTGTCAGTTCCCTCGGGGCTGTGGGACTCGGTTCTGCCTTTCTGTCTATCACCCCGAAGAAGTACGCGCGGCCTTTCTCCTCCTAGATTCCTGAGCTGCCTGGCCTCAGCTGTGATGCTGTGATCGCCCTTCCCAGCCTCCACACGTTTCGGGTGTCCCAGCGTCCAGGCCCTGTTACTCACCCGGCCTGCACGTCTCGAGCTGGGGTCTGATCAGGGTTCTGTCTCGTTGAGATACCTGACGCTTCTCAGCTAACCATGTTTCTCCTTGACCCCCCAGGCTAGCTGTATATGTCTTTCCAGGCCTTTCCAATTTCTCTTTCCCGGGGTTAGCCCCTCTCCTCTGCGGATATTCTGTTTTATGATCAAACGAGCATTTTCCACCATGGGCTGGCTGGCTCGCTCTTTCTCTCTCTCTCTCTCTCTCTCTCTCTCTCTCTCTCTCTCTCTCTCTCTCTCTCTCTCTCTCTCGTTATCATTTTACAAGTCACCATCCTCTCTTGGACTAAGTCTAATATTGCTAAAGGCATTTAGCAGACAAAGTCTTGCTGGTGCTTTACTATTGTATAATAGTATATTAGGGGACAAACAAACAAAACAGAAGCTGCTACTTAAGCTTATTAGGTACGTCATTGTTTCTTTTATTTGTTTATTTTAAGACAAGGCTTTGTACACAAGGCCCAAGCTGGCCTAAACCTACTGATCCTATGTGTTTTCCATGTGTCATTTAGTCATAATCACTCAATTCTTGGTAGGTCTTTTGCATTTTCCAGAAGAGACCATTGAGACCAAAAGTGATTAGATTGCTAGAATGATTGATTGGTGAGTGCTGAGGGTAGAATTAATAACTTGGTTGATTTTACTCCATAGTTTATGCTATTGATTTTATTTTTCTTTCTTTAAAGATAGACTCTTGCAACCCCGGCAGTCCTCAAACACTGTGTAGCAAATGACTTTGAACTTTTCATGCTAAGAGCATCAAGTATAGGCATACACTACCATGGGACTTGAACCCAGGACTCTGTGCATGCTAGACAACTGAAATCTGTCCCCTGGCCTGGAGCTCAACATGTCTACCAGAGTGGTCTTGAACTCTTAGGTCCACCATCTCTGCCTCCCAAGTGCTTATGGAGGATACATGCTTATGGAGGATACTTGTGCCATTTATTATGGACAGGAAATGGCTCCAGTATTCCTATTAAATGTATTCTGAGCTTCATAAGTACACTGCAAATACTACTGAAACATTGCACACACAGTTCACTAAAATGTTGAGCCTGTGAGTCAGTGTTCAGGAATTTTTTTCCTTTCTCATTCCTCAAAGGTTGTTAGTGACTCAGTCAACTCCATCCTTGCTATGGAAGTTGCATCATACAGCTCTTTCAGTAAGGCTTGCAATACTGTCATAACATTGATCTTCCTTTGGGTTGCATCAGACTAGTATCAAGATAGAAGTCACTAAGCCCAAGCATGTCTGTATATATCACAGCAGTCTGTTTCCACTAAAATCAAAACTCAGTTTCATCCTGTCTCTTGATTAATGGAGGAAATGCTTGCAACTAATTTTTCTAACATTTAGAAACATGATACCGGAGCCAGACCTAGTGTCACAGGTCTGTAACTCCAGTTATTCAAGAGGCTGAGGCAAGAGAATCACAATTTCAATGTGTACCTGGTCTACAGAGTGAGTTCACTGTCAGCCCGGGAAATTTAGTGAAAACCCTGCTCAAAAAGTAAAAGCAAGCTGGAAATACAGGCCTGTATTAAAGCACTTGCCTAGCATGCTAGAAGCTCTATTCTCAATCCCCAGTCTCCATCTCTGCCTCTCTATCTCTCTGTCCCTCTGTCTCTCTGTAAGAACAAGGCTAGCTTGGTCTTTTTAGATTGACTTCCAGGCTAGCCAGACTACATAGTGAGATCCAATTTCAAAATAAAGAAATAAAATTCAGTATTTTATATAGTCTGTAGTATATATTATGGCATATTGTAAGGCACAGTCATTATGACGTTAAATAGGTAAGTACACAGGCAGAAGTTATTTGTTGAATGTTAAAGGCATTATAAAAGTTAGCCACGAGGATAGGTGTACACTCTTTCTTCACCGTCTTGTTTTGTTTTAAAGATTTATGTATGTGAGTACACTGCCACTGTCTTCAGACACACCAGAAGAAGGCATTCAGATCCCATTACAGATGGTTGTGAGCCACCATGTGGTTGCTGGGAATCGAACTCAGGACCTCTGGAAGAACAATCTGTGCTCTTAGCCACTGAGCCATCTCTCCAGCCTCTTGGTTGTTTTTTGTTTGTTTGTTTTGTCTTGTTTTTTAAAGATAGGTTTCTCAATGCATTGCTGGCTGTCCTGGAATTCTCTTTGTAGACCAAGGTGGCCTTGAACTGACAGACATTGGTCTACCTCTGCCTCCTGAGTACTGGGATTATAGTCCTGCACCACCACACTTGGCTTTGTTTTGGTTTTTTGCAGACAGAATTTCTCCCTGTATCTCTAGCTGTCCTGGAACTTACTCTGTAGACCAGGCTGGCCTTGAACTCAGAGATCCACCTGCTTCTGCCTTCTAAGTGCTGAAACTAAAGGTGTGTGCCACCACCATCCAGCTGCTGTTTTGTTTTTTGAGACAGGATCTATGTAGCCCTAACTGTTCTGGAGCTCCTTATGTAGACCAATCTGGCTTCAAACCCACAGAATCCTCCTGCCTCTGCCTTTGTCCTGAGTGCTGAGATTGAAGGTGTTCGTCACCATGCTCAGCTTTCTTTTCATATAGAAGCATTTTCCCACCATGTTTTAAAACTTAGGAACTGGGGCTGGAGAAATGGCTCAGTGGTTAAGAGCACTAGTTGTTCTTAACCAAAGGATCCTGGTTCAATCCCCAGGACTCACATGGCAGTTCACAACTGTCTATAATTTCAGTTCCAGAGGATTTGATACCCTTACTCAAACATACATGCAGGCAGAATATATATCTATTTCGATGTCTCTATGTCTCTATCTGAATCAAAAGGCCAGGAAATACTGAAGTTTGTGCAAGGGATCACACCTGAGAAGTGGTGAACTCATGGTTTGAGCCATGGAAATTTGATTTTGTTGTCATTGTTTGGCTTAGTTTTATTAACCATAAATTGTGTATCTGTGTATGTGTATGTGCACATGAGTATAAGTACCCTTGGAGGCCAGAAGAGGGTATTAAATCTCCTGGACCTGGATCACAGGCAGTTGTGGACCACCTAACATAGGACTAGAACTCAGGTTCTCTGGAGGAATGATGTAGATAATCATCCCCACTGAGCCATCTCTCCAGCCCATTTGCTTTTTGAGATGGGGGCTCTCTGTGGTCCTGGCTGACTGAGGATGAACTTATACTCCTGACCTTTCTGCATGCACCTCCTAAATTGCTGCTTAGGAGGTGCGAAAAGTTTGATTTTTTAAAAGGTTTATTGTTATTTTATGCATAGGATGCTTTGCCTGCTTGTATACTTGTGCACCACATGTACCCTTGGCAGCCAGAAGACAGCATCAGACCACTGTAAGCTGCCATGTGAATACTTAAAATGAGAACTTCTTCCAGAGTAGCACATACCCCTAACCAGTGAGCCATCTCTGTAGCCCTGGAAAGTTTGAGATCTGATCTGGGAGGTGTAGGTTATTATCTTTAACTTAAGGCTCAGCGAACAGAAAACAGCTGCATATTTGTGATGGTTTGTGTGTGTTTGGCCCAGGGAGAGGCACTATTAGGAGGTGTGGCCCTGTCGAAATAGGTGTGTCACTGTAAATGTGGGCTGTAAGACCCTCATCCTAGCTGCCTGGAAGTGAGTATTCAATTAGCAGCCTTCAGATGAAGATGCAGAACTCTCAGCTCCTCCTGTACCATGCCTGCCTGGATGTTGCCATGTTCCCACCTTGATGATACTAGACTGAACCTCTGAACCTGTAAGCCAACCCCAATTAAATGTTATCCTTTATAAGACTTGCATTAGTCATGGTGTCTGTTCACAACAGTAAAACCCTAACTAAGACAATATTTTATAAATATTTTGATAAAGAAGTACAGGCTTTTATCTAGTCATTTAAAGCAGCTCATTTCATCTGTGCTTCTGTGAGGAAGGAAAGACATTTCACTTGGTAACAAAGCTAAGCTAGGGGTAGGACATTAGGTTTGATATCATTTAGGTCCTAGTTTAATCTATGGATTTGTGGCTTGAGGGGCTGTTTGCCACTGGGTTCATCAGTCTTTTGGGGGATTCTCTGGTCTCTGCTGTCCATCTCATGGCTGGAAAGCTGGAATAGTAGAAGCATGCTACAGTCTTGCATTTGCTGTTTGTTTTGGAGACCCAAACTCTGGTCCTCATGCTTGCACAGCAGGTGCTTTTCTGCACTGAGTGATCTCCCCAGCCCAGTTGTTTTCTTACCTGTGACAGGAAGAGGACGATTCGTGGGAGTCAGTTCTCTCCTTCAGCATATGTGCATCAAGGATAAAATCTAGGTGGTAGGCAAGCAGCTTTACACACAGCCATCACACTAGCCAGCTGCTTGCATCCTCCGTCCGTGCCTGCCTTCCTTTGTTAAGACAAATAAGGTGCCATTCTTTACTTCAGGGTGTTCTGGAACTCACTGTGTAACTCACACTGACCTAAATCTATGGCAGTCCTTCTGCCTTCAATTACTGGGATTGCAACAAGAACTACCATGCCTGGCTTGTCTATTCAAACACTAGACAGAAATGAAAGTCCATTAGAGCTACACACAACTAAGGATAAGAAACACATAGTGTATATGTACCTCATGCTAAAAGATAGGCAAGACGGGGCTGGAGAGATGGCTTGGTAGTCTATAGCACTTGCTGCTCTTGCAGAGGATCTGGGTTCAGTTTCCAGCATTCACATAGTGGCTCGCAACTATCCATAACTCCATTTCCAGGGGATCAATACCCTCTCTGGCCTCTGAAGACACTAGGCACATACCCAGTGCACATACACACATGAGGGAAAAACATTCATATACAGAAAATAAAATCTAAAGAAAAAATTTTAAAAATAAAAAACAGGCAAGGATGGGGCTGTGGTAGACCACTTGTCTCAAATAAATGCACCAGGCCTATAGTGTGTGTGTGTGTGTGTGTGTGTGTGTGTGTGTGTGTGTGTGTTGAAAGACAAGCTGGGCACGGGGTATGGTGTTTGTGTGGCCTTTAATTCCAGAACTCAGGAGGCAGAGGCAGGTGGATCTCTGTGAGTTTGAGGCTAGCCTGCTCTACAAAGCTAATCCAGGATAGCCAGGGCTACACAGAGAAACCCTGTACTGAAAAACCAAATCAAACAAAAACAAAAGGCAAGCTGGATTTAGTGGTACATTCTTGCAATCTCACCCAACACCTGAAAGGCCAAGGAAGATAATGAGTTCAAGACCAGCTTGGACTACATGGGGAGTCCCATTTCAAAACCAGAACGACGACTTAAAAAATGAAAAAGACAAAACTACAAATTATGTTTGAAGAAACATACTGAAGGATTAAAAGTCCACTTAATTTTGTATTTAAATAGAAGATGAAATTATGTGAGTTTTTTTTTTTTAATTTTATTTAACAATGGATGAGTACTCTGTTGTATATACATCCACCTGCCTGATGAGGGCATCAGATCCTTCTATAAATGGTTGTGAGCCACCATGTGGTCGCTGGGAACTGAACTCAGGACCTCTGAACTCAGGAGCAGCCAATGCTCTTAGCCACTGAGTCATCTAACCAGCCCATGAGGTATTTTAATGTAAAAGAAATAATGAGGGGTCTGGAGACACATGTGCATGTGCACGAGCACGTGCATGCATAAGCATGCATATACACAAATGCATATATATATAAATACACAGCACACACACACACACAAACCCACTAAATAAAACTGAGTCTCCTACAGTTCATTAATAGAAGTTTGATTAATAAATATGTCTTCTCAAGGCTGAAGAGATGGCTTAGCAGTTAAGAGCACTGGCTCTCTTCCAGAGATCCTGAGTTCAATTCCAGGAACCACATGGTGGCTCACAACCATCTGTAATGGGGTCTGATGCCCTCTTCTGGTGTGTCTGAAGAGAGTAAGAATGTACTTACATCCATTAAATAAATAAATAAATAAATAAATAAATAAATAAATAAATAAATCTTTAAAAAAAAAAAAAACTTGAATATGTCTTCTCAGGGCTGGAACAAAGGATCGATGGTTAAGATCACTTTCTGCCCTTGCAGAGGATCAAGGTTCAGTTCCTAGTACCCAAATGATGGCTAATAGCCATCCAAACTCCTGTTCCAGGGAATCCAGTGCCTCTGTGGGAATCAGTCATGCTCATGTTACACATGCATGCATGCATACATACATACATACATACATACATGCAAGCAAAATACTCATGACACTTAAATAAAATCTTTAACTACTTTAAAATGTCTTCTCACAGTCTGTCTATGTGAGGGGCATTAACCCTCCACTCCACCTCTCAGAATACTTCCACACACATTCACTCATGTCATCCTGGCAGGACAGCAAAGCAGAAATCCAACATTAAACAGTGAAGACCCTGAGACTAAGCTTCATTTCTTTCCAAAGACGCGCACTCAACATCTTAACTAGACAAGGTTTTCCCTTTTTCTTCTTGCCCTGTTGATCTTAATTCTTTCTGTTTAGAAAGAAAGACAGCATGTAATCCCAACACTCAGGAGATTGAGGGAGGAGGATAATGTCTTAGTTATTGCTGTGAACAGACACCATGACCAAGGCAACTTATAAGAACAACATTTAATTGGGCTGGCTTACAGGTTCAGAGGTTCAGTTTGTTATCATCAAGGCTGGAGCATGGTGACATCCAGGCAGGCATGGTGCAGGAAAAGCTTGTTCAGAAGGCAATCAGAAGACAGGCTTCCTTAAAGCAGGTGTCTTAGAGCCCATGCCCACAGTGATACACTTCCTCCAACAAGGCAGTACCTACTCCAACAAGGCCACACCTGCAAATAGTGCCACTCCCTGGGCCAAACATATCCAAACCATCATAGATAATGAGGTCAGGGCCAGCCTAGACCTCATAGAAAATGTGAGACATATAAGCCAGGCATGGTAACTATTGCTACAATTGCAGGAGCTTGAAGCAGAAGAATCACCACAAAGTCAGGTCAGTGTGGGTTACATAGTGACACAGGGCAGCCCTGAGCTAATGAATGAGACCTTGCTCAATCTGAAAGAAACAAAGAAAACAGTGAGGTTTCAAAGCATGAAAGCCACCTGCCCCCATCACTGACAGCTTGGGATTCTTTGTATTACCACAGAGGAATGTGGAATGCTGTGTGCATTTGGAGGCAAGGCAGATGATCCTTTCCTGGGACCTTGAGATAAGATTCTCCAGTTTCTGTATCTGCATACATACTCAAGGCTAGCTGGTTGACAAGCTCTCAGGTGATGCTTCTATCTCCAACACATATTTCACTGCAGGCGTGCTAGGATCATCGGTACAAGGCACTCCAGCTGACTTTTACATGTATTTTATGGGATCAAATTCTGAGTCAAGCTTGTGCAACCAGTTTTGGGCTGCCGAGCTATCTAGCTGGCTCCATTACTGTAGATTCTTTTGTTGGTGATGGTGGTTTTTTGTTTGTTTGTTTGTTGTTGTTCTTGAGTTTTTGTTGTTTTGTTTGTTATTGTATATATCTGAGTATACTGTAGTTGTCTTCAGACACACCAGAAGAGGGCATCAGGTCCAATTACAGATGTTTGTGAGCCACCACGTGGTTTCTGGAAATTGGAAGAGCACTCAGTGCTCTGCTGAGCCATCTTACCAGCCCCTTGTTTTTTGTTTTTTGTTTTGTTTTGTTTTGTTTTGTTTTGTTTTGTTTTGTTTTGTTTTCTGAGACAGGGTTTCTCTGTGTAGCTCTGGTTGTCCTGGAACTTATTCTGTAAACCAGACTGGCCTCCAACTCAGAGATCTGCCTGCCTCTGCCTCCCATGTGCTGGGATCAAAGGCCTGTACCACCACTGCCAGGCTATTATACATTCTTGATAGAAATGTTTTCTTTCCATAATTTGGGGGATGTGTACTGGCATCTTCTAAGGTTTTCTTCATTATTAATGAGATTATGTATTTATTTATCTATTGAGAGCCAGGTGTGGGGAGGCTAAGGCAGGTGAATCTCTGTGAGTTTGAGGCCAGCCTGGTCTATATATTGAGCTAGCAAGGCTACACAGTGATATCTTGATATCCTGTCTGAAAAACAAATTTTATATATCCATTCATAATATATATTTATAAATATAAAATTATATATATATATATATATATATAATCCATTTGGTTTTAAATTACATTTATTTGACGCATAAGGGGTGGGGGGTGGTAAGAGGTTGTATGTATGTGGGCATGCACATAGTATAGTATTCATATACAAGTCAGAGGGAGTCGGTTCTTGACTTCCACATGAATTCCAGGAATCAAGCGCCAATTGTCAGGTTTGGCAAGCACCCACCTTTACCTATTGAACCATCTTACCATCTATCTCTTTGTGTTCATTGTTAGGGATTGAACTCAGGGCTTTGCAAATGCCAGGCACTTTACCTCTCAGCTACATCTGCAACCCCAAACATATGTTTGTATTCACTATGTGATTTCTATTATTTTTCTGAAGTTGCCCATGTAACTTAAATTTTTTTCAAACCTTACTTTTAATGATGGTTTTTAAGCATTTTTTTTTAATTTATTTATTTTATGTATATGGGTATACTGTCACTGTCTTCAGAAATACCAGAAGGTGGCATCGGATCCCATTACAGATGGCTGTGAGCCACCATGTGGTTGCTAGGAATTGAACTCAGGACCCTCTGGAAGAACAGTCGGTGCTCTTAACTGCTGAGCCATCTCTCCAGCCAGGTTTTTAAACATTTTAACCTCCATGTAGCCAATCACTCACCAGAGATAGTGGAAAAGAAAGTATACAAGGGAAGTGAACCTGTTTAGAAAGGTTCTTTGGAGCAACTCCCGTCTGTGTTGTCTGGAAATTGGCAGTTCAGTTCACAGGTCAGCAAAGGCAGCTCGATCTACTCATAAATACTTCATGGATACACCAGTAGGCCAGTTCAGCAGAATCAGGTTAGCAACAGTGGTGACACAACCCAGCAGACAGCCAGGCCTCAGCCTGGGCACAAGTCAACTGGAGAGACCAAGAGGGATGCCAGGAGTTCTTGGCTGTGCCTCTTTCAGTGGATCAAAGATCAGTAAAGACATGAGACCCACAAGTGTTACACAGCTTGCTCTATAAGCAAGTCAAACTCAGCTTCCGTCACTGTCCTTTGAGTTCTATTTATACCCTCCAAACATCACATGTCCTCCACAGGTCTCCCCTCAGCACGAGCACCTGTCTCAGTTGACATCACTCTGCCAATCAGCCTGAGTCCTTGGAAATGGCAAAAAAGCCGGGTTTCTCTCTATGGCATCCTGACAAATGGAGCTCAACCAAGCAATGTAAGGTGGACCAATACATGCATGTTCTTAGCAAAGAATCCTTCATCATGTGTCCTTTCATGTGCTTGCTTTAGCAAAACATCCTCTCTCCTGTGTCTGCTTCAGTGAAACCTTCCTTCACAAGTCTGCCTTAGTCTTTCACCTGTGTCCACTACAGGAAAACACTCCTTCATGTGTTTGCCCCAGCAAACACTAACACAACTGACTTTCCAAAGAATCCTTAAGTTTCCACTTCATGCCCATGCCATTTTTCCCACTGGCTTTCTCATTCTTGATTTATATTGTAAATATTAGTCATTTTGTTATACATACTGTCAGTAACTCTGGTGTATGTTTTTACCCCCTTACCTTTTATTTTGAGATCAGGGTTCATGTAGTCCAGGCTGGTCTTAAAGTCACTGGTGTGGCTGAGGCCTACTTCGAACTTTTGATCCCCCTGCCTCTGCTGTCTAAATGCTAGCTGGGGTTTCAGATGTGCCACTCTCAGTTTTATAACCTGATAGGATGAAATTCAGGGGTTCTCCATGCTAGGCAAGTTCTCTCCCAACTGAGGTACATCCCTAGGCTTCCTTACTGGTATTTTTTTTAAAAACCTTTAGATTTTGAGATCATTACAGACTTACAATATTGGAAAAATTATAAAGCCCTGTGTCTCTTCTCAATATCCTCTGATACAAAACCTGAAAATTCACATTAGCATATAATTCATCTCCATGTATTTTTTTTTAAACATTTATGTTTTGTGTGCCTGTGTGGGGGTATATGTGTGAATCTCAGAGGAAAGTTTTTGGGAGTTAGTCAGTTCTGTCCTTACACTAGGGGGTTCCAGAAATCAAACTGTCAAGTTTGGTGGCAATTGCCTTTATTCTGTGAACCACCTTGCTCCCCCTTCCTCCTTTTCCTCTTCTTCCTCCTCCTCTTCCTCTTCCTCCCTCCCTTTCTTTCTTTCTTTCTTTCTTTCTTTCTTTCTTTCTTTCTTTCTTTCTTTCTCTTTCTCTTTCTCTCTCTTTCTCTCTCTTTTTCTTTCTTTCTTTCTTTCTTTCTTCCTCTTTCTTTCTTTTCTTGATTTCTTTCTTCCTCCTTTGAGACAGGGTCTCATTATGTAGTTCTGGTGGTTCTATTTTAAAACTCATATGTAGACCAGGCTGATCTCAGATTTACTGAGAGCCACCTGTCTCTCATGTGCTGGAATTGAGGGTGTGGGCTATCATATCTGGCCCACATTTTCTCTATCTGTTGGTAGGCATCTTGGCTATTGTAAATAGTACTGCAATAAATATGGATGAGCAGGTAGCTCTGTAGGTCTCTTGGGTTCCTTTGGATATACAGTCAGAAGTCTATTGTCTGGATCATAGACATGTTCTAGTTTTAGAATCTTGAGGACTCACTACCCTGGTTTCCATAGTGACCATTGTCAGTTAACATTCCCATTACTTTTTGTTGTTCTCTCAGCACCAGGGTTTAAATTCAGTCCCTGCAGTGTACCACTGCTCTATATCTCCAGCCATTTTCTTACTTATGTCTTACTAAGTACCTCTGGCCGGCATGGCACTGGCTGTGTAGACCAGGATGGCCTCAAACCTCTGCCTCTTGAGTGCAGAGAGTAAATGAAAGAGCCACTATATCCTGCCAGTGAGGTCATTCTTTAAGTACCAATAAGGAAAGATGCCCAAGATATAGTGTTCAATAAAAAGAGTTGTAGAACATAGAATAGAATGTAAAATGTGGGAGGCTGGGAAGATGGCTCAGTGGTTAAGAGCACTGACTGCTCTTCCAGGGGTCCTGAGTTCAATTCCCAGCAACCACGTGGTGGCTCACAGTCATCTGTAATGGGGTCTGATGCCCTCTTCTGGTGTATTCACATAAAATAAGCAAATAAATGATTTTTTAAAAAAAGAAGGTAAAATATGCTCTTATCTGTTGTACTGGATACACACATACACACATTTACATCCAGACTGAGAAGGGTTGCTTTCTCTGTAGAACTAGGAAGAAATGAAATGAGGGAGATATTTTTTTCTCCTTTGGCTTTATCTTCATAACTATCAGATGGAATAGAGTCCTCGCCATCCCTGTCTTATGGTTAAAATACCTAAAAGGATGTCTTAGGTAAATCTCTTATTGTTTGATCTGGCATCCTTCACTTCATAGTCTTTATTTCTTTTCTTTCTTATTGCTTTTGAAACAGAATTTCTCTCTGTAGCCCTGGCTGTCCTGTAACTTGCTCTGTAGAACTCAGAGAACCACCTGCTTCTCCCTCAGAATGCTGGGACTAAAGGTGTGTGTCACCACCACTCTGATTTTTTAAAAAATCTTTCTTTCTTTCTAGATAGGGCCTTGTTTTTCTCCCTAGGATAATTTTCCGTAGGGACTTGGTAGTCTCTGATATACAGGCTCTAACATATGGTCATGGAGGTGGCTTGAAACATAAAGGGTCTTGCCTCCAAGCCCTATGACCTGATTTTGATCCCCAGAAACCCTATAGTGGAAGGAGAGAACTGACTTATACTAGTTGTCCCCTGACCTGCACACACACACACACACACACACACACACACACACACTCACACAGAGACACACACATTCATTTCTTCCCATTTACACACACACACACACATACCAAATACATAAATATAAAAATGCAAATATAAATAAAAATAAATATTTATAAAATTTTATTTATTTATAAAAATAAATTTATTTATTTATAAAAACAAATATAAATAAAAAAAGAAAACAAAAAGCCAACACGGGGCTGGAGAGATGGCTTGAGGGAATCTTGCTCTTCCACAGCACCCATTTTGGTTTCTAACATCGGGTTGGGTGGCTTCCAGCCACCTATTACTTCAGTTCTAGGGGTTCCAATCAATACCTCTGACCTCCTTGATAGCCTGTACTCATGTGCACAGACCCACATGCACACACACAATTAAAAATAATAAAAATAGTTTTTTTCCAAACCCAAACAGTTCGGTGGTAGTGGCTCATGCCTTTAATACCAACACTCAGGAGGTAGAGGCAGGGGAATCTCTGAGTTTGAGTCCAGCCTGGTCTACATATGAATTCTAGGACAGTCAGGGCTACACACAGAGAAACCCTGTTTCTAAAAGAAAAACAGAAACAAACAAATAGACAAACAAAAGCAAAATAAAAAGCCAAACCCTTATTTATTTCTAGGTCTCCAATCAGGTTCTAGGTAAACAAGTGTTTATGATATGGGGTTCTCTTACTTCAGGGACTAATTAGTGATTTTAAACAAGTTGAGTGTATGACTTAGCAGTAGATAGAGCACTTGCATAGCATGTGTGAGGCCCCCTGTTGTTTCTCTGGGTACAATTTCCAACACTGCAAATAAACAAGTCAACAGTAAAATGGACATGTGGTGGTGGTGGTGTCAGAGAGAGATGACTCAGAAGGTCAATGTGTTTGCTGACAAGTCCGATCATCTAATTCTAATCCCAGGTTCTACCTTATAGAAGGGGAAAACAAATTTCTACAGGTTGTCCTCTGACATCTGTAAGTAACAATAGATAGATAGATAGATAGATAGATAGATAGATAAGTAAGTTTAAAATGCATTAAAAAAAATTCTTTTTGAGGGCTGGAGAGATGGCTCAGCAGTTAAGAGCACTGATTGCTCTTCCAGAGGTCCTGAGTTCAATTCCCAACAACCACATGGTGGCTCACAACCATCTGTAATGGAATCTGATGCCCTCTTCTGGTGTGTCTGAAGACAGCTGTAGTGTACTAATATAGATAAAATAAATAAATACATCTTTAAAAAATCTTTTTGAGGGAAGTTCTATTATGAAACTCTGGCTGTCCTGGAACTTACTATGTAGATCAGGTTGGCTTCAAACTCACAGAGATCCTCCTGCCTCTGCATCTGGAGTGCTGGGATTAAAGGCATGTGCCACCAAGCTAGTTGGCTTCAATTGCTGCTTCATCATCATCTCCTCCCTCCTCCTCCTTTTAGATTTATTTATTTATTTTATGTATATTAGTACACTACAGCTGTCTTCAGACACATCAGAAGAGGGCATCAGATCCCATTACAGATGGTTGTGAGTCACCGTGTGGTTGCTGGGAAATGAACTCAGGAACCCTGGAAGAGCAGCCAGTCCTCTTAACTGATGAATCATCACTCCAGTCCTCCTCTCTTCCTTGTCTTCCTCCTTTTCTTCTTCTTCTTCTTCTTCTTCTTCTTCTTCTTCTTCTTCTTCTTCTTCTTCTTCTTCTTCTTCTTCTTCTTCTTCCTCTTCCTCCTCCTCCTCCTCCTCCTCCTCCTCCTCCTCCTCCTCCTCTTCTTCTTGCTAAAAAGTCTCATTATATATCCCTGGCTGGCCTGGAACTTGTTATGTAGACTAGACTGGCCTTAAATTTATAAAGTCACTGCTTTAAATTTTTTTGTAATTTAACACATCTAATTAATAATGAAGTTTGGCAGATCACCCGGTTTTTGTTTGTTTTGTATTATCTTTTTCTCTAAGACTGGTTAGGTACACAAGAAAAGAAAGCAATCATTTCAAAAGTTTGAAGTCTGAGTTTGTCACTGCTGTGTGCTTCTGAGGCAGAGAACGTTAATGGGCAGCACAGAATCGGGAAGTCAGCATAGCTGAACTTTCATGAAGATCCAGTATGAACTGGCACTGCTGCGGTCAGTTGAGACAAGGTCTTGCTCTCCAGGCTATGCAGATGTCAAATTGTGATTCTCCTGTCGCAGCCTCCTAAGCACTGACATTACCTGTATGTACCACCATGTCTAGCATGATTCAACAAGAATTGGTGACTGTGCCAAATAATTGTACATGCTTGTACATCATGGTTGGCTGAGTTGTGTATCAAAAGAATGTCTTTGGATAGAATTCATTGATTTTATTTCTTTATTCTTGAAACAGAGTCTCAGATATCCCATGCTGGCTTCAAACTCTCCGTTTTCCCATTTCCGTGTCCCAAATGCTGCCATTCCAGGTGTAAACCACCACACCCAGACAACAGCAAAAAAAAAAAAAAAAAAAAAAAAAAAAAAAAAAAAAAAAAAAAAAAAAAAAATCACTATGACAAATTCTAGAAAGAGCACAGTTGCTGTTCCTATAGAGCAGCACTATTTATTAAATTCTGATCATTTTTCCAAATTTATTAATTTTGATCAGAGTTTGCCCTCCCACATGTAAAGTGTGCACTCCACAGACTACTGTAACAAGAATCACTGTTGTTGTGATCCAGGGTTCTGGTAAGAATGTTACATTCTTTGGGAGTGCTGAATGGGAAGATAAAAAGGTGTCTGTGTAGCTCAGACACTCCATTTGTAGGTGACAGAACAGGGCTCAGGCCCGTGAACTGAACATTCCTGTCCTCTTTGTACTTACAAAGCGCAGTCTACCTCCTTCAGAACTCTTAGATCCTTTAGAACCTTTCTCTTTCCTTTTATTTATGTATATTCCATTTTGTAATTACACACATTCACACAATTTATTTGTTTATGGGGGGCAAAGTTTTGTCACAGTGGTGGTCAGAAGACATTGCACGAGTCATTTTTCCTTCCTCCGCTATGTGGGGTGTTTGTGGTCAAACTGTTGCAGTTAAGTTTGGTGGCAAATGCCTTTACCTGAAGGTTTCCTTTTGTGTCTTTGAAAACCTTTCTTCTACCTTCTACTTTTGTGCTTTAGAGCCTTTGGACACAATCTTCTGTACAAGCTGGGGTTTTCCCTTATGCAACCTACAAATCTCTCTCTCTCTCTCTCTCTCTCTCTCTCTCTCTCTCTCTCTCTCTCTCTCTCTCTCTCTCTAGATTTTTTTCTTTTTCTTTTTTCTTTTTTTAGACAAGGTTTCTCTGTGTAGCACTGTCCTGGATCTCTCTCTGTAGACTAGGCCACCCTTGAACTCAGAGATCCACCTGCCTCTGCCTTTTGAGTGCTGGGGTCTTGACTCATCTCCTATCTTGAAATCCAGTTGCAGCCAAATCTCTTTTTCTTTTCTTTCTTCTTTCTTTTTTTTCTTAGGTCATTTGTAACAGGGTCTCTCTGTATAACCCTGGTTATCCTGGAACTCAGAGATTGGTCTGATTTTGTCTTCCACCTGCTAGGATTAAAGTCATGGGCCACCAAACTCAGACTAGGTCTTGATTTCTTAATTCAATATGGTCTCTTTCTGGGCAATCTCATAACACTTTGTAATTCTTCATAGCACTTTGTAATTTAGTTTATTGTTGCAATCTTCAATCTATGGGAGTTACTTTCCACTTTAGATTGTAAATTGTATCCACTTGCTTTTTCATCTGGTTGGTTCTTTGTACGATGTAACAGACCAGACTGATAATCTTTAATTGAACTCACTTTCAGACTCTATTGAATGGCAACATGGTGCCAAAGACATTTTACTAGCTAATCACAATGCTATTGCAACAACGTAGCAAATAGAAACCAAATTCTGACAAAAATATTTCCTTTTTGAGGCACTGTCTTAAAGGATAGCTCCAGCTGGTCTAGACATCCTCAGTAGCTCAGGCTAGTTTAAACTTTTGTCTAATTCTGAGATTTTTGTCTCAGCCTCCCAACGGTTTAGACTACAGGTGAGAGCTACCATGCCAGTTAAATTCTGATGATTTTTAAAGAAATTGCATGGAAGACAGGTGGAAAGCTGTCTGGGATCTGATTTATGTTTGAAATAGTTGGGAAGATGAGTTTTCACCTCCCTCCCCCATTGCGGGTGGGGCAGGAGACTTTTAGTGTTGGAGGCTATATTCATTGTCTTCAATGTTTTAAAGTGCTGTCAAGTGGGAACCAATTGTCCTTGATTCCAGGCAGTATAACTAGTAGCAAAGGGAGGGAAGACAAGGGAAGCAGATTTCAGCTCAGCAGGAGGCGGAACTTTCTAACATTTAGAGCTGTCCAACAGAGAGGAGCAGACTGCACTTCTTAGAGGTAGTGAGCTGCCTGATACGGGAACAACCGAAATAGAAGTGAGAGGGGGAGGCCATCTGGCTGAACGTGCAGGAGGATATTCCTGCCTGGGTGGGAACTGCACCGATGACCTTTAAGGTATGTTCTAACTAAGGTTTCTATGACTGCTCACTTCTGTTAACTTGACGCGTCATGTGTCATTTTTGTTTAAAAAACAAAACAAAATCGACCTAAACCTATTTAATGTAACTGTATGGTTTACAATAGAAATCGACAAAACGAGTAGTGGGCAATTAGATTTATTAGCTAAAAATGAAGATACCGCGTCCAATTGGCATAGCTTTTAAGTGAAAGGGAGAGAGAGAGAGAGATCATTGGATGGTGTTCCGAGCAAGTGAGGAGTCATTTTTTTCCCACACGTCTTCTCCAGCACCAGGTACACGGAGACGTGAGGGCGGGGGATCGGCGGACAGGTCCGGGTAGGGCGGTTCGCCACCCGGAGCGGAAGGGCGGCCGCAGTCCGGACCACCGATCCCAGGGGCCCCCGCGGCGCCGCGCACGCGCACTAGTGAGGGGGCAGCGCCGCCGCAGGAGGCAGGGAAACCGACTGGCGATCTGTGGCGGCGGCTGGGCGGCTGGGTGGCAGTTCGCAGCGAGGGCGACGGCTCCGAGGCCGAGTGGCCGTCCGGCGAGGACCGGGGCGCCGTCCTCCGCATGACCTCACCGGTGAGTGCGCGTTCCCGGCCGGCCCGCGCCGCGTGCCCTGCCGTCTGGCCTAGCACCGTAGCCCGCGCCTGACGGCCGCCCCGCCCGGATCCCCGGGCCCCGGGCCTGCCCCGCGCTCGGCGACGCTCGGGTGGGAAGCCGCGGGGCCGGGCCCTGCGAGAGGGGTGGCGGCGTGCGGGCCTCGGCGGCCCGCCTGAGGCGGCGGGGACACAGAGCGCATGGGGGATGGGGCGGGAGCGCGACGCGGCGGGAAGGGGCGCAGTAGCGCGGGTCGCCTCTGTGGACGTCCGAGGCAGGTGGGCAGCCGAGCCCCGGAGGCTTGGGAGCGCCGCCAGGGACGCGCCGGACGCTCCGAGTTGGGGACGCCGTGCACCCGCAAACGCGCGCCGGGCTTGGCGTCCGTGCACTTGCTGGTGGTGGTCTAGAAGTGTCTGTCTGTCCATTTCTCTTCTTTCAGTGTCGCCTTTTTATTGAGGGACAGAATTGTCACGGGTGCTAGCTGGGCAGACCTCAGAAACGAACGGGATTCAGTGGATAATTCTAAATAGAGATGAGGTGTCAGATGAACGGCAGGGATGAGAAGGACTCTGTTTTTTTTTTTTTTTTTTTAACGTTAAAATTCAATTAAATTACGCTTAATAAAATGAAAATTTTGAGTTTGAGCAAAAAAGATGAGGGCTTGGAACTAGAGTTCCCAACTCGGGGTTGCTTGGTGGATTGAATGTAGCTAGAATGTAACTGGTCCTTTAGGGAGAATGAGGGTAAAATGACACCTTTATTTACAAATCAGTAATTGAAACTGACTGTTGCCTTTAGTTATAAAAGCAGGCACCAAACCACAATAGTATTAGCAATCCCTGTGAGTTTGCTACCAATAGAAATTACAGATATTTTTGTGTCATGTTTACAGTTGGAGCCTTCTGAAAATATCTGTTTATTGATGGATTTCTTTGAGTTAGTTTCTGTTATATCTTATGTAATAAGATACTGCTATACATGTCAGTTTCTCATTTCATAATATGTCAGTATAATAATTTTCTTTTGTACTCATAGGAGTTTGGTTTTAAAAGCAATTTAAGAAGGGAACCTTAAACTTGCCCAGACTATCAAAGAGGTAGATCTGTGCACAAAATGATTAAGAATTCCTGAAATAAAGATAAGCTTTGGAGGGGACTTAACAGTTACCAGATTTTATCATTCAGTAAGAAAGAAGAGAGGGGGAAAAAGATAAAAAAAGAAAAAGGAAAAGAAAGCCAGACAAAATGAGACTATATTCACGCAAAAGAATTTTATAATCAAGGATTGAATAGCCCTGTTCACCTAAAACTGGTTATGTACACAAACTGGCTTCAAACTCGCTGTGTGGTCCTTCTACCTCAGTCTTCCAGGTGCTGGGGATGTAGTATAAGCCACCACTCCTGCACTTAGAAAATTATATATATATATGAATGGTGCCAGTGTAGCTTTGAAAGATAGACAAGACTGTAGATATTTCATCTAGTGTACTGGGGAATCAGCAAAATGTTGTACAGAAGAAGAGGAAGTGAATGTTTTGGCCTTTTGATTTTTGTGCTGAGGCATCGGCACAGTTTCAAACCCCTGAAGCTTGTGAAAAGAAATTTAGAGTTTACTAATTTTCCTTTTACCTTCTTGTGTTTGTGTGTTGTATGCAAATGTAAATGTTCATGTGTTTACATGTGTGTGCATGTGTTTTTGGAAGCCAGAGTTTCATGCTGAATGTCTTCCTGTCTCTCCACCTTAGTTTTTGAGATAAGATCTTCTACTGGCTTGCCAGCAAGCCTCAAGGTTCCACCATCTTTGGTTCCCCGTCCAGGAATTACAGGCCCTGGTTACTGTAGTGGGTTTTTACACAGGGGCTGGGCATCTGAACTCAGGTCCTCAGGTTTGTGTGGGAAGCACTCCAGCACCTGAGCCGTTCCCAGCCCTCCTTTGGAACCTATGACTCTGCACATGCTTTGCAAGAACACTACAGCCAACACCATTGTGGTTTTCTTAAAATCATCAAGGTGATGAAGGTTTTAAATAGGAAGAGATCCTTATTTTTTTCTAAGTGAAAAGTAGCAGGCCCAACTATAATATGTCTTCAGTTGTTATTTTTTCATATATGAAAAATAATACAGTTATACAGAGTCGGGAAGCTGGTAAATTGTTTTCTTAAAATTCTCTTTCAAGTTCTTCTGGTTCTGGTACTTTCCGGGTGCAACCTGCTCAGGGCCACAGGCATTCTGGACAGGTGTTCTATTACTGAGCTGTGTGAAAAGTCACACAGTTCTCTAGGTTTTTTCATTTTGAGACAGGGTCTCACAAAGTTGCCAAGGGTAGTCTGGAACTCTCTGTGTAATCCAGACGGCCCTCAAAGTGGCAAATCTTTGTCCTCTGATCCTTTGTTTTCTTTGTGCCATGTATCTATCCATCTGCTGTTATGTTATTTATATATTTATTGAATATTATAATTTTTTTCTTCCTTCCTTCCTTGCCATCTTCATGACAACATTGTCTTCATTTCTTGTCTTCATTTCTGTGCTAGAATAAGGGCTGCTGCATAGTAGGTGCTCAGTAAATGGTCCATGGATAAAGGAGTCAGTCAGTCTTTCTCTGTCTCTCTGTCTCTGTCTCTTTCCCTCCCTCCCTCCTTCCTTCCCCCCCCCCCCCAACCCCCCTCTAGCTCCTTCTGGTTTCCAACTTGATATGTAGCCAAGGATGATTTTTTTTTTTAAAGACAGATGTCTCGCTATGTAGCCCTGGCTAGCCTGGAACTCACATGTAACCGAGCTGACTTTGAACTTCCTGTCCTTCCTCAGCCTTCCGAGTTGGGATTATAAGTGTGCCACCATGCCTGGCTTATCTAGGAAGTTACTTCACAAACGCCGTGCACTACTTCTGTGGCATGTGTTTTCATGTGGGCATTGCATTAGCCCTTATTAGCACATGATGCCATGTAGGATTTGGCTGTACTAACTTTCCCATCATCAGGAAATGAAAGGCAAGAGGTCTGGAGGTCAAGTTCTTTTTGGTTCTGCTGAGGTTTCCTTTGCTTGTTTTTGAAGGCAGGGTCTTGCCATGTATCCAGGCTTTCTTGGAACTTGTCTCAGTCTCACCAGCTGGACTGTTTTTTCTTAATTACTCTCTTTTATGCTGAGGGATATAAATTGTTTTTGTCAAAAAAGAAGAAAAGAAGTTCTAGACAGTATATTGATAATAGTTTTATTATTAAATTAGGGAATGCAAATTGAAATAAATAAATGGGTGCCACATCTTCCATGGAGGTAATGTGTGTGTGTGTGGAGAGGAGAGAGAGAGGGGGAGGGGGAGGGGGAGGGGGAGGGAGGGAGGGAGGGAGGGAGGGAGGGAGGGAGGGAGGGAGAGAGAGAGAGAGAGAGAGAGAGAGAGAGAGAGAGAGAGAGAGAGAGTCTCATAGAGAAGCCCTGGCATGCCTGGAGCTTCCTATGCAGACCAGGTTGGCTTGCAATTTACACAGATCCACTTGCTTCTGCCTCCCTCATGCTGGGATTAAAGGCATGAGCCACTACACTCAGCTGATTAAAAGAAGTTTTAATCTGACAATAACTGGTGACTATGTAGCAGAAATGATAATTTTAGAAACAACATATAGAGTATAAGTTGTTACAGTTGCCATTGGAGATTGTATTTGTAGTTCTTCCTATGGTAATTCTTATTGAAGTTGAAATGTTTGTAAGGGAATAAAGATAGGAGGTGGTGACAACAGTGATGGTATATGTGAATTCCCCTCCTTTCACTTCCTTCACATTTGTTTGATTTTGGTTTTTGATACAGGGTTTCTTTGTGTAGCCCTGGCTGTCCTGGAGCTCATGCCTGACTCTGCCTCCTGAGTACTGGGGTCAAAGGTGTGTAGCACCACTGCACAGCATCTTTTCTTTTCCTAAAGACTAAAGCAAGACTGCTCATGTAGCTTGATGGTAGAGCAGTAGCCTACATGTGTGAAGCTTGCACTGTAATCCTAATAACATGCAGGCACATGTGCATGAGGAAGGACTGCAGTGGTGTTAACAGTTCTGGAGAGCTGAGTACAAGTGTTACGTTGTTCTACAGCTTTTCTCTTCCCCATTGCCTGCTGATGGATGGGACCTTTAAAATCTGTAACTTAAATCACCCCCCCCACCGTCACCCCCCCCATCATCATCATCACACATACACACACACCTCCGATGGATGTAGTTTCAGCACTTAGGAGGCAGAGACTGGTGGATCTTTTTGAGTTTAAGGCCAGTCTGATCTTCATGATGAGGCCTAGGCTAGCCAGAACTATATAGTGAGACTCTCAAAAAAACAAAACAAAACAAACAAACAAACAAAAAAACCAACCCACAGCAAAAAGTAAAAAACATTTCCTTGTTTTGTTTCCTGTTTTTCTTTCCTTGTTTATTTTGCAGTGTGCGTGATCCGACTCTAGCCATAGCATGTGGGGCACTTGGCTTTACTATGTAGCTGGACCCAGCATCAGTCACATTTACAGTGCAATGACAGATCCATCATTTGGTTGTCAAATGCCATTTTCTTCTTTTGTATTTTCCTTATGATTTTCTATGAGGTGCTGGGAGTTGAACCCAGGGCTTCTCCCACTGAGTTATATCTGATCCTCAGAGTGCCACTCTAGTTGGATTTGTCCCAGAGTTCTTTTAAGTCAGATTCATATTAAACAAACATTTTTAGCTGGCATGCTAAACTGATTTTAAGTTTCTCTCATTGTGCACCATAAGAAACACCCACTGATGCCAGTTTCACTAATGAGATATTTTTGATTAAGGAGTCTCACAAGATTTTTCTTGTAAAGGTATTCTTTTTTCTTTTTAAATAAATAATCTATGGAATAATAATCTTTTCTGCTTTCTCAAAGTCATCTTTCAGTGAGGGGATCCGTATATGTATAAACCAGAAAGTGATGATGGGTGTCTTCCTTTACTGCTTTCCACCTTCTTTCTTTCTGTTTTTCCAGAGATGGGGTTTCTTTGTGTAGTTCTCACTGTGTTGGAACTCTCTGTAGACCAAGCTGGCTTCAAACTCACTCATTCCACTCACTGGCTCCTGCCTCCCGAATGCTGGGATTAAAGGTGTACACCATCACCCAGCTTCTATTTTATGCTTCAAGATAAGTTTGCTCATTTAACCTGGAGCTCACTGATTGGATAGACAGGCTGGCAACAAGCCTCTGGGATCCTCCTGTCTCTGCTTTCCTAGTTCTGGGATTACAAGCATGTGTCATCACAGCAGACTTTTTATGTAGGTAATGGGATAGAATTTAGGACCTCATGCTTGCATGACAAGCATTTTATCCACGGAGACATCTCTCTAGGACTTCTGTCCTCCTTGTCCCCCCCATTTTTTTGAGGTAGGATCTCACTTTGTAGCCCAGATGAGCCTCAGACTTGGAATGGCAGTTTGGGAGACCTTATCTTCTTCTTCTTTTTTTTTTTTTTGGTTTTTTGAGACAGGGTTTCTCTGTGTAGCCCTGGCTGTCCTGGAACTCACTCTGTAGACCAGGCTGGCCAGACCTTATCTTCTTAAACAATGGGTTTACAAGCAGGAGCCAACATCTCTGATTTATGATTTCACTGTATGTGTAAACTTCTAAAGGGTACTGGGATTGTATTTGTGTGTCCCCTGTTTGTTTGAAAAGGGTTGCATGTGTGACTTTGAACTCCTGATCCTCTTGTCCATACCTCTCAAGTTCTGGTACCATCATGCCTGGCCTAGATTCTAGATTTAAGAAGTGAGCTCTTCTCTCTTGGTGCCTTCTTGGATCCTGTCCCAGTGCAGCCGTTTCTTTGTCCACTAGCTGGTTCTACTGAGCATGCTGAGCTACTCTCCTTTGGTGCACACAGCACCTACAACAACTGTACAAGGAACTACCGTCTGACAATAGGATTTTGGAGACTGTACAGGTATAGTCTAACTTTTTGTTGGTGTAGCTAACTGTGAAATTTGTTACTTTTTAAATGTAATGAACTATAGTTAAATAAACTGCATAAAATACTAAATAAGTATTTAAAAAACTACCCTTCATGTTTACAGAAAAGTTTAAGAGAAGAAGCAGGTACATCTTGCTACTAAGGCATTTACTTTATTCTTTGATCTTTTCTATTTTTCTTTCCTTTTTTTAAAAAGAATTATTTAATATATATGATTACACTGTACCTGTCCTTAGACACACCAGAAGAGGACATCAGAATTATAGTTGGTTGTGAGCCACCATGTGGGTGCTGGGAATTGAACTCAGGACCTCTAGAAAAGCAGTCAGTGCTCTTAACCACTGAGCCATCTCTCCTGGCTTCTATTTTTCTTTCTTTGAGACACAGTTTTAAAATGTAGTCTAAGCTGGCCTCAAACTTGAGATCATGCCTCAGTGTTGGGATTACAGGTAGGCACCATGATTTCCATTTCTTTCTAGAATTATTTCAAGGGAAGATGTATATTGGGGAGAATTGTTTGCATATTCTAGGAATCTTAAGGGTAAATTATAATTTTTGTCTTTTTAAGCTTGTGCAAATAGAATCCAATCCCTCTGGAAGAATAGTGTTTTTTACTCACATATACTTTTTTTTCCCAGAGACAGGGTTTCTCTGTGTAGCCCTGGCCGACCTGGGACTTGCTCTGTAGACCAAGCTGCCTCAAACTCAGAGATCCGCCTGCCTCTGCCTCTTGAGTGCTGGGATTAAAGGCATGTACCACTATTGCTCAGCTGGAAATGTTTTTAGTTAAGTATTTGTGGCATATAAACTACACAAACTAGTGTTTATATAGAATTTCTTATGATTCTTAACTTCTGAAGTAATTGCTTTCAAGATGTTTTCATTGTAAAAGCATTGGAACTAGTAATTTCTTTATGAAATAATACATTTTGGAAATTGCTTAAATAATAGTATATTAGTATTTATTACTATTACTAAATAATAACTATTATTATTGTTATTATTTGAGACAGGGTCTCACTATGTATCCTTGGCTGTTGTGGAACTTGCTCTTTAGCTCAGGCTGGCCTTGAACTTAGAACTTAGAAGAGATCCTCCCACCTCTGCCTCCTGAGTGCTAGGATTAAAAATGAGTACCATCATCCTTACGACTTTATAAAAACATTTCCAATAGTCCAGTTCTGTTTTGTTCCTAGGGTGGGACCGAGTTCTGGACTCTTCAGTGGAGTGCCCAGAGGAAGTATTCAATATAAATTGATACCTCAATTTCTCAGGGTTTTTGTGTGTAAATGAATGAGTTAGGAAAGGTTTATTTAGAAAATGTATTAACAGGGATAGCAAGATAGCCCAGTGGGTGGTAAAGTTGCTTGCTTTGTAAGTGTGACAGCTTCAGTTCCATCCCTGGGACATGTAAAGGTAGGAGAGAATCAAGTCCACATGGTCGTCCTCTAACTTCTATATGCACCACTACACACATCACACATGCGCATATAATAGTAATGAAAGAGTAACATCTAGAAACAGACTTTTTAGGAGTCTTTATAATATAATAAATAGTAATAATAATTGTTTTGAGATTTATATGTATGGCTATTTTGCCTGCATATGTGTCTGTGTAACACACACATACACTACCTGTGGATACCAAAAGAGGATGTCATATCTCCTGGAATTGGAATTACAGTTGGTGGTATGAATTTAACCTGGTTTCTCTGGAAGAGAAGTCAGTGTTCTTAACTGCTGAGCTGTCTCTTATATAGCTACCCTATATCTTTTTGAGTGTGAAGATGAATCTGATATCTGCTAAGTATTTCTACCTGAAAGAAGTATTTACATAATTTACATAATTTACAGTCAGTTGTGGTGGTGTATATTTGTGCTTTTTTCTTTTGTTAGTTTTTCGAGACAGGTTTTTTCCATAGCTCTAGCTGTCCTAGAACTCACTCTGTAGACTAGGCTGGTTTCAGACTCACAGTGATCAGCCTGCCTCTGCCTCCCAAGTGCTGAAATCAAAGGTGTGCACAACCATGTCTAACATGTGGCATATATACTTGGAATCTGAGCCATTCAGTTCTGGAGGCAAGAAGAACAAGAGTTAAAGGCTAGCCTTGGCTGTCGAGTGAGTTTTAGAGCTCTTTGAGATACTGTCTCAAAAACAGACACAAAAATCCCCATCCAAAACACCAACAACAAAACACTGTGTTGTGTTGTTTTGTGCATGTTTTATGTGCATGTGTGCTGTGGTTCAAACCCAGGACCTCATGCATGCAAGAGACATCTAGGCCACAGTTTTGCCTAGGCCTGTGAATGTGTTTATACACCTTTCTTAGTAAGTGATTTTCTTAAGACAAGGCTGTACACATACTTTTGTAACTATAAAGCAGACAAGATGTCTGCTCATTATCTAGGCTGTCTTTCCAGAAAGGTGCTTGCTTGGTCTTGCTTCTATGTAATTCTGATACACCCACACAGAGACTAGAAGAAAACATGTGTCAAACATGTTCAGTTCTCCTTTTTCTTCTGTTGTTTACTAATGGATATTTTATTATTTTCTATGATTCTTGAAGAACTGAGTAGTGGCTTTCAATTGGAGAAGTAAAAATATTAAAAAATGGCCAACAGCTAGTAGCTCTTTTCGTTTACCTCATGATCAGAGCCAAGTAGCACCCTCCAAAGCAGTTATTTGGACTAAATATTTTCTTAAAACTTTGTGGTGCTTTAGCTCAAACCCGTGCCCTGCACATGTTAGGCAAGCACTCTCCCATTGAGCTACATTCTCATTTTAAATGTTTATGGTTTTAAAATTTTAGAAATTTGTAGGGTAGCTCAGCAGTTAGGAACACTTACTGCTCTTGCAGAGATCCTGGCTTCAGATCCCAGCACCCACGAGGCAGCTCACAGCTGTCTGCAGTTCATTTCCAGGGAGCTGACGCCCTCTTTTGACCTCCATGGGCATAAGGCACACATGTGGTACACATGCATCTAGCCAGGCAAGGAACACATAGCCAAATAAAATTTAAAAATTTAAAACTTAGATTAAACTGATCTATTTTTAACCCATTCTGAATATATATTATGTTTAAAGGGTGTAGTACCTCAGACAGATTTCGAGATGCTTATAAATAAAAATATTGCTTTTTTTTTTTCTTCTGGAGATAGAGTACCACTGTGCAGCCCAGTCTAGCCTTGAACTTCTAGTATTCCTTCTGCTTCAGTCTTTGAAGTGCTGGAATGATTAGGCATGAGCTGCGCACATCTGATCAAGGGCTTTCTATACCAGAGAAAAGTAAGAAAGAAACAGTTTTATGATTTTTTCCATCTCTCCAGTCCAAACAAGTTTATTTTTATTTTTTAAAGATTTATTTATTTTATGAGTACACTGTGACTGTCTTCAGACACACCAGAAGAGGGTGTCCATTTAAATGGTTATGAGCCACCATGTGGTTGCTGAGAATTGAACTCAGGACCTCTGGGAGAGCAGTCAGTGCTCTTAACCACTGAGCCATCTCTCTAACACCAACAAGTGCTCTTTTAACTGAAACATCTCTCTAGCTCCTTTTATAAAAAAATTAATTTTATTTTATGTGTATGTTTGTGTCTTGAGTCTATGTATGTGGACCACATGTGTGCAGGAGCCTATGGGAGCCAGGAAGAGGGTATGGGATCCCCTGGAACTGGAATTATAGGCAAATACAGGTCCTGTAGATGAACAGCAGGTGCTCTTAACTGCTGAGCCATCTCTCCAGTCCCCAAAACTAGTCTTGTGAGGGAAACAGATGTGAGTAAATGTTTACAGTTAAATGTGGTATTTATAAGATCGTTTTGTGAGGGGTGCTCATCTCTAGTGTGGATTTCTTAGATCCCTGAAGAAGCATCAGAGTTTCTAGAACTGAGTAACAGCTGGTGCTGAGCCATCTTTCTAGCCCTGAACTTTTGTTTCATCGTTTTAAAACATATAAGAATTTGCAGTGACAGTAAGAGCTAACACTTTTTTAAAAAAAGATTTATTTTATTTATATTAGTATACTGTAGCTGTCTTCAGATACACCAGAAGAGGGCATCAGATTCCATTACAGATGGTTATGAGCCACCATGTGGTTGCTGGGAATTGAACTCAGGTCTTCTGGAAGAGCAGTCAGTGCTCTTTACTGCTGAGCCATCTCTCTCCAGCCCAAGAGCTAACACTTATTGAGGTTGTTTTTTTTTTTTTTTTTTTTTTTGACATTATATAAAGTAGTAGAAATTATGAATTCCATTCTACAAGGATATTTTAATTTATTTTTAAGGATTAATTTTTTACTTTATATGTATGAGTCTTTTGCCTGTGTGTCCATCTGTGTACCTCATAAGTACCAAGTGCTTTAGGAGATCAGAGGAGGACATCTGATTCCCTGGAACTGGACTTAGAGGCAGTTTGAGCCACCATGGGGTGCTGGGAACTGCAGGAGCAGTGAGCACTCCTACCTCTGAGCCATTTCTCTAGACCCAATGAGGAGATTTTGTTTTTCTTAATGAGGGCATTTTAGTGGTTGGTTTATATTGAACAGCTATTTTCAGGCCAAGGAGATGACTCAGTAGGAAAAAGTATTTGCTGTGAAAGTCTGTTGACCTGAGTTCCATTCCTAGCACTGGTGTGAAAGTGGAAGGAAAGAACTGACTGGGGAAAGTTGCCCTCTGACCTCTATGTTCCTTCTGTGTCTTGCATGCTCTGTCACCCCACACCCACACACCATAATAACATGTTTTAGGCAGGAGTTTTCTTTTGGGTAGAAACACAGACAATCATAGTAATGCTGATTGAAGTTTAATGAGTGCTTAGGATTATTGTAACATCAACATTCCAGCTTGGAGCTGTACCTCAGTTGTTAGAGTGCTTGTGCACCATCAGTGAAGCCCTTTACAAATTGTCCGGGCGTTGTAGTGCACACTTGTAATCCCAGTGCTCTGAAGGTGGAGTGAGAAACTCAAGGGCATCCTTGACTACACAGGTGAATTTGAAGCCAGTTCGGGCTGCATGAACTGCCTTAAAAACAGTATCAACAAAGATACAAAATGTGGTAAATGTGATAAATTGCACCTTGTAGGTACTACTTGTTTTTCTTTTTAAAAAAGATTCATTATTATTTTATGTGTATGGGTGTTTTGCCTACATGTATGTCTGTGCAACATGTATTTGTTGTGTCTGAGGAGGCCAGAAGAAGGTGTCAGATTCCCTGGGACTGGAGTTATAGTCAGTTTCCATTTGGGTGCAAGGAATTGAACTTGGGTCCTCTGGATGAGCAGCCATTGGTCTTAGCCACTGAGCCATCTCTCCGGTTCCTTATTTACTTTTAAAATTGTGTGTGTGTAGACTGGCAGAGGACATCAGACCATCCTAGGATTGGAGTTAATAGGCAGTTGTAAGCCATCTTACGTTCTTCCAAGAGAACAACAAGCACAGCAAGCATGTACCACCATGCCTGGCTTTTTTGCTAATATTCTGGGTTAATTCCTAGCAATTTTTTCTAAATTTTTATATATTACTTCCTTCTTAGAATTCGAGGAAGTTGAGATTATTTAGTCCTAAAGTCCAACTAAAACTTACATTGCCAGACAGTTGGAAGCTTTTCAAGAAGGCTGGGTGTTGTCGCACTCTGACTTACATATAAGTACTTGTTCTAAGAGTTGAAGGAGTTATTTACTTACATTTAATTAATTTATTCAGTTTCAAACACGTTTATATTTTGGCCATACTCCTCTCTCATTCTCTCTTACTTCTTCCATCCTTCTTTTCCCAACAAGTTCCAGTTCTAATTCTACTGAGTGAGGCAACTATCAGCAGTAACCTTGACTATAATAAGGCTCTCATAGCTGGGAGACAGATGAATGGCATAGTAGACAGACAGACAGACAGACAGACAGACAGACAGACAGACACACACACACACACACACACACACACACACACACAGAGGAGGGGAGGAGAAAGATTGAGATTGTATGTGTGTTACTAGGGAAAACCAAATCCCAAAACTAGACATAACTAAATTCTCATTTCAACTTCACATGTTACTAATTTGACCTAGGGAAATTAAATTGTTTTTACTTTCCTCAGCTGTGTAGCTCTGTGTTGTAATCAAAACTACTTATATATCATCAGGTGTAGTGGTATGCACCTTTAATTCCAGCAGTTGGGAGGTAGAGCCAGTGAACCCCTCCACCTTGTTTTTTTGAGACAGGATTTCTCTGTGAAGCTCTGGGTGCCCTGGAACTTGTTTTATAGACCAGGCTGGCCTTGAACTCACAGAGATCCCTCTACCTCTGCCTCTGCCTCCCCAGTGAGCTTCAAGACTCCGTATCAAAACAACAACAATAACAACAACAACCCACAAAAGCAAAACAAATAAACAAAATCCCAAAAAACTTTAGGTGGCTCTGTGGGTAGAGGGGTTTGCCATCAATGTTGAGAGCCTGAGTGCCATCCTAGGGTAGAGGGAGAGAACTAGCTATTCTCAGATGTTTGACTTCCACATGCTCTGTGAGACCTTACCCCCCCCCCCCCCCAAGTAAATCCATGAATAACAAACTAAGGAGAAGGAAACTCTTACCTTCAGGACTGGAAGTGTTGGTGGGGCACATGCTTAGCATGCATATGGGCATAGGTTCAGCTTCCAGCGTCAAACTAAAGGAAGACAAAACATCAGTGTTTCATGGATGAAACTGGAGTATTTAGGCGCTCAGGTGATGCAGAGTGCAAGCTTTAAATGTGGTGGTTACTACTATTTCCTAACACCTATGTACTTACTACCTCTAGTCAGTTGAAACTATTCATCTACAACCATTCTGCATTGTTTCTATTTCTGTCACTCTCCAGGTAGACACATTGTCATTGTAGCCCAGTTTGGTCTAGCTTACTGTATAGCTTAGGCTGGCCTTGAACTTGTAGCAACTCTTTTATATCAAACCCCTGCCCCCCAGTGGTGGTATTACATATATAAACTAATGCTTTTTCTCCCTCTCTCTTTTTTTTTTTTTCTTATTTTATATTTGTGGATGTTTTGCTGCATGTATGGATGAGACCCACACATGCCTGGTGACTGTGGAGATCAGAAAAGGGAGTTGGATCCCCTGGAACTGGGGTTACCTGGTTGTATACCACCTTGTGGTGGCTAGGACTTGAACCAAGGTCACCTGCCAGAGTAACTACTGCTCTTAACTGCTGTGTTACCTGTGCAGACCTGGCTTTATATATGTCCATTGCTGGGGACTGAACCCAGATAATCATTCTACTACTAAAGTCATCCCTACCTAAGACCCTGGTTATTTCAAATAGGGTTTATATATCTTAGGCTATTTTCAAACTCAGAATTCATCTGCTTCAGCCTCCTGAATGCTGGAATTGCTAGTTTGTACCACCATGTTTTGGGTCAGCCATAACTTCTGGTAGCTTAAGATAAGGTTTGCTGTGGGTGATAGTTAACATAAAAGCTGGCTTTTCATGGCTGATGCATTGCTGAGGTGTAGTGTTTGTTTGTCATGTGAGAGGGAGGTCGTGGATTCAAGTTCCTGCTCTGCAAGACCCAAAAAACCGAAACCAACCAACTAACCAACCAACAAAACCCTGGTGTTTCTTAAACAGTTCTGCTAAGGAAATATATTAACCTTGCTACACATATGAAACTGGTGCAAATTTGTATAATATTTTTTGTATTTTGTTTTTCTAATTTCAGCAAACTAAAAGAAAAAATAGTATTGTGTGTCACAGAATGTTGGTTCCTCAGAGAGAGGGAGAGAAGAAAGCCTGGGAGGGAGATACAAAAAGAGAGAGCCTAAGAGTAAACTAGATAGTAGGCTCTCTACTTGAACTCTAAATGCTGCCTATACGTCATTATACATTGGGATGCTTTTAACAAGAGATTCTCGTGAAATGTGAAATGTTATTCTATCCCAAAATGTTATTTTGGAATAATTTATATTTTTTTTGAGTCTTATAGCCCACACTGCCCTCAAATTTGCATTGTATTCGACCTTGAACCTTTGATCTTCCTGCCTTTACCTTCCCTGTGCTAGGATTATAGTTGTGTGTCAATGTGTCCTGTTAACTGTTGACGCTTGTACTAGATGTATTCTCCTTGGAACTTCTAGTGTAGCTCAAGAATTACACCTTATCAGGTTTTGTGCTTCCTCTCCATGCTCTTCCTTAGGGGAGATAAACTTACTTATTAGAGGTTGGCAAACTTTCTGTAGAGGCCAAATGGACTGTAGAAGACTGGTTATTATTTTTCCCTGCCGTCATAACATGAAAACAGTTATAGACAACATTACTAGATGGCATAGCTATGTTCCATAAAATCTTATTAAGGAGATGTAGAGGTGGCTCAGTGGATAAGAGCATGTGCTGCTCTTGCAGATCTGTGTTTGATTCCCAGCACCCGTGACTCTAGCTGCAGGGGATCTACTGCCCTAATCTTGTCTCTGTGGGCACTGCACCCATGCTCATGCACAAAGTCTGGGGCTGGGGAAATGGCTCAGCAGGTAAAGGTACTGGCCTTGCAAATCTGACAATTTGAATTTGATGAAAGATGAAAACTGGTTACAGATTTGTCCTCTGACATTTATGGACGCTGTGACATGTGTCCCTCCACCAATACACAATTATAATAAATTTTTTTTTGAGATATGTTGCCCTACTTAACAGACCTGAAATGCTCTATGCAGACCAAGCAGGCCTTGCACTTGCTTGCCTCTGCCTCCTGAGTGCTGGGATCAAAGGTATGTGCCACCGTGCTAGGCATAAATGAATTTTAAGTTAAATTAAATGGGTCATAAAATCACAAGTCATGAATCTGGGAAAGGGAGTGGTGGGAAGGAAAGGGTTGTTCATGGGATTGAGGATAATAGGGGCAGGGAAGAGTGATTATTGTGTTATCTACATGTATGAAATTATCAAAGAACAAACTTATTTAATTAAAAAAATCTCAAAAACAAACCCAAACCAACCTTTATGAGGAATGATGCTGAAACAGCCTGCTCATTTCTAGCTAGCCTAAATGATGGTTTGTTTTCAGGGCTTGTTTTTTGTTTGTTTGTTTGTTTGTTTTTGTTTTTCAAGACAGGGTTTCTCTATGTAGCCCTGGAATTCATTCTGTAGACCAGGCTGGCCTGGAATTCACAGAGATCCACCTGCCTCAGCCTTCCAAGTGCTGGGATTAAAGATGTGTGCCATCACCACCTGACTTCCTAAAAGATGTTTTATGGGTTGAAAAGCTTAAATTATTCCTCAGTTTGATTTAATATGAAAATGTGATAAGTGCTTGTTGAATTTAAGGGGTCAGAGAGTAGTTTTTGAAATTAGCTAATATAGAAAATGCATGCAAACTTTAGGAAAAATATGTATTTGCTATGGTTTATTCTGGCGGAACCCTGATTACTATAATACTGTCGTTACTATGGTTTGAGACAGGGTCTGTTTTTGTAGCCGTGGCTGGCCTAAAGCTCACTAGTAATCCAGGCTGGCCTAGAACTTGCAGTGGTCCTGCTTATGACTCTAGTGCTAGCGTTATAGCCACACGTTACCATGTCCAGTTGATGCCGGAGCTTTAATGACTCTTGTGCTCTTCTTCACAGTGATTTGTGGGGAAGTGAATACTAGCAAAGATGATTTGAAAACGTTTTGTCTTTTCTCTGGTATCTGGAACTGGGCATATATGGGTCTATCAGATGCTCTCAGATTTTGAAGGACTTTGTTTGGCTGGAAACACAGGAGGTAGATGGCAAAAGATGAAAATACAGTATACTCCTTTAATCCTGGTGCTCAGGAGGCTGGGGCAGACGAATCTGTGTGAATTTGAGGCCAGCCTGGTCTTTTACAAAGTGAGTTCCAGGACAGCTAGGGCTGTGCAGAGAAACCTTGTCTTGAAAAACCAAAAAGAAAAAGAAGATACAGCAAAAGCAACCACACAGTTCCAAGTCAGTGATATAATTAGTTCTTTAGCTCAGAGTTGAGATTTATCAATAGGCAATGTATATGATTGCAAAGGTTCATTGGGCCAGGCTATGGAAATTAAAGCATGTAGGTAAGAAGCTATGAAAACACAGGACAGTAGAAATGAGAAGGTCAATTTGAATAGAACAGGTAACCTGAGGAAATAGTGTTAAGTGCTCTTTGTTTTTGTAAAAGTGCTCACAGTGCAAACCTGAGATTGATCAGTCTCTGGATTCTATAGTGAAAGAGAGAACCTGGTGCTGAAAGTTGTCCTCTTCCTTGCACATGTGCACCATGGTGTATGCACACACTGTGCACACACACATATACATATGCACTAGTAAGTAAAAAAATAATGTAATAGTGTAAAATAGTATTGATTTGATGTGCTGAGGTAAGACTGATTTTGAATTTTAAGTTAAGGGGCTTAGAAATATGCTTTAAGAAATCAAGATTAATTAATAAATGTGAACATCTTTAATACTATGCCTCCTTCCCTCCTTCCCTCCCTCCCTCCATCCCCTTCCCTCTATCCCCTTCCCTCTGTGTGTGTGTGTGTGGTGTCATTGAGTGTGGTGATTATTTTTACCTACCTAATGAGGCTACATTTAGACAGCCTGGGCAATAGGAAACCTTATCTCAGAAAGGGATTGTATGAGGGGAGGAAGAATACAATCAATATATTCAACCTATTGTCATTAACTGTAGTCACTATGACTATAAAATAGACACATTGATTTCTCATAACTGTAATGTTTTCTAATTCCTCCTGTCCCTACTATCTCAGACTCAGGAAAGCACTATTCTGTTATGAGAGGTCAACCTTTCCTGAGTCTACATTTGGGTGACCTTATGGAATACTTGCTTTTTCTAGGCCTGGTTTATTCATTTAACATAATGGTTTTTAGCTCCATCCATATTGCAATTTCTTTTCCTCCCTTCTTTTTATGGCCAAATAATATTCCATTTATGTATTTTTATATACTATATGTGCCAAATAATATCCCCCCCACACACACACTAAGCAGTACTCCTTAGTTCCAATAATAGTTCTTAAAATTTTGTTTTACAGCGTAAGACATGGTTAATTTTTTTTTTCTGGCATTCTAACTTCTTTGCTATAGGAAGGAAGCTTAAAATTCTTGAACCTGTTTAATGTAAAATGCTTAGCAAGTTTGTCTTGTGGCCTCAGTTTATTAAAGTGATCTCTAAAACCATGTCTTTAGGGTTAACAAGATGGCTCGGAGGGTAAAGCTGCCTGCTGCCAGGCCTGGTGGCTTGAGTTGGGGACCTGGATCCCATAGAGAGAGAACCAGTTCTGTATTCTTTTGTATATATAATTTTGACACTCACCTGTTGATGAGATGCCTAGGTTGATCCCAGATGTTGGCTGTTGTGAATAATGCTGCAGGGACTTGAAAATAGTAGGACTGCTGGGTCACGTGGTAGTCTGTGTGTACAGTTTGGAGAATTATCCTGCAGTCTGTAGTGATGATACAAAATTACATTCCACCTACAGGATACGAAGGTATCCTTTTCTCTACAGTCTTCCCAGTTTATGTGGTATTTCAGTGTGAATTTAAGTTCTGTAGATGCTGCTAGAAGGCAAATAATATTCTGTAAAATCAGCCAATTAACAAACTCCCTACCATAATTAGAAATCAAAATGACTGACTTGCAAGACATTTACATTAGTTGGTTGAGAGCAAGAGTTTCTTTTTCTTTCTTTCTTTCTTTTTTTTTTTTTTTGTGTGTGTTTTTTTTTTTTTTTTTCCGAGACAGGGTTTCTCTGTGTAGCCTTGGCTGTCCTGGAACTCACTTGGTAGACAAGGCTGGCCTCGAACTCAGAAATCCACCTGCCTCTGCCTCCCAAGTGCTGGGATTAAAGGCATGCGCCACCACTGCCCGGCGAGAACAAGAGTTTCTTTAGAGTCAGACAGAACTAAATTGTATGTTGCATAGTTCAGCACTTTCCTGAACTGTCAAACCAGGCTGGGAGAGCATACCTGTCACATGCTTATGAGGGTGGCTTGAGGAGAAACTAGGATAATTCTTGGGTGGCTCACACCTTTAATCCCAGCAGAGGCAGGTGGATCTTTGTGAGTCTGAGGCTAGCCTGGTATACATATAGAGTTCCAGGACAGTCAGGGCTATGGAAAGAAACCTTGTCTTAAAAAAAAAAAGTTTAAATAAATATTGGTTTGATATTAATATTTTATTGCTAGTTTGGATTGTTATTTCTTTTCAGGAAAAAAAATATATATAATTTCTTTTTTTACTTTTGATTTTTTGAGATACGGTTTCTCTGTGTAGTCCTATCTGGCCTGTAACTTTCTCTAGACCAGGCTGGCCTCAAACTCACATATCCACCCTCCTCTGCCTCCCGAGTGCTAAGGTTCAAGGCATGCAGTACTGCCAGCTGGTGCCATACATTTTCTAGTATCTATACTTTCTTTGTTTTCTTATGGTAAAACGTTTCCTACTTATACTTAGTTATGCTAAAATTGTATTTTATTTTGATGTGGAGAGGGCCTCACTGTGTAGCCCTGGCTGACTTGGAGTTTATAGAGGTCTGCCTTGACCCAGGAGCACTCTGAAGCCATGTGCCATTGTGCCTGTCATGTCCAGATTTGACCTGACCTGTTTCTGAGCTGATGGCTGGTAATTTGTTGTAAGTGTTGTCTTAGAAGACCAGAACAGTTTTCACTTTTTCCTTAATTGTCATATTTTGTATTCGGTGTTAAGGATTAAAGCCAGTGGCTCAAGCATGCTAGGTAGTTAGTTCTCTACTGCTGAACCCAGTTACTTAGTTCACAATAATTGTTCTTAAAATTTTGTTTTGCAGGGTGAGCTGTTGCCAGTGTTTTTTTTTTTTTTGGCATTCAGACAACAAATATAGAAACATAAAAAGGAAAGCTTTATAATTTTAGAACCTGGTTAAAAAGACACTTAGAAAGTTTGTCTTGTGGAAAAGGTCTCTGACAAATGCTTATGGAGGTCCTCGAGATGGCACAGAGGACATAGCTACCTGCCCCACTAGGTTACCAGAATTATAAATTGTCTCATGACCTCTGCATTCATGGCATGACATAGGTGCATATGGTCTTACATACACACACACACACACACACACACACACACACACACACAAGGAAACTTACAAAAAAATTGGAACTAATGGGTGATTTAGGAGGCCAGTTCTTGGTTAGATTGGATGGAATATTATTTTAAGTGTTAACCTTTTAATTTTGCTTAAAATTATTACTATTATTATTATTGTATGTTACTTATTTTAGTTTTTGTGTACCAGTGTTTTGCCTGCATGTATATATGTATACTACATGTGTGCCTGGTGCTATTGGAGGTCAAGAGAGGGCATCAGATCCCCTAGAATTAGTGTAATGAACAGGCATAAACCACCATATGGGTTCTGGGAACCAAATCCAGGCACTCTAGAAAAGCAGCAAATACTCCTAACTGCTGAGTTATCTCTCCAGTTTATAATTGCTGGGGTTAAAGGTATGGACCGTGCCTACTTTGAAGTTATATTTGAAGATTTTTAACTTCTGAATTGCATAAATTCATTTTTATTTTGCTGTGTCATTGAAAACATGTTTACTCAGTAACTTGAACAGTATTTTGGTTATAAGATTATGGGTTCTTTGAGATTAGGGGAATTGGGCTGAGTTCCAGCAAAACTCAAGAAGATATTTGTTACTGAACTGGGTCTCATATTTAATTGTTTGTGTTTTTTTAATTTTTATTTTTATGAATCCAGGGCCTCATGTGTGCTAGGCTTGACCACTAAGTTTTACCCCCAGCCTCATAATACTCAATTAAAAAATTTGGTGATATATATATGTGTGTGTGTGTGTGTATATATATATATATATATATATATATATATATATATATATATATTTATTATTTTTTTAAGGACTTGATTTTGATGTGACCACCCCATTCCTATTTTATTTTTTGACAAGGAGTCTTTACTGTGTACTCTCAGGGATCTCACTATGTAGACTAGAGTAGCCTTGAACTCGGAGAAATCTACTTGCCTCTGCCTCCTGAGTGCTGGGGTTGTAGACGTATCACCACACCTAGCCATATTTTTAACTATATATGTTTGTGTGTGAGTGTGTGAGTGTGAGTGCAGGTACCTACAGAGGTGAGAGTAGGGTGTCAGATCCCCTGGATCTAGAGTTAGAGGAGGTTATGAGCTACCTGGTGTAGGTACTGGAAACCTAGCCAGGCTCCTCTGCAAGAGTAGTAGATGCTCTTAACTGTTGAGCCGTCTCTCAGTTCTCAATGAGATTTCTTTTTTAAGTTGATAGTTGCTCTCTGCTAACATACTTTTGTTATCTTAAGTATAGGTATTTCTGTTGTTAATGCAAGACATTCGTGGTCTGACAGTTCAAGGGTATGGTGTAGATAATAATGCTTTAAAGGATGTGTACAGTGGGTATTTGTTTATATATTAGATAAATAAAGGTCATTTGATTTCATCAATACCTTTGGCACATGTTTATTCAGTTGCTACTGTGCACTAGGCCCTCACCCAGGCCCCAGACCAGGGCAGTGAACCAAACAGACAAGTCCTGGCCATGGTAGCACAATGTAAGAGGTACAAGCTGCCCAATAAGGACGGTTAACAAGCAAGTAGCTGTCTGTAGTAAATTTAGGTAGGCTTGGAGGGCCAAAGATGTAGCTAGGGAAGACCATGTAGGACTTTGGATTTCTTTCTAAGTATAAGATAAAGTCTTGAGATGGTTTCTAGTCAAGGAATAAAATGTGACCATCAGATATACTATTATGGGGAGAGAAGACTTTGGAAATTCAAAACAGGGAACAAGGAAATCAACTAGTCATAGGCTTCCCAGGAGGTCATAGTAGACTCCCAGTGGAAACAGGAAAAATAACCAGATAGATTCATTTTTCTTTGTTTCTTTGTTTCTTTTGTCTTGTCTGTCTTGTCTTGTTTTTTGAGGCTGGATTTCTCTATGTAGCCCTGGCTATCCTAGAACTCTGTAGACAAGGCTAGCCTTGAACTCACCTGCCTTTGCCTCTCCAGTGCTGGGATTAAAGGTGTGTTTCCCCCGCCAACCACTTAGATTATTTCGCAGATAGAATGAACAAGGTGTATTGTTTGTTATATGAAAGCAGTCAAGGATGACTCCATGGTTAATAAGCAGAGGCACCTCCCTAAATAGGTTTAGATTGTATTTGATGCTGTTAATTCTAGTTTAGAAATAATATGCTGGGTGTGTGGGTGCGTGCCTATAATTTCTGGTTTTGGGAGACTAAGATAGGAGGATCAGGAGATCAAGGTTATTCTCAGCCATATGGTGAATTTGAGGCAAGCCTAGACTATGAGACTGTCTCAGAAAACCAGCAAAAGGGCTGAGGATGCAGAGTGCTTGTCTAGCCTGGACAAACCGAGATTTCAATCACCAGTACCGTGTATACTGGGCATGATGATAGCCCATCTCTGTAATTCTAGAACTTGGGAGGTAGAAACAGGATGAACAGGTAAAGGCTTGAGACCTCAGGATCGTCCTTAGGTAGATAAAGGATTCAAAGCTAGTCTGGCCTATGTGAAACTGTATTGCCAAAAGATAATATATGTAAGATCTGGGCAGACAGCTCAGTGGTTAGAGTGCTTGTTCAGCAACCATCAGAACAGGAATTCAGATCCCAGCATCCATTTAAGAAGCCAGGGATCTGGTGCATGTCTGTAACCACAGCTCTATGTGGGCCAAAGACAGGAGGATCGCTGGAGCTTGCTGGCTTTCAGCCGAGACATAACACAAGCTTCAGGTTCTGGGAGATAACCTGCCTTAAAGAAATAGTGATAAAGCACATCCTATGCCATGTGTGGCGTACATGTATATATGCATACAGCCTTAAACACATGGGCACACACGCACACTTTTTAAACAATTGAGGTCTAGTGAAATGGCCCAGGTAGTAAATGCATCTGCCTGAGGGCTTGTTCAATCCTTGAGACCCACATGCTGGAAGGAGAGAGCTAAGCTCCCACAATTTGCCCTCTGACTTCCACACTCATGTTGTGACACCACCCCCCCCCAAATAAAATGTAATATTTTAAAAATTTGTGTTTCTTACTGAGCAGTGGTGATGCATACCTTTAACCCCAGTACTCAGGAATTAGAGGCAGGTGGATCTCTGAGTTCAAGGCTAGCCTGGTCTACAGAGTGAATTCCAGGACAGCTAGGACTACACACAGAGAAACCCTGTTTTAGAACCACCCCCCCCCCAAAAAAAAGAAAGAAAAAAGTATTTTATTCTTTTTGATTTTAGAAAATAATTTATGTGACATAAACTTGAATTTTGTCTTTTTTTTGTTCTTAGTGATCAACCTTTGTACCTTTTCCCAATTCAAAGATGGTGAAGTTAGATATTCAGACGTTGGCCCATCACCTCAAGCAGGAGCGCTTATATGTGAGCTCTGAGAAGCAGCTCATTCAGAGGCTAAACGCAGATGTACTGAAGACAGCTGAAAAGCTGTATCGAACAGCGTGGATTGCAAAGCAGCAGAGGATTAATTTGGATCGTCTTATTATAACCAGGTAAAGACACAATTTTTAGGTCATGCATTATTTGGACATTTAAGTCTATATACTGCTAACTAAATGAATTTCTTAAGTGCATGGTTTTGAATCAATATTAGGTGAGTCTTTGCTTATAAAATGTATGGAGCTTACTTGTTTATGAGTTAGCTTAAACAGTAAGACAGATAAGTATAACTTAAGAATTAATGTTTTATGTCTTTGCATACATAACATTTTATTATAGAGACTACGTTTTGTGATATTTATATGCATTTCCATGTTTTAGAATTATATCCTTTTGTTTGTTTTTCAAGACAGGGTTTCTCTGTGTAGCCCTGGTTGTCCTGGAGCTCACTCTGTAGTCCAGGCTGGCCTCTAGCCCATAGAGAGCTCACCTGCCTCTGCCTCCCACGCTCTGGGCGAAAGGCATGTGCCACCATTGCCCAGTGGAATTGTGTATCTTTTTAAAGAAGAAAAGCTTTTTTAGATTTAAAATTTTTATTTTATGTGTATGGGTGTTTTGCCCACCTGTAGATCTGTGTGCTCCTGTGTGCCTGGCGTTCATTCCATTGTTCCAAGAAGCAGCTTTTAACTGTAACAATATTAGTATAATGTTAAAAGTAGTCAGATTAAAAAAGAATATATACTGTATGATTGTATTTATAAAAATCTGGAGGAGCAGGATAGACCTTTGATGATGTCATTCAGATCACAGCTCTTTTTTGTGCTTGGCAGGGAGGTATTGACTGAAAGGCCATGTATGTACAAAAGCATTCTGTGTTGTAAATCAAACCCAGGGCTGTGTGCTTAACAGCAAGTGTTCTTCCAACTGAGCTACCTCCCTACCTCCTGTTTTGATTATTTCAGTACTTGAATATTTGTGAAGGTTCTTGTATCAGTAGATAAGCAGTTTTTATGCTATAGCAAAATTTTAAATTTAATTCATAGACGATAGCACATTGAATATGAAAAAGGTGGCTTCTGCTTTATTTTGAGGTGTGACTGTCTTTACTCATTCCCATGTTGTTGTTTTCAGAGTTTAGCAATTCAAGGAGATGTCATTGTTGGCACAGTAATGAACTCAGATTTATTAATTTCAGTATAGTGCCTGTGTTGTATAATTGTTTTTAATACTATTTTGCCTATGTATTAATATTTTCCAGTGCTGAAGCTTCCCCTGCTGAGTGTTGCCAGCATGCCAAAATTTTGGAAGATACACAGTTTGTTGATGGATATAAGCAACTGGGATTTCAGGAAACAGCTTATGGAGAATTCCTGAGTCGGTTAAGAGAAAATCCACGTCTTATTGCCTCCTCTTTGGTTGCTGGAGAAAAACTCAATCAGGAGAACACACAAAGTGTTATCTACACTGTCTTTACCTCCTTGTATGGCAACTGTATTATGCAAGAAGATGAAAGCTACCTCCTTCAGGTTTTACGATACTTGATTGAATTTGAACTTAAAGAAAGTGACAACCCCAGGCGCCTTTTGAGGAGAGGAACTTGTGCCTTCAGCATCTTATTTAAACTTTTTTCTGAAGGACTGTTTTCTGCCAAACTTTTCCTTACGGCTACTTTACATGAGCCAATCATGCAGCTCCTTGTAGAAGATGAAGACCACCTGGAAACAGATCCAAACAAGCTCATTGAGAGATTCTCTCCAGCTCAGCAGGAGAAACTCTTTGGAGAGAAAGGCTCAGATAGATTTAGGCAAAAGGTTCAAGAAATGGTAGATTCCAATGAGGCTAAACTAGTGGCTTTGGTGAACAAATTTATTGGTTATCTTAAACAGAATACGTACTGCTTTCCACATAGTTTGAGGTGGATTGTGTCACAGATGTACAAAACTCTTTCTTGTGTAGACAGATTGGAGGTTGGGGAGGTCAGAGCAATGTGTACCGATCTTCTGTTGGCTTGCTTCATTTGTCCCGCAGTTGTCAATCCAGAGCAGTATGGAATAATATCTGATGCTCCTATTAATGAGGTGGCAAGATTTAACCTGATGCAGGTATGTTTTTGCTATTATTACTATTTTAAGATTGATTTATTTATATATATGATTGCTGTATTTACATGTATGCCTGGATGACAGAAGAGGACACCAGATCCCATTACAGATGGTTGTGGGCCACCATGTGGTTGCTGGGAATTGAACTCAGGTCTTCTGGAAGAACAGCCAGTGCACTTAAACACTGAACCATCTCTCTAGCCTGTTTTAGCTGTTATTAATGTAGCATTTAGTTTAAGATCAGCTGGTCTTTATGTAATAGAGTAGTAACAAAAATAATGACAACATACATATACTGTTACCATTTCTTTTCTTAAATGCTTTTCATGAAACAAGCAATTATATTAGGATTTTGAGATTATAGTCATAAACATTTTTGCATTGGTTTTCAAATGAAAGCCTTGAACTCTTGGACATAGAATTGGCTAGGTTTTCTAGAACAAGCTCATCATCCCTGTTCTATAATTTCAGAGTCCAGATTGATTGAAAATTGAGTGTCCTTTGTACTTTAAAACTGAAGTTGAAGCTAGGCAGTGATGGTACATGCCTTTAATCTAGGGGGCAGGGGGCAGGGGGCAGGGGGCAGGGGGCAGGGGGCCAGGGGGCCAGGGGGCAGGGGGCAGGGGGCAGGGGGCAGGGGGCAGGGGGCAGGGGGCAGGGGGCAGGGGGCAGATGGATTTCTGTGAGGCCAGCCTGTTCTACAGAGCATTTCCAGGACAGCCAGAGAAACCCTGTCTGGAAACAAAACAAAACAAAACAAAACAAAACAAAACAAAACAAAAAATCAGTATTAGAGGGTGCTGGAGAAATGGCTCAGTGGTTAAGAGCACTAACTGATCTTCCAGAGGACTGGCTTCAAATCCCAGCAACCACATGAAGCTCACAACTGTAACTCCAGTTCCAGGGGACCCACACCTTCACATGGACATACATGCAGCCTAAACACCCATGCATATAAAACAAAATAAAACAAAACACAACCCCCAAACCTCTGAAGCTGAACAAGAGGCTACTTACAGTTAGTATTCCTTGGAGTGCTAGTGAACTCTTAGGCTTTTTGCAGAAATGTTTATGTTTTTGAAATTAGACACTACCCTGTGAAGATTTTACATATGTATAGTAAGTTATCCTCTTAAAAAATTGGAGTTCTGGGCAAAGAAGATGGCTCACTGGGTAAAAGTCCTTGCTTGAGGAATCTGATAACTTGTGTTCAGTCCCTGGAACCCATCTTAGTAGAAGAGAACCAGCTACTCAAAGTTGTCCCCTGACCTCCACATACATGCCATAGAGGAACCCAGAGCCTCACATGTGCTAAGCACATGTTCTACTGTTAAGTTACACTCACAGTCTTATTTATTTTATGTGTGTGGATGTTTTACCCAAACTCTTACTATTTATTTCAATTAATTATTTTTATAATTTATTGTGTGTAGGGGGGTGTTTTGCCTGTATGTATACTTGTACAGTGTTTGGAAGACAGCATTGGATCCCCTGGAATTGGAGTTAAAGACAGCTGTTAGTCTGCCAAGCAGGGGCTGATAATTGAATTCAAGTCCTCTGGAGGAGTAACCAGTGATCATAACTATAGAGCAATCTTACTAGTTTCCCTGCCTAGTCTTTTTTTAAAATTAAAAAACAAAAGCCTTTTTTTTTTTTTTTCGTGGCTGCTGAGATGGTTCAGTGGTTAAGGGTACTTTTTGTTTTTTTAGAGGATCTGGGTTTGGTTCTTAGCACCCACATGGTAGCTCACAACCATCTATAGCCCCAGTTTTAGGGAATCTGATACCTTCTGATCTCCACAGGCTCCAGGCATGCAGATGGTACATATGCATATATGTAGGCAAACCATTCATGTGGATAAAATTAAACAAATCTTACAAAGTCAAAATTCTCTTTCTTTTTGGTGGGTAGGGGGTATTGAGACATGGTTTCTCTGTATAGTTTCAGGACAGCCAGAGCTACACAGAGAAACCCTGTCTTGATAAGCCTTGTATGGCATTAATCTCAGCATATTGTAGGCAGTGAATTTCTATGCATTCAAAGCCAGACTGGTCTACACAGAGTTTCAGGTCAGCCAAGGCTACATATACATAGCCTTGTCTTCCAAACCAAACACCAAACCAAACCAAACCAAACCAAACCACCTCTTCCCAACTCCCAATCAAATAAAAGTGATAAGCATTTAAAACAACAACAAAAGAAAATGGTGATTGGGGGCAGAGAGATGGTTCTCTGGTTAGAAGTGATTGTTACTCTTTTAGAAGAACTGAGTTCAGTTCCCAGTACCTATGTCAGATAGTCACTACTTGTAACTCCAGTTTCAGGGGATTCAACTTCTTCTATCTCTCAAGAGCAGGTATACACACTTAAAGAAACCTAAACAAACAAACAAACAAACAAACAAAAAACCATTGTTTCTTACCTGCATGGTGGTACACACTTTTAATTCCAACACTGGTGGGGCAGAGGCAGGCAGATCCCTGTGTCTTGGAGGCCAGCATAGTCTACATAGCAAGTTTCAGGGCAACCAGGGCTACACAGAGCCTGTCTAAAAAAGCAACTGAAAACTACAAAGAGAATGTTTTTCCCTGTACTTTGTGTTATACTTGAAGTCATCTATTGTATGAGTTAGCCTTTGCAGATAATTTAACATTTTTCTTGGGTCAAAGGTAGTTTGGGGGTAAAAATGCTATGTAAGCTTGACAATTTGAATGTCATATTCGGAGCCTATGATAAAAGGAGGGAGCCAGCTCCCAAAATTGACTTCTGACCTCCACATGTGCACTGTGACATGCATGCACACACATATAGTAATAATAAAGTGTAAAAAATTTTGCCGGGTGGTGGTGGCGCACGCCTTTAATCCCAGCACTTGGGAGGCAGAGGCAGGCGGATTTCTGAGTTCGAGGCCAGCCTGGTCTACAGAGTGAGTTCCAGGACAGCCAGGGCTACACAGAGAAACCCTGTCTCGAAAAACCAAAAAAAAAAAAAAAAAAAAAAAAAAAAAAAAATTTAAGCACACAAAGATACAATACCAGAAACAAATACATTATGCTTTCAGTTTCCTCATGTTGCTGTCATGTGCTACATGACGTTACAGCAACATTTTCTACTTCCTCTAATTCTTAATCTGAAAATAGCAAAAGCTGACAGACAGATACACATTTTATTGGGAACATTATTTTGTTTGCCTGATGAGATGAATATTATTGTGAAACTAGATTCTTAGACTGGGATGGATGTGCTTTCATAGGCCAGTGTTGGTGTGCACAGCCTACATCTGCTTATCACTGCTTTTGTTTGCAGGTTGGCCGCCTTTTGCAACAGTTAGCAATGACTGGCACTGAAGAAGGGGATCCCCGGACCAAAAATAGCCTTGGAAAATTTGACAAAGTAGGAATGAATGTTGTGTCCTGTGAAATACTGTTTGTAGACTCTACGATGTCCAGGAGTGCTAGCCCACACCTGTAATCTCAGTTGAGGTGGGAGGATTGCCTTGAGTCCAAGGCTAGCCTAGGGAACAGTGAGTCCTCATTACAAACAAACAAAATACACTTACTTGGTACACAACTTTAATCCTTGCACTCACTGTGATTTCCAGACTCAGCCTGGTCCACACAGAAGTTCCAGACCATCCAGGGTTATTTATAAAGATTCTATGTCAAGAACAAACAGTATGAAGTAAAATAATACAAAATAAAAAATTCTGGCAAAGTATTCTTTTTATTAACTCTTGTCTTTAGGTGGTATGAAATTTAAATAATTCAGTCATTAATTTGTTTTTAAATTAGTTAACAGTATTGTATCCACAGCAGTTAAAATTAGGAAGATTTCTCTAATGATTATAATTAAACTGTCTTATAAATATTAAAGTGTTATTAAAGTAATGAGAATCAAGACCTATTATATTATTTTTTAAAAGTTTCTTAACTAATTTATTACTAATATAACAATCAGCAATAATTAAATAACTTTAAATGTTTTAATGGCATTTTTTCAGTTAGTTGAGTAACAAATATTTCATTAGATTTTGAGTAGACTACTAATTCAACTTAGTTTAAAACTCAGATGTCAGAAAGGAGAGATTGCTCAGAAGGTAAGAGTGCTTGCTGTTCTTTCAGAGGAGTTTAATTCTCAGCACCCAGCTTGTCTGGCTTACAACCACTTGTAATTTTAGCCCTCAGGGGATCCTGAACCCTCATTTACCTTTGCAGTCACCAGTGCATACATGTTCATATATGTATAAATATGTGTGTGTGTATACACATAAATAAGAATTAATCTTAAAAGCAAATGAATAAATAAATATAAAAACCTCGAATACCATTCTGAGCATAGCAGTACATATTGTAATCCTGAGGAGTGGATGTAGGAAAATCACTCTGGTGCCTGCTTGGACACCATTGTGAGTAGTAGGCCAGCCAAAGCCAGAGAGTACGATTTTGTTTCAAAACAACAACAACAAATCCCCCAAGAAACAAGAAACAGGGTTAGCAATGACTTAGTGGGTAAAGGTGCTTCTGACATCAAACCTGATGACCCGAGTTTGGTTCTCAGAACCTGCATAGAGGAGGAGAGAGCTGACTCCCTCAGGCTGTCGTCTCATCTCCATGTGTGCATCCTCATGAACACTCAGTCATCCAGCCCACCCTACACTCAAATACATGAGAACATTGAAAGGACAAACCAAAGAAAAAATTAAAATAAAAATGTGTGTTGTGTGCCATCCGTTTCCCCCATGCTTGTCACCTGTCACCCCCATCCTCTCTAGAAAGTTCTAGATGATGACATAAGTCTTTTCTGGAGGTCTTCATGTATCAGCACACTCCTGGTAGGTCTCCCAGTCCACACCCTCCCTGTCTTTTCAGTACTGTAGGTTGTTTTTCTTGAGCTTATTCTGTATGACTGTATAAAGAGTTGAAGTTTTTAAAGTATAAGATTTAAAATAGTTTTCATGAAGCTAATTTTTTTTTTATGCTTGTCTACCTTGGTCAGAAAATTTTCCATTCTTTTGAGGGGAGAATTTCACTTTGATCTCTTCCTGTTTCAACAGGGCTGTGTTGCTGCTTTCCTTGATGTTGTAATTGGAGGCCGTGCAGTGGAGACTCCGCCAATGTCCTCTGTTAATCTTCTGGAAGGCTTGAGCAGAACTGTGGTGTATATAAGCTATAGTCAGCTTATTACTCTGGTAATGGCATCATTCTTTAACTGAAGTTTTTGGATTTTATTCTTTTAGCCATGTGTTGGCAGGTCACAGCTGAATACATCCCGTAAGAAATACTTATTATTTTTGAAAAATTGATTTTACTAGATAATGTCTTTTCCTTTTACCAGGTAAATTTTATGAAGAGTGTAATGTCTGGAGATCAACTGAAAGAAGATAGATTGGCTCTTGACAATTTGTTGGCAAACCTGCCCCAGGCTAAGCCAGGGAAGAGCAGCAGCTTAGACATGACTCCCTACAGCACTCCTCAGATGTCTCCAGCAACCACTCCAGCCAACAAAAAGAACCGGCTACCTATAGGTAATGGAAAAAGCTTCCCTACTGGAGCTTTTAAATACTGTGTCTTCAAAGATAGGGGTGTAATCCATAGGTAGAGTATTTGTCTAGTATGTATGAAGCCCTGGGCTCAGCTTCCAGCACTGCGTAGACCAAGTGTTATGGCACAGGACTGTAATACCAGCATCCAGACAGTGGAGGTGGGTGATCAGAGTTTAAGGTCAGCCTTGGGTAGTTCTTGGCTAGCTTGGGTTATATTAGACCCTGCTTTTTAAAAGAAATAATTTTATTTAATTAAGCTTTACTCACTGAGTATTTGTAACCTATCTACCTGCATGCGAAGATTGATCATGTAGCCTGTACTAGGCACTAATTAAACCTTTTTTACAAATGTCTCATTTAATCCACACAAACATCCAACGTGGTATGATCATTGTTTTGTACTTATGTTAGATGCTGGGGATGCAAAGAACAGTAATACAAGCCTTAATGTTCTCAGGTTAGTTACTCCTAGGCAGTTTCAGATATAAAGTACTCTGCCATTGAGTCACACTGCTGCTCAACTTTACACATTTTAAGGAAGAGGATTTCATTTTAATTTCAGTTAACTGATTTTTTTTTTTTTTTACAAACATAGTTTCTTGAAATCAGTGTTTTCCATTTAGCATAATATGGATTTATAGCAACAGGAATATGATATCATCAGGTCTTTAGCTTTCTTCACTATCCCAAAATGTCAGATTTATAATTCAAAATAGGGCTGGGTGGTAGATCCCGGCATTCTACAGAGGCAGAGGCAGTCAAATCTCTGAGTTAGGCCAGCCTGGTTTGCAGATTGAGTTCCAGGACAGCCAGGGCCGTACAGAGAAACCTTGCATGGAAAACCAACCAACCAACAAGCAAATAAAATAAAATAAAATAAAATACCGTATTGCAAAAAAAAAAAAAACCCACCCCCCCAAAACCAAACTTCTTTTGATTAAAAAATGATGTTTTATGTTTAGTGATTTTTTTTTTAATATTGTAGACTAGTTATAATTTGTTAACATGAAAACCCACTATTTTTGACAGATCACCCCCCCTTCACTGTTGTACATTAGGTTTTTTTTTTTTTTCTTTTTTTCTGTCACTTGAATATTAGAGATGGGTGTAATGGGGAGAAATTTCAAATGTCTGTCCAGTGTTTTGTATGGTCATGTGATTGCATTTAATTTCATGATTTAAACAATGTTTCCAATGTTCAGAGGGTTGATTTTCTTTCTATTTAATATTTTTGCAACCCAGGACAACAGTTAGCGGCCATCACTGCCTGGGATTCTTCAGCCGCCAATCTTACTGCTCATATTCCTCTAGTAACCCCATTTGGTGGGTAGTAGGCCATTCTCCTTTTCCTCCGTATTGTGCGCTAGAAATATTCACAGGTGTGCTCTCTCTGCATGCTGCTTTTGCTTTCTCTAAGTTGCTATGTGAAATTTGATCACTTGCATTTTTGTAAATTATAACTTTCAAGTTTTCGAAGTGCACAGAGCTGCTTTTGAGGTTGGCCGTGAGTTGCAGTAGAAGATGGGAAGGGAAGCATAAAGATGGCCTGGGCCTGCCTCAGGTTTTTGGGAATTGTGTGATGATGTGACTGTAGACTAAAAGTGATAATGTACATATCTACAGCTTTGTAAATGAAGACGTTTATATCTCTGCATTTGTCTTCACAGAAGTCAGCTTGTCCAGCATGCAGGTCGCTTCTGTCAATGCTGAATGTTTTGTTTTATGTCTTCACTTTTGACTGTATTGTACCATCAGAGAATTTCTACTTAGTATACAGTTGTACTGAATTTGATTGCTCTGTGAGAGAAAGGGGAAGCTTCTCCCAGAACACTAAAACACTTTGTTCCCCCAAAATTGTAAATTTCATTATTCAAAATTTATGAAAAGATGTATATAGGATGCAGCTGAGATAGCTCAGTGGTAGAGTGGCCATGTGAGCAGGCCCTGGAGCATTCCCCAGAGCCACAGGGAGACGGATGGATGGCCAGATTTACATACAGAGAGATAATTTTTAAATGTATATAATAAATTAGTTGAAAAAATGAATATTGTAGGGCTGGAAAGATGGCTCAGAGGGTAAAGAACTTGATGCCAAATCTGCCAATTTGAGTTTGATCCCTGGAGTTCACATGGTAGAAGAAGAGAACTGACTCCCACAAGCCATGCTCTATGTACACAGGCATGCTATGGTGTACCCACATGCTAAAGAAATAGAAAAAGGAAAAATATGTATTCATGGTAGGGGAAAAGATAGGTGAGTTTTTAAAAAATATTTTGTGTACGCTTGCGCCAACAAGCACAGGTCAAGGTCAGATGACAATATTTTGGGGTCAGTTTTCTTTTCTACCAAGTAGGTTCTGGGAAATGAACTCAGGCCACCAGGCATGGCAGCAAGTGCATTTACTGCTGAGACATCAGTCTGACTCCGTATTTTAGTAAGGCAGAGAGTATCTCACTTTAACATAAAGCAATGTCCCTGTGTCTCTGGAAAGGGTTACTAATTTTCAGAAGGAAGAAATATGCTTTCAGAAACTCCTTGGTTTTGCCAGAAATTCTGTAATTACTTTGCTAGGTGTGATGGTGGAAGTCTGTCATCTCAGTATCCAGAAGGGGAGGCAGGGTAGTGGATCCAGGCTTCTCTGTGCTACACAGTACAACACTATCATACAGAAATAAGACAAGCACGCCATGTCATTGTTTACTAGGTTTCCTTCCACGTGACAGTTTTTACACTTACAAGTTTGTTTATTAGAATAGGAGACTTCTGGCAGATAAAACTTCTATAGGAAGTTTAAGTGTCTTATCGAAACCTTGAGAAACGAGGTAGTGCTTTTGTTGTCCCTGAACTTGTGATTGGCTAGAATGTTTCTTGCATCACAGCTGTGGTCAGGTGTAGCCTTCCTTTCTAGTGAAAGTAGAGCACTATGTGTATGAGTGTTTTGCCTGCATATACATCTGTGCATCATATGTATGCCTGGTGCCTGTTGTGGGCAGAAGAGGGTGTCAGATTCCCTGGGACTGGAGTTAAATACAGCTATAAGCTAGTATGTGCTTGATGAGAATTGAACTCAGGTCCTCTGCAAGAGCAGCAAGGGCTCTTAACTGCTGAGCCAATTCACTAGCCCTTTACTGGTCAGTTTTGAAGGAGAGACTGTATTGTCTTCAGGAAAGTGACTAGGGAGACCTAGTGTTTGTTTTGTCTGAATTTTTTTGCTGTATTTTCACCATTGTCTTTTATGCATGCACAATGTTCATCATTAACAGAAAACACATTTTTGTATTCAGTGTGCTGTTTTTTTCATTGTGACTTTTTCTCTTATTTTATTTGTTAGCAACTCGGAGCAGAAGCCGAAGTAATATGCTAATGGACCTACATATGGACCATGAAGGGTCATCTCAAGAAACCATCCAGGAGGTACAGCCAGAAGAGGTGCTGGTCATTTCCTTAGGGACAGGTCCTCAGCTTACTCCAGGGATGATGTCAGAAAATGAGGTATGTGTCTAATAGTACATGTTTTTAACTTTTAGTTTTTTATTTTGAGACAAGGTCTCACTACATAGCCCTGGCTGTCCTGGAACTTACTCTGTAGGCCAGACTGGCCTTGAACTCACAAAGATCCACTTTTCTCCGTCTCCTAAGAGTTGAGAGTAAAGGCAGGTACCACCAAATCCGACTTGTATTGCTACATTTGACTTGCACCTATCATTGTGAAGAAGTGATAAGTCCAGATTGATAAGTCCAGTTAAGTCCAGAGTGATAGTTCATACCTGTGAGCTCAACATGTGGGAGGGAGGCTGAGGTGAGAAGAGTGTGGCAGCATAGCTAGTTTTAGGCCAGCATGGTCTACATAGTATCACCCTATTTCTGGAAAAGGTAAAGGAGAGATGCTAGCTAACTACCTAGCTAGAAACCACGTGCTTTCAGTCACTGTCCATAGCTCAGTCTGGTAAGGTCAATATAACAAAATCCTAGAGGTTTATCTTTTATTTTGGAGGAGTCTTGTTTGTTTGCTTAATCGTGTTGCTTTGTTTTATTTTGTGTTTTGATACTGAGTCTTGTAGCCATGGCTTGCCTTGAACTCTGGTCTTCTGCCTCTAACTCCCAAGTACTGGGGTTGTAAGTATATGCCACTACACCCAACATAGAGGCTTATAATAATATTAAAAATATACTAGTGATTTATAAGTAACAGAAATTTATTTCTGATTGTTCTGGGGGCTGAGAAGTCCAAGATGAAGGCATGTTTGGTGTCTCGCTAGGGTTTGATTCCTGGGTCATAGAGTCACCCTCTTATGGCGCTCTTGTGATGTGGAGAAGGTGCATGGGCTGATGTGAGGGCACTAATCCCATCTATGCTATCACTTTGTGGGTTAGCATTTGACCACATGTACCTTTGCAGAGCTCACACACTCAGGTTATACCAATTCATTTTTCTTTATTTCTCTCCCTCCTTTCCCTTTCCTTCCTCTCTAATAGGCTCTTAGGTGTCTGAAGCTGGACTGAAATTTTACACATATATATATGTAAAATATATATATATATAAACCATGAGCTTTTGCTCCTTCTGAGTCCACCTGAGTGCTAAGATACATTGGTCATTGGTGCTGGCAATTAAACCGAGATTTTCACGTGCTTAGCAAACACTCTAACAGTGAGTTGTTTCCTGTCCCACAATTTTCCATAAGTCTATTCAATAAACCATCAAATGTTAAGTCTCTGTGATCAGTTATGGAGGCGGGCCTTCACTTTAATACTTACAGCTATACTGAAGTTGGTAGAACAACGTGCAATTGTTCTAGTAGCAATAGGAGATAGGTATTGGCATTGTGGCATAGAAATTGGTAAGACTTCTCTAGCAACTGTAGAAATGTTTTGTTTATTTTCATCTGGTGGTAGAGTAGTAGTATTCCTGTTTAGAGTCAAAATTTTCTAATGTATACTTTATGTTGTATGTTTCGGGGGAAATGGAAGAGATAAATGAAAAATTAGGAAAGCAAACTTTAATTATTGATTAGTTAATTAATTATATGTGTATTGGTGTTTTGTCTGTGGTTATGTCTGTGTGAGGGTGTTGGATTCCCTGGAACTGGAGTTACAAACAGTTGTAAGCTTGGAATTGAACCTGAGTCTTCTGGAAGAGGAATTAGTGCTTTTAGCCACTAACCCATTCCTCCAGCTTTTAAAATTTTTTAAAAGATTATTTTATGTATATGAGTGTTTTGCCTGTGTTTCTATATGCACCACATGATTGCTTGGTGACTAGGGGGTCCGTTGGGTCCCCTGAACCTGGAGTTACAGATGGTTGTAAGCCATCATACAGGTGTTGGGAATCAAACTCATGTTCTCTGAAAGAGCAACAAGTGCTTCTAACTGAGCTTTCTCTAGCCCAGGTTTTTTTTTTTTTTTTTTTTTTTTAAAGAATGAGGTCAGGGGACTATGACAGCATATTGTTGGTGGCAGCTTATACCTTTAATTCCAGCGCTCAGGAGGCAGAATCAGCTAGATTTTTGTTATTTTCAAGAACAGCTTGGTCTATAGATCAAGTTTTAGGATAGCCAAGGCTACAGAAAGAAAACCTGTCTCGGGGCTGGAGGGTTGGGGATACACGTACTGTTTGTATAGAGGACTGTTCTGATCACCCACATCAGATGGCTCATCTGCTAATAGCTCCAGGGGATCTAGCACCCTCTTCTGGATTTTCTAGACATCTGCATGCACACCTGTGTACCCTGCCACCACCATATACACCTAATTTATTAATTTTTTTAAACTTCAAAGGGAAAAATAAGAGAGACTGTAAAGCTGGCCATAGTGGTACACACCTTTAATCCTAGTACTTGGGAGGGAGAGGCAGGGAGAGTGCATGCTCAGGGTCAACTTGATCTGCATAGGTTTCTAAGGCAGCTTGGGCAATGAGACTGTGCCTCAAAAATAGAATAAAAGAGAGAAAGAGAGAGAAGGTGTATGCATGGGGGCTGAGAGTTGGAGGCAAAATCATTTTTAAGAATTTGTTAAGAGTATAAGGTTAGAGCTATCATGAGAAGAAATCTTGACTCTTTGATTGTAGAGAATGACTTATGGGTCGTGTGTGTGTGTGTGTGTGTGTGTGTGTGTGTGTGTGTGTGTGTACGTGTACATGTGTACATGCTCCGCACATTTTTGTTATTGGGAATTGATCTTAGGTCATTTAGCTTAGAGGCAAGTGTCTTTCTTATGCGTTGAACCACCTTGGTGCCTTAGAAACAACTTACATTCAGTGACTGATGGGTTATTATTATTATTTTTTTAAGTTCATTGCTAGCTTGAAAAGAAGTCACAGTTTATAACTGTTGTATGTGGTGGCTTACACCTGTAACCCTAGCACTAGGAGATGGAGGCAGGGATCAAGAATTCAGGGCTAGCCTGGGCTGAACAAACAAAAGGATTCTGTCAGATTCTTAACACTGTAACTCAGCCTGAGAGAACAGACTGGGGCAGCTGTACTGACCCAACAGAAACACCAGTCTTCTTATGGCTTTGTCCTGCCTCCTGCCTCCCCGTGTGGTGCTAGCTGCTGCTGGCCCTGGGGGGGAGACTGGAAAGGCATCGTTTGAGTTAGCTTCAAACATAGACTTTGTTCTGAGTTTATTTGAAAGCTTGGTAGACCATACAGATGGATTTTCATTAAAAATAACAAAGAAGAACTTAAACTAGCACTTTTGTAATTTATTTTACTCTCAGTAGTCTTTCATTTGGACTATGTCAGATTTTTATTTTAATTTTTTCAGGTTCTAAACATGCAGCTTTCGGATGGAGGACAAGGAGATGTCCCTGTTGATGAAAACAAACTCCACGGTAAACCTGATAAAACCTTGCGCTTTTCCCTCTGCAGTGATAATCTGGAAGGCATATCTGAAGGTGAAGGGTTACTTCATTCAGGGAGTGTGTGATTGAAGTTGTTCTGTGTTCTTTAAAGGAGCCTTATAAATTATAGTTAAGCCACCCCTGTCTCTCACTAAGGAGAATAATGAAATTTCCCATAATGAGCTTTAATGTGGCTGTAAGACTGTTTCCTGAATAAAATTAAGATTGCAAGAGGCTGTTTGCCCTATAAAATGACAAGACATGTCTTCATTCAGTGTTAACTGAGTAGCAGCAAGTAGTGTGTCTCAGTCTTGGGACCTGTACAAGCTTATAGAGCTCCTTTAGAAGGATGGCATGCATGTGTAATTGGGGAGAATGGTCTACTGGCGTTTCAGGATGTTGTGTATATGTTCTTACTGTAATGTGTTCCATTGTCCACACACTCACACATGCCTTTATGAATCAGGACACTAGGATAAAAAAGGCACAGGATGGTGGGATGCAGTTGGTACAGTGTTTGCCTGGCATCCCTACACTTAATCTTCAGTAGTGGTGGGAAAAATTTTAAAAAAGGAAACTCTTAAACCAGATTGTGAAGTTAAGAGTTTGTCATTCCATATATTAGGGCAATTTGTTTTATGAAAAAAGTTCAAGTTTACTAACTTTTAAAAAAAGACATAAATATTCTCTTTAACCTTTCAGAAAATCCTGAATAATATATGTTCAATCTAGAAAATGTGGAAAAGAAATAAGCTCACCTGTAATTTCACTATTCTTTTAACAGTTAATATTTGATTATTTATAGCAAAGTCAAGTTTATGATGTTTGTAACCTCTTTATGTTGTGTCATTAACATTCCCTTTATATTTTGTGTTTTTAAATAACATGCTTTTATTTTTATGTATTTTTTTGTTTATTTTGAGACAAGGTGTTACTGTGCAGCTCTGGCTGGCCCAGAATTCACTAAGTAGACCAGACTGGACTTGCACTTAACAGAGATTCTCCTATCTCTGTTTCCCAAGTGCTAAGATTATAGGTGTGGTGACCATAGCAATTTTGTTACCTGAGCAACAGAGGCAGGTGCATCTCTGAGTTGCAGGCCAGCTTGTCTACAGAATTGAGTTCCAAGACAGACAAGGTTACACAGAGAAGCTGTCTCAAAAAAAAACATGACAAAGAAACAAAAGAATTGTCTGACTTGCTTGTTCTGCCAATGGCACGCAGATGGCATAGGTTTTAAACTGGCCATTAAACCTAACCTTGGCTGCATTCATCTGGATGGACATATGGCCCTTGGCACTAATGAGTTGGTCATTTGCAGGACATTTCCAGGGAACATACAGGTCCATGAACCTGCTGGCATTGTTCTGCATGTCCAGGCCTTGCCTGTCACTCTTTACTGCACATGAGCACACAAAGTACTGTACTTTTAAAGTATTATAGTAGTTCTTCAACAAGCAACTTTAGGTTATTTTTCTTATTAGTTTTTTAAAGATAAATTTTTAGAGGCAGAGCTGTTGGTTCAGAGGCATTTATATTTTAAAGGAATACAATATTAAAAGCAGCTTAAATCACGCATGATGGCACATATCTGTAATTGCAGGATTCAGAATGCTGAGGTAGAAGACTTGAGAGTGTAAGATTAGTCTGGGCTATATAGTGAGACCTTGTTTCAAAACAGAACAGAACAAAACCAGAAGAGAAATAAACACTATTTTCATGGTATGAAATATTACATGGTAACTAATGAATTTTTAAAGAAGATTGCTGACAGGATAAACATTTCTCTAGGTCCTTCCAATCGTTCCAATTCAGTGTCTTCTCTCGACCTGGAAGGAGAGTCTGTATCTGAACTTGGGGCAGGCCCTTCTGGGAGTAATGGAGTTGAAGCACTGCAGCTGTTGGAACACGAGCAAGGTAAAGTGGTGGTGAACACAGCTGTACAGGAAGAAAAGAATGTGCCCGACTCCAGGAAAGTCGTCTGTCTGCTTGTCAGTGGACTATGTTTGGGAAAGTAATTAAGTTGATTAATGACCATTAAAGTTGCATTTATTCATAGCTCCTTCAGTTTTTAAAGGGTGTTTAGTTGGTAAATGTATTATTTGGGCTGAAATTACACACAGCAGTATGAGTTATTTTAAATTCTGTAATATTTTTTTATGAGGTACAATAATAACTACTAAGGGCTCAAGAACTTAGTTTATGGAAAGAACAATATGCAAATGGTTAAAAGCCCCCAAGTCTGATGATCTGAGTTTGATCCTTGGAACCACCTAATAGAAGAAGAGAGCCAACTCCTATATGTTGTCCCCTGAGCTCGACACATGCACCATGGCACCAGTGTATACATGTATACATGCATGCATGCACGCACACATGTAAATTGCCACAAAGTATGAGGGCCCAAGTTTGGATCCACAACAATTACATAAGAAGCTGGACATGTGCACACCTTTAAACTTAGCTGACTGATGGGTGATGGGATGGGAGGAATGGAAACATGGAGAGATGAAGAGGCAAAGACAGGTGGATCCCTGGAGCTCTCTGACCTCTTGCTTACACACACATGAACACTGTACATAAACCCTAACAAACAAAAACTTCTAGTTAGGGCACACGTACACAGCTAAGTTTGATTCATAGACTTTAGTGTATATGAAAATTACCTAGGAAGCTTGAAAACAATCTATTTTCCAAGCCATCTTAGATATATATTATTGAAAAGAAAAAGTGTTGCTACTGGAATGTGTAGTTTGTATAGAATTATTGCCTTATTGGCTCCATTTTCAGCTTATCAATTAATATTAAATTTATTGCACATAACAGAGAAACCTGAAATTAGCATACAACCAAGGTTGAGTGAAAATCACATCTTTGACAGGTGTTCTGGGTGATTCCAGTGTAGGAGTTGACAGCCTTCACATGTGAACTGTTTAGTTAAGTGAATCATAGGCTGGAAGTTGGCTCTCAGTCTTTTGTTGTGACAAAACTTTTCCCACAAAGACACTACAATCATCTATTCATCCCACACAGGGAGCCTACCATAGACCAAAGTCCATGGTAAACCATGACTTTTATTGCGGTTACTTACAGGAGCACAAATGACACAAAGACAGCTACATAAAGCCTACTCTAGCATGGTTGACAATTCACAAAGCTGGGAGCCTGGAGCACACTGTGTGCTGCTCAACAGGTTACAGAGTGTCCTTTCCAAGTGACTTGGTGTAAAACTCTCCCAGGCAGCTCAGCTGGTTTGTGCTGCTGCCAGGCAGCTGGTTTGGTCCCAGATTCTTCTTTGCAGCTTGGCTTTTCTTAGCTCCATTCATCTGAGAGGACCTGCATGTTTACTGTTTACTCTGGCATGGAGGGAGGGGTCCAGTGAATCTGATCAGTCTCAGGAACTTCCTAAAGCTATTTTGAGTTACCTCCTGTTTAGAGATTTCCTGCAGAATAGAATGTTTCAATCTAATGGAAAATGGTTAAATCTTACTATCAAGAGGACTTACTGCTCTTGTACAGTACCCTGGTTCAATCCCAGCACCCTCATGACAGCTTATATAGGCTCTGTAGACACCAGACATGCATGTGGTATACATACATATACATGCAGGCAAGGCATTTATATAGATAAAATAATGAAATAATTAAATCTAAAAAGAGGGTGAATTGAAGCCTGGGCATGGTGGTGCATACCTTTCATCCTAGCACTCAGCTAGCTTGGACTATATAGAGACCTTATCTTTAAAAAGAGAGAGACAGAGACAGAGACAGAGACAGAGACAGAGTCAGAGACAGAGTCAGAGACAGAGTCAGAGACAGGGGGAGGGGGAGAGGGAGAGGGAGGAAGAGAAAAAAGCAAGCGAATTGAGAGCTAGATATGGACCTAAGCTTGTAATCCTATCATTGAGATGGGAGGTGAAGTGGGAGGATCCTATGCTATTTTAAGGCCTTGTCTTATAAACGAAAACACCAACACCAAAAACCAAATCAAAATTTTACAAAAAGGAAATTGACAAGAATGAATTATGGGGCTGGGTTGAAGCTCAGTGGGTAAGAGTGCTTGCTCTGCAAGCATGAGTGCTTTGGTTTGCATGTCTAGCATGGTGTCAAAGCCAGGCATGGCCATGTGTACCTATAACCTCAGCACTGGGCCAGAGACAGGACAATCCTTGAAGTTTGCTTCTGCCTTCTGTGTCTGTGTGCACATCATATACACAAAGCAAGTTGTAGAAAGTTGGTCTAGGAAAGAAAGAAAACTCTAGAATGCACACTCGAGCTATTGCCAAGTGAAATAGTTTACATATGGGTTTACCACCTAATTGTTAACACGATGATGAGATCCAGTAAGGTACCCCAGACATTTACCTTCACCTTCCTGTCTGGGTTAATTTTTCTCATTTAGACTGGGTACCTCTGTCTCCTTTCAGCAGTGGTTAGGTGTAGGTTGGGGAGAGTCTCTTCCTAATCTTAACTGGGGTTAATTAATCAGTGGGGAGCAGGCTGGAACTATGTGCTTATTAATGATAAAATAACCTGAAGTTTAAAGACTGAATTTTGTCAGGTTAACCGTAAGTTGCAGCTGTGCCACTATTTGTAAAGTGCTTAAATTTGTTTTTGATAGCTACAACACAAGATAATCTTGATGATAAACTGCGGAAGTTTGAGATTCGTGACATGATGGGACTAACAGATGACAGGGACATATCTGAGACGGTGAGTGAGACCTGGAGCACCGATGTCCTGGGAAGTGACTTTGACCCGAATGTTGATGAGGATCGTCTGCAAGAGATTGCAGGTAACTGGTGTTGAAGGCCTGTAGGCGGGAATAGCTGTTTAGTTGTTACATCTGTTCATTCTTCATGGGGGTGTGGGGGTGGCTCTAGCCTAGGAAGCTGGTGTCCATATGGAACAGGACATTTGAGTACTTGACCTAAATAGTTATGTGTTATCTTCTGTGTTAGTCTCCTCACTTTCTACCTTCTTTAAAAAGGAGAAAAACTAAGGTTGTTCAGATGGCTGAGCTGGCAAAGGCACTGGTTGCTGAGTCTCATGACCTAACTTTGCTAGCTAGGATCTCTACAGGGAAGGAGAGCTGTCCTCCATAAGTTGTCCTCTGACCACCATGTGTGCCATGGTATGCACATGCACATACACACACTGTTAAAAACAAAAACAGACAAAAACCAAACAGCCAAATAAAAGAAGGCCAGATTAATCCAGCCCTTGGTGGGAAGAGACAGGGACTCTGTGAGTTCACAGCCAGCCTGGTCTACAGAGAGAGTTCCAGGACAGCCAGGGCTGCACAAAGAAACCATGTCTCACAAAACAAAACAAAACAAAACAAGAAGAAAAGACAGATGAGTCTTGAGTTAGTTTACTGTCAAGTCTTCTCTTTGGAGCATAGTATATGTTCTCAGTTTGTAGGGAGCTCATTTTCTTCTTGAGGCTAAAAACCATACCTTAAAATGAAATGGCTTCACAGATTGTAGCCATAAAACATGGACTAGGGGCTGGAGAAATGGCTCAGTGGTTAAGAGCACTGACTGCTCTTCCAGAGGTCCTGAGTTCAATTCCCAGCAACCACATGGTGGCTCACAACCATCTGTAATGGGATCTGATGCCCTCTTCTGATGTATTCAAAGATAGCTACAGTGTACTCATATACATAAAATAAATAAATAAATCTTAAAAAAAAAAAAAACATGGACTAGTAGAATACTAAAGATCTTTAAATTGAGAGCTAGAGATGTAAGGTGTAGCTATTGGTAGAGCACTAGCCGTGCATGTACAATGCTCTAAGAGTCCTCCAGCACCAGAGAACCATAGGAAACAGCGGAATGAATTCATCTCTGCAAGTCTTAACTCAGTCACAAAGGATAACCAGGTTTTCCTTTTTTGTTTGTTTGGTTTTTTGTTTGTTTGTTTTCGAGACAGGGTTTTTCTGTGTAGTCCTGGCTGTCCTGGAACTCACTCTGTAGACCAGGCTGGCCCTGAACTCAGAAATCCGCCTGCCTCTGCCTCCCAAGTGCTGGGATTAAAGGCATGCGCCACCACTGCCCGGCTTGGTTTTCCTTTTATTAAATGTCGGTTTATTGTGCTATGACATTCAGAATTCACCATTTATAGAATATTTCATACACCCATATAATTACCATCTCCATTTTCTTTTTATGGAAAATATCAACCAAAGACAACAGGGAATAGTAGGAACTCATTCTACCTGGCCCTAAGTTTTAGCAGCTAGGCACACATGGCCAGTTTTGTTTTCTTATTCTTCTGCTGTCCCCTTCATGCTTAGACCAGTTCCAGATATTCTTCTTACTTTTCAGGTTTTATTTCTATTCCATGTGTATGCTTGATTGCATTAGTATATGTGCACCACATATGTACCTGGTATCTGCAGAAGTCAAAAGAGGGCATTGGATCCCTGAAATTAGCATCACAGACATTTGTGAGTCACCATGTGGGTGCTGTAACTGAACCCAGGTTCTCTGCAAGTGAAATAAGTACCATCTCTCTAGCCCTTATTTGCAGTTTGTTTAATATTATATCTGTAAAAGGTAGTTTTTACTTGTAACTATTCTTCAAACTTTTTCATGACCTGAAATGGACTTACTCTTTCTTTTTCTTTTTCTTTTTTTTTTTTTTTTAGGTTTTTCGAGACAGGGTTTCTCTGTGTAGCCCTGGCTGTCCTGGAACTCACTCTGTAGACCAGGCTGGCCTCGAACTCAGAAATCCACCTGCCTCTGCCTCCCAAGTGCTGGGATTAAAGGCGTGCGCCACCACCACCCGGCTGGACTTACTCTTTCATTAGGTTGAATCAAATGTAGTATAGAATTCCCATCTGGAGTATTTTTCTTTGTCTTTATTTGTTATGTGTTTGGATGCTTGCCAGCATATGTGTCTGTGCACCACTTGTATGCAGTAGCTGCAGAGGCCAGAAGAGAGTGTTGGAGCCTCTGGCACTGGAGTTATAGCTACTTGTGACTGTTATGTAATTGCTGAGAG